>NC_041380.1:315963953-315987229 GCF_002162155.2 Triticum dicoccoides | reverse complement strand
GGCCTTCATGGGCCCTAGTGAAGAGAGGAAGCGGCGGCCAGGTGGTGGTGCATGCCCCCCCAAGCCGAATCAGTATTGGACTAGGGTTGGGGGGCCGGCCCCCTTTCCTTCTCTTCTACCCCACCTTCCCTCCTTCTCCTAGAGGGAGTAGGAAAGGGGGGGGCGAATCCTACTTGGACCAGGAGTCCAAGTAGGACTTCCCCCATGGCGCCCCCCTTGGGCCGGTCACCTCTCCTCCCCCCTTTATATACGTGGGAGGGGGCACCCCAAAGGCATACGTAGTCTTCTCTTAGCCGTGTGCGGTGCCCCCCTCCACAGTTACACACCTCGGTCATATCATTGTAGTGCTTAGGCGAAGCCCTATGCCGGTAACTTCATCATCACTGTCGCCATGGCGTCGGGCCGACGGAACTCTCCCTCGTCCTCAACTGGATCAATAGATCAAGGGATGTCATCGAGCTGAATGTGTGCTGAACACGGATGCACCGTACGTTCGGTGCTTGGATCGGTTGGATCGCGAAGACGTTCGACTACATCAACTGCATTACTAAACGCCTCTGTTTTCAGTCTACGAGGGTTCGCGGACACACTCTCCCCGCTCGTTGCTATGCATCTCCTAGATAGATCTTACGTGATCATAGGTAAAACATTTGAAATACTGCGTTCCCCAACAACTCTCCCCCTCTCATTGATATGCATCTCCTAGATAGATTTTGCGTGAGCGTAGGATTTTTTTTGAATGCTATGTTCCCTAACAGTTATGATCAACACTACTAGGTTGAATACTTCTACCCAGTTAGTAACATAATCAAGAACAACCAAAATATGTGTATACCCATTGGAGGATAGAAAAGGTCCCATATAATCAAATCCCCAAACATCGAATGGTTCAATAATAGGTGAATAATCCATAGGCATTTCCCGACGTCTACTGATATTACCATTTCTTTGACATTCATCACAAGACAAGACAAACTTACGAGCATCCTTGAAAAGAGTAGGCTAATAAAAACCAGATTGTAATACCTTGTGTGTAGTTCTATCTCCAACGTGGTGTCCTCCATAAGCTTCGGAGTGACACTTGCGTAGGATTTGTTCCTATTCATGCTCAGGTACACAACTTGTAATAACACCATCTACTCCTTCTTTATAAAGGTGTGGGTCATCTCAAAAGTAATGTCTTAAATCGTAGATAAACTTTTTCTTTTGTTGGTATGAGAAACTATATGGTATAAATTTAGCAATAATGTAATTAGCATAATCAGCATAGCATCGAGTGCTACGAGAAGCATTTATGACAGCTAATTGTTCATCATGAAAGCTATCATTAATAGGTAATGGGTTATCAAGAATATTTTCTAACCTAGACAAGTTGCCTGCTACGGGGTTCTCAACTCCGATTCTATCAATAATATGTAAATCAAATTCTTGCAGCAAGAGAACCCATCTAATAAGTCTAGGTTTAGTATCTTTCTTTTCCATAAGATATTTAATAGCAGCATGATCGGTGTGAATAGTTACTTTAGAATCAACAATATAAGATCTGAACTTGTCACAAGCAAATGCAACTGCTTAAAAATTCTTTTTCAGTAGTAGCATAATTTCTTTGAGCACTTTCTAGAGTTTTACTAGCATACTAGATAACATTTAATTTGTTAGCAACTCTTTGACCTAGAACATTACCACCAGCATAATCACTAGCATCACACATAATTTCAAAGGGTAGGTTCCAATCAGGTGGTTGAACAATTGGTGCAGAGATTAAGGCTTTCTTAAGTATTTCAAATGCTTCTACACAATCATCATCAAAAACTAATGGAACATCTTTTTTCCAAGAGATAAGTAAGAGGCCTAGAAATTTTAGAGAATTCCTTAATAGATCTCATATAGAAACCAACATGACCAAGGAAACTTCTTATACCTTTAATATCTTTAGGACACGACAGTTTTTCAGTAACATCAGCTTTAGCTTTATCCACTTCAATACCTCTTTCAGAGATTTTATGCCCCAAGACAATACCTTCATTAACCATAAAGTGGCACTTCCCCCAATTCACGACAAGATTAGTTTCTTCACATCTCTGCAAAACTCGATCAAGGTTGCTCAAGCAATCATCAAAAGAAGTTCCATAAACGGAGAAATCATTCATGAAAACCTCAACAATCTTTTCACAGAAGTGAGAGAATATAATAGTCATACATCTTTGAAAGGTAGCAGGTGCATTGGATAAACCAAAAGGCATACGCCTATAAGCAAAAGTACCAAAAGGGCATGTAAAAGTAGTTTTTTGTTGATCCTCTTGTGACACATGTATGTGAGAAAAACCAGAGTAACCATCTAGAAAGCAAAAGTATGTATGTTTTGATAGTCTTTCTAGCATTTGATCAATAAAAGGTAGAGGATAGTGATCTTTCCTAGTAACTTTATTTAATTTTATAAAATCAATTACCATTTTATAACCTGTAACAATTCTTTATGGGATTAATTCATTTTTATCATTAGGAACAACCGTAAGACCTCCCTTCTTAGGGAAACAATGAATAGGAGTTACCCATCTACTATCAGCAATAGGATAAATTATACCTACTACTAGAAGCTTTAATATTTCATTTGTTACCACCTATTTCATCTTTGGATTCAACCGTCGCTGGTGATCAACAACTGGTTTAGCATCAGGTTCCATGTTAATTTTGTGCTGACATAGAGTTGGACTAATGCCCTTAAGATCATCCAGACTATATCCAATATCGGCATGGTGCTTCCTCAGAGTTTTCAATAATTTCTTTTCTTCATGCTCTGAAAGGTTAGCACTAATAATAATAACAGGATATATCTTCTTTTCACCAAGATAAGCATATTTCAGAGTGACAGGCAATTGTTTAAGATCGAACAAAGGATCACTCTTGGGTGGTAGAGGATCTCCAAGAGTCTCAATAGGCAAATTGTTTTTCAAAACAGGCATTTGCTTAAAGAAATCTCATCTAATTCTTTGTTTTTCATTCATGAACATATCATTTCCATGGTCTATCAAATATTGTTCTAAAGGGTCTATAGGAGGCACGACAATAGAAGCGAGACCAATACTTTCATCTGTACTAGGAAATTCCTTATCATGGGGTTGTGTACGAAATTTGGAGAAGTTAAACTCATGAGGCACATCCCCGAAACTTACACTAACAGTTTATTTCTCACAATCTATCTTAGCATTAACAGTGTTCAAGAAACGTCTACCAAATATAATGGAACGAAGAACTAGAAAATCAGTAGGGTATTTTATTTTCCCACACAAGACTTCAACATCTCTAATAATCCCAATTGGTGAGATAGTATCTCTATTCACAAGCTTAATAGTAACATCAATATCTTCTATTTCTGCAGGTGAAATATCATTCACAATTTCTTGATACAAAGTAAAAGGAATTGCACTCACACTAGAACCCAAATCACAAAAGCCATGATAGCAATGATCTCCTATCTTAACAGAAACAACAGGCATGCCAACAATAGGTCTATGTTTATCTTTATCATCGGGTTTAACAATTCTAGCAGCTTCGTCACAGAAATAAATAACATGCCCATCAATATCATCGACCAAGAGATCCTTAACAATAGCAATACTAGGTTCAACTTTAATTTGTTCAGGGTGTGTAGGTGCTCTAGTATAACTCTTATGAACAACAGCTGAAGCTTTAGCATGTTCTTTATTCTAATAGGAAAAGGTGGTTTCTCAATGTAAGTAGTAGGAATAACTGGATCAACATTTTAAGTAATGGTTTCTTATTCAGCTTTAATAGGTTCTACTACTTTAACTTCAATGGGAGGATTATATTTAAACCACTTCCCCTAAGGGAGATCAACATGAGTAGCAAATGATTCACAGAAAGAAGCTACTATCTCAGATTCAAGTCCATATTTAGTGCTAAATTCACGAAAAGCATCGGTATCCATAGAAGATATAACACCATCAAACTTAATGTTTATACTTGACTCCTTAACTTGGTCGAGCTCCCAACATTCAGAGTTGTGTTTAATTCTTTCCAATAAATCCCATTTTAATTCAATAATCTTCTTTATAAAAGAACCAGTACAAGAAGTATCGAGCATGGATTGATCATTACTTGAAAGCCGACCATAAAAATTCTGAATAATAATTTCTGTTGAGAGCTCATGATTGGGGCATGAATAGAACATTGACTTAAGCCTCCCCAAATCTGTAGCGATACTTTCACCTTCATGAGGCCAAAAATTATATATATAATTCCGATCACGATGAACTAGATGCATAGGATAAAACTTCTGATGAAATTCCAATTTCAATCGGTTGTAGTTCCAAGCTCCAATATCATTACATAGCCTATACCATGTCAACGCCTTTCCCTTTAAAGATAAAGGGAACACCTTCTTCTTGACTTCATCCTCGGGCAAACCTGCAAGCTTAAATAATCTACAAACTTCATCCACATAGATTAGATGCATATCGAGATGTAGTGTTCCGTCTCCTACATAAGGATTAGCTAGCAGTTTCTCCATCATACCCGAAGGAATTTCATAATAAATATTTTTAGTAGGTTCAGTAGGTTGAGGAGCAACTTCTTGCTCTACCGGTCAAGGTGGAAAATACCCCGAACAAACCCCTCAAAAGATGATTGTCCATAGTGACAAGTGAGTGTAAATTTCAACATGTAATATAAATTTTTCCTTACCAAAGACGCTTTAGTCCCCAGCAACATCATCAGAAAAGAGTCTTGATGACCCACAAGTATAGGGGGTCAATCATAGTCCTTTCTATAAGTAAGAGTGTCAAACCCAACGAGGAGCGGAAGGAAATGACAAGCGGTTTTTAGCAATGTATTTTCTGCAGGCACTAAAATTATCTATAACAGATAGTTTTGTGATAAGATAATTCGTAATGGGTAACAAGTTAGAAGTGTAACAAAAGTGCAGCAAGGTGGCCCAATCCTTTCTGTATCAAAGGATAATCCTAGACAAACTCTTATATAAAGCAAAGCACTCCCAAGGACACATGGGAATTATCGCCAAGTTAGTTTTCATCATGCTCATATGATTCACGTTCATTACTTTGATAATTTGATATGTGGGTGGACCAGTGCATGGGTGTTGTAATTACTTGGATAGGCCTCCCACTTATGATTAACCCCTCTCGCAAGCATCTGCAACTACGAAAGAATAATTAAGATAAATCTAACCATAGCATGAAAATGTGGATCCAAATCAGCTTCCTGTGAAGCAGCGCATAAACTAGGGTTTAAGCTTCTGTCACTCTAGCAACCCATCACCTACTTATTACTTCCCAATGCCTTCCCCTAGACCCAAATCATGGTGAAGTGTCATGTAGTCAACATTCACATAACACCACTAGAGGAAAGACAACATACATCTCGTCAAAATATCGAACGAATACTAAAATTCACATGGTTACATATAACAAGACTTCTCCCATGTCGTAAGGAACAAACATAACTACTCACAAAGCATATTCATGTTGAAGATCAGAGGGGTATTGAATATCATTAAGAATCTGAACATATGATCATCCACCGAATAAACCAACTAGCATCAACTACAAGGAGGGAAGTTTATGATGACGTTGGCTTCGATTTCCCCCTCTAGGAGGGAAGTTTCCCCGGCAGAACAGCTCCGCCGGAGCCCTAGATTGCTTCTCAGGTTCCGCCTCGAGGCCGCGACGCTTTGTCCTGAAAGCTTCCTTATGATTTTTTTCCAGGTTAAAAGCCTCCATATAGCACAAGATTGTAGCGAACCGACCCGAATGGATCAAGTCTCTGTGCTTAAGTGTCATCCCTGGATCGGTATGCTGACACACACAGTACTCGTGGATTTATAACAGAGGTAAATCACATGTAAAAGTAATGTAAATACTATTACCTCAATCCAAATAGCGGAAGTAACAAGGTTGTGGATTCCCATCAACACCGACGGCAAAGTTGAGTGTAGAAATCGTAACCCTAACGTATCACTTACTCGTCGTAAGATAATCCTGCAACATGAGACGTTGCAGCCACAAAGGGTCAGTACATTGAATGTACTGGCAAATTCACACCATAGAGATTGATGAACAATGGCTATCACTACATGCATATTTGGCTGGTGGAAAAGCTCTATGGTTTTAAGGTTTTTGCGAAAAGCCAATTTTTTCTACTACAAAGGAATACATTTTAATTTACTATCATGGTGGTTGTTAAACATTGAGAATGGTTGACATCATTCTCAATCCCAATTAAGTAACATCATTAAAACCCAAAAATATTCATTTAAAGTAACGTGATGAGATTCACATGATAATCCAAGTACTAGATACTCAAGACGTCCATAACCGGGGACACGGCTAATCATGATTAGTTTATACACACTGCAGAGGTTTGCGCACTTTTCCCCACAAGACTCGATCGCCTCCATTTGGTTTCTCGCACTACATGGTGTTTGAGAAGACGGATGACCGAGATATAGTCTTTCAGAAGTGCTAGCACCTTACGATCGGGTAGACCGTACCACCTACATCCCCTACATCTGCTAGTCTACCACTATAAGAGTTTGCACAACTTAGTCAACTATGCTAGAGCCCATAATAGCTTGTGGCTGCACACGGAAGTTTCTAGCATGAAAAATCTTATGATCCCTTTGAGCCTGGGTGGCGGTCCATAAAAAAACAGGCAATCCTGGTCTACCCAGGTGCCTAGACAGGCAATCCTGGAATAACCAGGTACCTCAATCCACCCAGATGTGTGTTTAAGTTGCCACCTTAAGTAAACCATTAAGTAACAATCTCGCATCTGTCATGAATACTATCAAAAACCCAATCCACGTCTACGAGCATAGCATGGCAATGTAAGCATAACGTAAAAGTAACTCCCAAGGGTTTGTTAGTAAGCGGGTAATTGGTTCCTACCTCATCAACTACTTCCCAACCCACAATTTATCCAGATCCAAACCATGCAATGTTTGGGGATTGGAACTAATGCATAAAAACTGGGTGTTAAAGGAATATGATCAAAGTGTGAACTTGCCTGCAATGTTGATGAAGATGATTCGCACTCAAAACTCTTGATAGCTCTACTCGTCACACTCCGGTCAATCTATCATAAGCAAGCAATAGTAACCACACATAAGAAATCACTCAAAGATCAGAAAGAACGAAGAAGACGATTCGGAAAACTTCAAAACCAAGCAAATAACTCATGCAACATAAAACAATTTCTAACAGCACCAAAATTATGTGAATTTGGCCTTATTATAATGTTTAGGTCAAGAGCTTCGATTTGTAAAAAGAATCAACTCAAACGGAGCTATGGAACTCAAGTTATTATCAAACGAAGTTTGAATTCAAATCTGGTCTAATTCAAATTTTAAACTTTTCAAAAACATGTTTGAGTTGTATTAATGGATAGAGGAGATCGTAACGAAGATGTGAGCGTTGGTTTCGTTGGATTTGGATAAACGGTTGAAAAGTTGTAGAGGTTTGAAGCAAAGGGACTAATCTGTAAAAGAAATACTACAAAGAGGTCCCTGTGTAAAACTAACAGAAAAAGAAAAGGATAAAATGTGAACGTTCGCTAACTAGTTCTTAAACAGAGAACGTTCTCTAAATAGATCTAACTAAAAAAACTAAACCGTTTTTTTACGAAAACCGAACCCTAAAATAAACCGGCGAACCAGGCGGAATTATTACCGGTTCACCGCGGTTTCGACGCCGGCGGCGGTTTTTTTTTCGTGGCGGTTGGAGTCCGGCGAGGACGGCAGATCGACGGCAAGCGGGGCGGCAGCACGGGACGACGGGGAGCGGCGCGGGGCGGAGCGGCGAAGTGCAGCGGCAGCGGCGGCGCGGCTTCGGCCGGATGCGGGAGGCGCGGCGAGAGGCGGGGAAGAGGAGAGAGGGCGGCGCGGGGCTGCGGCTTTATAGGGGGGGGAGGTAGCCTTGGAGGAGGGGCAGAGGAGGAGGCCGGAGGCGGCACGGCCTCCCATGGCGACGCGGCGGCGTGCAGGAGACGAACTCCTGCGGGAGCTCGGGGACGGGGCGACGTGGGCTAGGCCACGGCCTGTTGGGCCGGCTGGCCCGGCGGGAAGTGTTTTTTTTTAAAAAAATTCGAGACAAATAAAATAATAAAACGAGATAATTAAAAATATTATATAGGCATATAATATATCAAAATTTTCAGAAAAAGATTTTCTATAACCTGAACATTTTTCTAGAATTAAAGAAAATACACACAAATTCAGATAAATCAAAGAGTGCTACTGGTCTATTAAAATCCAACAAAAATCATTTTTAAAATACCAAAATGATTTCAAATTAATTTTTCTCCAATTTTCTATTGTAGGGAATCATGTTACCCTAATTTCCATATATTTTGTTTTTGGAGAAAAACAATTTGAAAAAAAAACTGAAATAACTCCAAATTGAAAATAAATTCAAAAGAACTTTGAATTTAATTCTTTGAAACTCCCAACTCATATTTCATATAACTTGAAGAAGTCCTTTTATCTTCTCTAGTGAAAATCATTGAGTTGCATAAAGTTTTAGAATTGGAAATATTTTCCCAAATGAAATTCAAATATTTTCAACACCCCTTGTCATTTAAATAATGGAAGAAGTCATGTCATCTTCTCTCCAGGGTTTCGTGATGAAAAGTATTTGAATTCACGGAGAGCATAAATGCAAAATGAAAGTTTGGGAAAGTCCTTTTATTCCCTCTCATTTAACTTTCAAAAGTTTCGAATTCACTCACTTTCAGACAATCAATCAAACAATCAATCAATTCTATCTAATTATTATAACATTCCAAAATTTAGAATTTTGGGATGTTACAAAGATGGGAACCAGACACCTGCCAAGGGGCGCACAAGCCCTAGGGCCACGCCCTGGGGGTAGGGCACCCCCCAGGCTTGTGGCCACCTGGTGGGCCCCCCTCTGGTATTTCTTTGACCAATATTTTTTATGTATTCCAAAACAATTCTCCGTAAATTTTTAGGACTTCTGGAGTTGTGCCGAATATGTCTCTCTAATTTGCTCCTTTTCTGTCCATAATTCCAACTGCCGGCATTGGCCCTCTTCATGTAAACCTTGTAAAATAAGAGAGAAAATGCATAAGTATCATACCATAATGTGTAATAACAGCACATAATGCAATAAATATCAACATAAAAGCATGATGCAAAATGGACGTATCACCCCTATCTTTCTATTTATGTGACTAAGACTTCTTCCCTATAAATATGCCTTGAGTGTCAGCAATCATTGAAGAGTATATGATGGTTGAGTATGTGAACTTGCTAACCAAAGCTCTTACATAGACTCTTTCTGAAAATATGATGGATTGTGATTGTTTCAATGAGTGAGAACATAGTTTGTTAGTTTCCAATAAAGTTTATGTTTCATACTTTAGCTTGTGAATGAATTGTTACTCTAGCAGGAGAAGTCTTATGGTGATATATTGTTGTTATGATAATTACCATGATACTTCCATGTCCATATTTTATTTTTATCGACATCCCTCTCTCTAAACATGTGGTTATGATTATTGATTTCAGCTTTCGCTTGAGAAAAAGAGAGGTCTAATCGAGGGAGTTGACTCGTCCATTTTGCATCATGTTTTTATGTTGACATTTATTGCATTAGGGACTGTTATTTCACTTTAAGATACAATTCCTATGCCTTTTCTCTCTTATTTTGCAAGTTTCACATGAAGAAGGAGACTACCGGCAGCTGGAATTCTGGACCGAAAAGGGCTATACCGGAGGCACTTTTTTTGAACAACTCCAAATGAGCTGAAAATTAATGGAGAATTATTTTGGAATATATAAAAATTATTGGTGAAAGAATTACCAGAGGGGGACCCACCAAGCAGCCACAAGCCTGGGGACGCACGCTACCCCCCTAGGCGCACCCCCGAGCTTGTGGCAACCTTGGCAGGCCTCAGGGCCCATCTTCTCCTATATGGTGCCATTTAACCTAGAAAAAGAAGAAGAAAGGTTTCAGGATGAAGTGCCGCTGTCTCAATGTGGAACCTAGGCAGGAGCACTTTTGCTCTCCGGCGAAGAGATTTTTTCGGGGAAACTTCCCTCGAGGAGGGGAAAATCAAAGCCACCGTCATCACCAATGACCCTCTCATTTTGGGAGGACCAATCTTCATCAACATCTTCACCAGCACCATCTCATCTCAAACTCTAGTTCATCTCTTGTATTCAATCTTTGTCTCAAACCTCAGATTGGTACATGTGGGTTGCTAGTAGGGTTGATTACATCTTGTAGTTGATGCTAGTTGGTTTATTTGGTGGAACATTATATGTTCATATCCTTGACGCTATTCAATACCCCTCTGATCTTGAGCATTAATATGAATTATGAGTAGTTACTTTTGTTCTTGAGGACATGTGAGAAGTCTTGTCATAAGTAATCATGTGAATTTGGTATTCGTTCGATATTTTGATGATGTGTATGTTGTTGCTTCCTTTAGTGGTGTTGTGTGAACGTTGACTAAATGACATTTCACCATCTTTGGGCCTAAGTAAAGGCATTGTGGAGTAGTTATTAGATGTCAGATTCCTAGAGTGACAGACGCTTAAACCCTAGTTTATGCGCTATTCCGTAAGGGGCTGATTTGGATCCACATGTTTCATGCTAAAGTTAGATTTATCTTAATTCTTCTTTCATAGTTGTGGATGCTTGCAAGAGGGGGTAATAATAAGTGGGAGGCTTGTTCAAGTAAGAACAACACCCAAGCACCGGTTCACCCACATATCAAATTATCAAAGTAACGAACGCGAATCAAGCAAACATGATGAAAGTGCCTAGATGAAATTCCCGTGTGTCCTCAAGAACGCTTTGCTTATTATAAGAGACTGTTCTGTCCTGTCCTTTGCTAGAAAAAGGATTGGGCTACCTTTCTGCACCTTTTTACTGTTCCTACTCGTTACAAATTACCTTGTTATCAAACTATCTGTTGCCGAGAATTTCAGTGCTTGCAGAAAATACCTTGCTGAAAACTGCTTGTCATTTCCTTCTGGTCCTCGTTGGGTTCGACACTCTTACTTATTGAAAGGACTATGATTGATCCCCTACACTTGTGGGTCATCATTAGATAATGACCAAACAGACGAGTAGTCGTGAGAGGATGAAGAAGATGACGGTGATGATGAGGTGGAGGAGGAATGGTCGAATGAGGAGGACGACGATGAGGACGTCAATGACAATGCTGATGACAGCAAAGATGAAAAGCCAACAGTCAGGGGCAAGAAGTGTCCTCACCAAGATGATGTCGCAGGGCCATCAAACAACAACAACAACAACAAATTAAGCAGACTGTACATCTATGTTGTCGTTCGCTCATACTGATTTGTTATCTTTGTTTCCCCTATCAATCTCATCACAAAACGGTTAGCAATATGTATTTGACAATGATCGCTTACATTATCGCCCACAGTTGGTTTCTTCAATTGGGTCCCTTGTTGAGCACGCAATTCACAACAAAAAATCATATGCACGGTCTAGAATTATCACACAAAATTCTGATTTTTTTGGCAAAGACAGTGGGGAAGGCCCCCACTGTAACTCTCATTTTCATTTATAAAAGGGATAATTACATATGGATGTTCATGGTAGATAAAAAGTGGGAAAATAAAATAGATAGTCTACAAATTATCTAGACAACTTTGCATGCCCTCCTTCAACCCAGGTTTTGCCTTCTTTATGATCATGCTGAAGTGTTCCTCGAAAGTAGCTATACAATATGCCATGTTCTTGATTTTATAGTCAAAGATTATGCTATTTTTGTGCTACCATAAACTCCAGCATCCAGCAATCAGACAATCTTTGAAACAACCATAAGTATTTTGATTCCTACCCTCCAGGAGCATCTCTATAAGGTTATAATCAGTGTCCCATTGGTACCCAATGTTCATCCAGAAATTTTGGCTGAAATCACAACTAAAAAAGAGGTGCATTAGATGTTCGTTAGGTTCATCATCACATAACACACACTTACTTGTCTCAATGTAGAAATTCTTCCTGTTAAGTAGGTCTCTGGTGTTTAATCTATCTTATAACAGAAGCCAGAAGAAGAATTTCTGCTTGGGGAGTGAACATGATTTCCATATCCATTGGTAAGGTTTAGGGGCATCAGCAGGGTTTCCCATAAGTTCAATATATATACTCTTATTAGAGTGCTTAGTGCCACCCCAATAAAATTTCCATGAGTCTGGCATTTGCTGCTTATCTCTACTGTTGATCAGCTCTCTGAGATTGTTACTCTATTGAACAGCAATGGAAGACATAGGCAGGTGAAACAAATCATAAAAGTCATTGTCCTCCATGTTGCTGGCAGATGCAAGGGTGATGTCAACATTTTTTGCATAGGAGTATAGATGAACCATTGTTTGGGTAAGTGTATGGGAGCACCATTTATCTGACCATAGCTTAATTGTATTACCATTCCCAGGATAGCATATAGTCATGTCTTTGAAGTCCTGCAAGATAGAACAACTGTCTCTCCACCAAAAGGATCCCACCTTGGTAGGGAAACTATGTATCTCATCATTGCCATAGTAATTGTTCCAGTTAAGGTTAACCCAAGGAATATCATGCTTATTAAAAAACTTGAAAAGAAATATAGTAAGCAGAGTTTTGTTTTGTATTCTCAGATCTAGCACTCCCAGGCCCCCTGCTTTTTTTGGCAGACATACATTATCCCATTTAACAAGACAATTTCCTTTTTTATTGATATCTTTGCCATACCAAAGAAAATTTCTACCAGATTTTTCAAAGTGGTCCAGTATGGTGAAAGGTACTCGGATGCAACACATGGCAAAGATTGGAAGAGCAGCAACTATGGACTTGAGATGAACAAGTCTCCTAGAGTATGACATCATGGAAGAAATGCTAGATAGCCTGTGATCAAGCCTTGATACCATGGGCATCAAATCGGATACTTTTGGCCTAGTTGATCCCACAGGTAAACCAAGATATGTGAAAGGCATGGCTTCTTTTTTACAGTTAAAGGCATTAGCCAGTTCCTGAGCTTTATCATCGGGGATATTGATTGGCACCACAGAGGATTTACTGTAGTTTACTACAAGCCCTGTGAATTTGGAAAAATTGTCAAGGATCTCAATAAAATTCCTAATTTGTTCCTCATTAGCAGGCAGGATAACTAATGTATCATCGGCATACTTTATGATGGGGTAGCATTCAGTATAGTTGGTCTCAATAGGCAAAGATAATGTTCCATTCCTCCATGCTTCATTAACCATGATTTGCAATACTTCTCCAACCATAACATACAGTAAGGGGGAAAATGGATCTCCTTGCCTGACACCACATTTGCATTGAATGCACTTACCTGGAACTCCATTTAGGATAACAGAGGTAGTGGCAGTAGACAAGATAGATGTGACCCATCTAATCCATTTGTTGTTGAAACCTAGATGCTTCATCATAAATAATATGGCCTTGTGGTTAATGATGTCTACTACACAACCTTCTCCTTGTAGACGTTGTTGGGCCTCCAAGTGCAGAGGTTTGTAGGACAGTAGCAAATTTCCCTCAAGTGGATGACCTAAGGTTTATCAATCCGTAGGAGGCGTAGGATGAAGATGGTCTCTCTCAAGCAACCCTGCAACCAAATAACAAAGAGTCTCTTGTGTCCCCAACACACCCAATACAATGGTAAATTGTATAGGTGCACTAGTTCGGCGAAGAGATGGTGATACAAGTGCAATATGGATGGTAGATAAAGGTATTTGTAATCTGAAATTATAAAAACAGCAAGGTAACAAGCGGTAAAAGTGAGCGTAAGCGGTATTGGAATGCGTTGAAACAAGGCCTAGGGTTCATACTTTCTCTAGTGCAAGTTCCCTCAACAATAATAACATAATTGGATCATATAACTATCCCTCAACATGCAACAAAGAGTCACTCCAAAGTCACTAATAGCGGAGAACAAACGAAGAGATTATGGTAGGGTACGAAACCATCTCAAAGTTATTCTTTCCAATCAATCCGTTGGGCTATTCCTATAAGTGTCACAAACAACCCTAGAGTCCGTACTAGAATAACACCTTAAGACACAAATCAACCAAAACCCTAATGTCACCTAGATACTCCAATGTCACCTCAAGTATCCGTGGGTATGATTATACGATAGCATCACACAATCTCCGATTCATCTATTCAACCAACACATAGAACCTCAAAGATTTCCCAAAGTTCCTACCGGAGAATCACGATGAGAACATGTGCCAACCCCTATGCATAGGTTCATGGGCGGAACTCGCACGTTGACAGCAAAACATACATCAAGTGAATCACGTGATATCCCATTGTCACCACAGATACGCACGGCAAGACATACATCAAGTGTTCTCAAATCTTTAAAGACTCAATCCGATAAGATAACTTCAAAGGGGAAACTCAATCCATTACAAGAGACTAGAGGGGGAGGAGAAACATAAGATCTAACTATAATAGCAAAGCTTGCGATACATCAAGATCGTGCCAAATCAAGAACATGAGAGAGAGAGAGAGAGAGAGAGATCAAACACATAGCTACTGGTACATACCCTCAGCCACGAGGGAGAACTACTCCCTCCTCGTCATGGAGAGCACCGAGATGATGAAGATGGCCACCGGAGAAGGATTCCCCCTCCGACAGGGTGCCGGAACGGGTCTAGATTGGTTTTCGATGGCTATGGAGGCTTCTGGCGGCGGAACTCCCGATCTATTGTGATACCCGATCGTTTTAGGGTATATGGAGATATATAGGCGGAAGAAGTACGTCAGGGGAGCCACGAGGGGCCCACGAGGGTGGAGGGCACGCCTAGGGGGGTGGGCGCGCCCCCCTGCCTTGTGGCTTCCTCGTTGCTTCCCTTACGTGGACTCCAAGTCTCCTGGGTTGCTTTCCTTCCAAAAATAAGTTCCGTGAAGTTTCAGGTCAACTGGACTCCGTTTGATTTTCCTTTTCTGCAATACTTTAAAACAAGGAAAAAATAGAAACTGGCACTAGGCTCTAGGTTAATAGGTTAGTCCCAAAAATAATATAAAAGTGTATAGTAAATCCAGTAAACATCCAAAGTTGATAATATAATAGCACGGAACAATCAAAAATTATAGATACGTTGGAGATGTATTAGTTAACCTTATCAAATGCCTTAACAAAATCAGTCTTGAAAATAATGATTTCTTTCTTGGATTTGTGGCACATATGTATGTATTCAAAACTCCATGCAAGACAGTGTTGAATATTCATTGTCTTAATAAAGCCATACTAATTTTTGCTAACTCTGGATATAATGATCTGCTGTGCTCTGTTAGCAAGAAGTTTAGTAAGTATTTTAATAGGCATACATACAAGAGATATGGGCCTATAATCATTAGGAGTTTCAGGGTTATCATTCTTAGGTATCAGAGTTTTGTAGGCAGTGTTAATAGGAGCTAGAGAAACAATTTCATTATGGAAATCATTGATGAACTTGTAGAAATAATGCTTGATGATGTGCCAACATTTCTTCATAAATAGGCCATTGAAACCATCAGGTCCAGGTGATTTGTCATTGGGCATTTTATTGATGATATCATCAATTTCTTCATTGGAGAAAGGCCTCTCTAGATCATATAGAGCATCATCAATTGCAAGATGGGATATATTAAAATTTTGTGTGAAGTTTGCTACAGTCCCGATCCTATCCTTGAAAGCTGCCTAGATTAAAGCAGCTTTGTGGTCATATTCAATTACTTGTTGTCCATCCATTTTCATAAGATAAGTGATGTAGTTGTGCCTAAATACGTAAGTAGCAATGGCATGAAAGAACTTGGTATTTTCATCACCAAGGTTTGCCCATCTGATGTTTGCCCTAATTCTCCAATATATTCGCTTTGCCTCCAGTAATTTGTTTGTATGATTGATAAGTAAAACCCTGAAATTCCTTTCCACCCTAGATAGTGGTCTTTGTTCCTCAAGGCCATCAATTAATTTCACATAGAAACAATAGTTGTCAATGGTTTTGTTGAGTTGGGAGTATTGTTTGCTCCATGTTTTCAGACCTCTTCTAATGGCTTTAAACTTGGAATTTAAATTTTTAGCAGAGTCAGAAAAATGAGTGGAATTCAACCAGTGTTTCTCCACAGTATCAATGAATCCACTAAATTCAGTCCAATATTCTTTAAATCTGAATATCTGACTTTTTGGGATGTTGCTATCAATTTGTATTTTGATAGGAACATGGTCAGATGTAATTTTTGCCAATGGGATAGCCATAGTAGATGGATAAGAAGTAGTCTCATGAGAGCTAGTAAATATCCAATCTAACTTTTCCAATGGTGGCTGGTCTTGTTTATTGCTCCATGTGAAGGATCTTCCTTTGAGTGGGATTTCAACCAGATCCAAATTGACAATGATATTGTTGAAAGTCATCATACTGGCAGGATCACCACCTGGTTTGTTCCTATTGTCAGGGCTTCTTATAAAATTAAAGTCACCAAGTATCATCCATAGCTTAGACTGGTTCATATTCAGACTCATAAGCCAGTCAGTGAATTCCAATTTACCTTCAGTGCTGTTAGGCCCATAGACATTAGTGAGATACCAGCAACTATTATCAAAATTAGATGTAAACTCAATGGTGATCTGATAGTAATTTTGAGATATCACTTTGCCCTTCACTATGCTACCATTCCAAATAGTAATCAAACCTCCAGAGCTACCATTGGATGGTGAGTAACAAAATTGATTGAACCTCTTGGGACAATAATTCTTGATGTATGCATTGTCAAATATTTCTCTCTTGGTTTCTTGAAAATTCATAATGCAGCATGCACTTTCATCAATTTGTGGAGTCTATACCTCTTACATTCCAATTTAAGATATTCCAACTTCTATTCTTGGCAATTATATAGATGGGTGCATTGAGACATATTATGAAGAGCATAATATGTACTGCCAATGGGTCTGCTATTACTACTGCTGTAGTAGGTGCCATAATCATAACAAGTGCCACTATATAATAAGAGGAGGTACATTGATAGATAAGGGATAACCAAACTGATCAGGCTCATATAGCAGCATAGGATTCTGATAGGTTGACCATAATAACAGAGGTAGCACAAAGTATAATTATTACACACCATACTAATAACTGATGCACGCAGGCATCCAAATGACAAAATAAAAGCAAGCAAAGTGCAAGGAAAACATAACTAGATGGCCATTAGGGGAGCCATCTAAGCCCACATGATAGCAGCAGATCCTAATCATCAGAGTTGTCATAGTGTAGGGCACTAGATGACACTTCAAGAGGTGCCATCTTACATGGGCCAGTGCCAATGGCCTGCAGGGTCTTCATAGGTATTTCTAGTGGAGGAGGAGCCTGCTTATTGATAATCACATCATAAAACTAAGGCCCCAAATTGACATCAATAGCTTTCTTGAGTTTCTTTGAACACCGTTGAGTACTGTGGTCAACCCTCACATCATTAGTGTTGGCTGTTATTGCAGCAACCTGATCCTTGAAGCCCTCGGTGAGCTTAGCAATCCTGTTGCTCCTCCTGCAGAAAGAGTCATCTATGTTTTTCTTCTTTTTCTGCCTGTTGGATGGTTTCTGAACTTCAGAGAATTCCTGGTTAGTAAACGATTCATCTAACTGATTACCGACCTGTTTGTCAGGTGTCACACACATCTTGTTACGCTGAATGATTCGTGTTGTTTTCGATCATCGCAAACAATTCATGTAAGTGACCTGTATGCCATCTATTGCACACATCTGGATCTAGGTAATCATTTGTGTTATATTCGCTCATCGCAAATAGTTCATCCGAGTGACTTGTAGGCGTATATCACACACATCTGGTTTTGGCTAACCGTTCACATTATCTTGGCTCATTGCAAACAATTTGTATGAATCAATAGTATGCCAATTATAGCACACACAAATCTTTATGAATCATATCTGATGTCTCCACCATCGCACATAGTTCGTTATGTTGGTGACAGTTTTATTACCATACCGTTCGCGATTCATGCATCGCACATAGTTTGATCGAATGGTCTCCTATACATGTGCACATTTGCACCATACTGTAGTAGTGCATGTTACTACTTCAAGAAATGGTAGATCAAAGATCAACATTTTTTCCACTAATTCAAGAAAAATCCCTATACATAAAAGTGGCATCTACGGCGTGTGTAGTGCATTATTACCAATTGTAGAATTTTCCTATGAAATCCATAAATTTTCCTACAAGTGGCATCCATGACGTGCGCATTGCATTATTACCCATTTTAGGATTTTGTTAGGAAATCTAAAAAGTTTGCAAATAAATGATTACCAATTTATGCCATATCTAAACTTCCAATGTAAGTTACTTACAATGTAAGATATGAGGACAATACTTGACTACCAATTAATGGCGTGCCTATGTGCGGTGACCTATAACATCGCTCCCCTCCCCTGTCTCGCAACAATTCTCTCATTGAGGCCTCTCATTGTCATATCCAATCCACCACCAATCTCTGATCAATGGCACACTCGGAGAACCCGTTACTCTTCAATTTTGGCATCAATCAAGAGGAAGAGGAGCAAAACCCTCTGGCCCCCTTGTGGGCGGAGATGGACCTAGCACTGGAGATGGTTGCGCAGATGGATGCAGAGGCCGAGAAACAGATTTGGGACCTTGTGCCGGATCCCGTGCTTGTGCCTGCACCTGTGCACCCACATGAGCTATATAACGCGGCCAATTGGCCGGAATGGGCAGTGGCCGCCGAGTTGTATTTCCCCGACAACCATATAGCATTCCATGCATTCTATGGCGGTGGCGGTGGCCATGGCATGGTTGTGGTCATGGTCGTGGCGCGGGCCATGGACATGGTGCTACTGCCCACGACCATGGTGGAGGCCGTGGTGGTGGTGGTGGTGGCGATGCTATTGGCGGTGGCCATGGCAGCGACCATGGCATCGGCAGGAGCCGTGGTGGTGGTGGTCGTGGCTGCAACTAGCTAGTTAGGCCAAGAGCCAGCGGCCATGGCATCTGAATGTAGTCGTGGTGCGACAAAATTTGGAAAGAAATAAACTATTTTGTCTGAATTTCATTGAATCTGTATTTGTCAAGTGTGTTGTCTGAATGAGTGCGGGCATGCATTTTGGTAGGATTATCGCACTTGGTTTTTTATCTAAAAATTATCTATGCTTTAATGAAAGATCCCACAGGTAGGATTTGGTTGTACCATGCGCGGTACATAGCAAACAGTTCATATTAAAGGACCGTGTGAGGTAAGGTCACAATTACAAACTAGTTTTGCTATGTTGCCCTATGCAATGATGTATAAAAAATGTTTACTGATGAAGGAACATAGTTTCATATATTCTTAATTACAAAAAATATTAAATACATATAGAGAACACGCATAAAACACAACATGGAGCAGGCATCACCGGCGCTGAGCCTCCAAGTTCTCCAGTGTACTTTTGCTATAGTGCCGCTTTCAGATGTCCATCATGAGGACCTTGTGGCGTGGTTTTAGTAGGTTGCCAAGATTGCGGAAATCGTTGTGATGTTTACACGGATCATAAGAGTTTGAAGTACATCTTCACGCAGAAGGAGTTGAACCTCAGGCAGAGGAGATGGTTGGAGCTCATAAAGGATTATGACATTACACTACATTATCACCTAGGAAAGGCCAATGTCGTGGAGGATGCTTTGAGTCGCAAGAGTTATGGTAATACTCTTATAACCAGAGGATTACCTCAGGAGCCAGCCGATGATCTCCAAGAACTCTGCTTGGAGATAGTTCCGAGAGGTTTTGTTGCAACATTGGAAATTCAGTCCACTTTGTTGGGAAAGATCCGAGAAGCCCAGAAGACGGACAAGGAAATTGCGGAGATAAAAGAAAGGATGAGTAAGGGAAAGGCTAAAGTTTTTCGTGAGGATAAGCATAGAACTTTATGGTTTGAGGATCGTATCTATGTGCCCGATGACCCAGAGATTAGGAAGTTAATTCTTTAGGAGGCTTATGATTCGCCTTACTCGATTCACCCAGGCAACTCCAAGATGTATTTGGACTTGAAGGAACGTTTCTTGTGGACAGGTATGAAGAAGGATATCGCCGAGTATGTAGCAGTATGCGACGTATGTCAGAGAGTTAAGGCAGAGCATCAGAAACCAGCGGGAATACTTCAGCCTTTGCCGATACCTGAATGGAAGTGGGATAAGCTTGGCATGGATTTCATCATCGGATTACCCAGCACTCGTTCAGGATATGACTCCATTTGGGTGGCAGATGATCGCTTGACCAAGTTGGCCCACTTCATCCCCGTGAAAACCACTTATATGAGCGCTAAGTTGGCCAAGATATACATGACCAGGATCGTATGTCTGCATGGAGTTCTGAGGACCATCGTATCAGATAGAGGGACATAGTTTACTTCGAAGTTTTGGAATCGGTTACATCAAAAACTTTGCGTACGTGGCTAGAGTTTAGTACAGCCTTTCATCTGCAGACAGATGGGCAGACCGAGAGAGTCAACCAGATTCTGGAGGACATGTTGAGAGCTTGTGCGCTAGATTATAGATCTAGTTGGTATGATAATTTGCCTTACGCAGAGTTCTCATATAACAACAGCTACCAAGCTAGTTTGAAGATGGCCCTTTTCGAAGCTTTGTATGGAAGGAGGTGCAGAACACCATTGATGTGGGATGAAGCTGGAGATCGATAATTGTTCGGACAAGATCTAATCAGAGATTCTAAGGGGAAGGTCAAGTTGATCCGTGATAGACTCAAGATAGCCCAGTCCAGGAAGAAGAGTTATGCCAATACTAAACGCAAGGAGGTAACCTATGAAGTAGGAGCAAGAGCACATCGTCGCGTGTCGCCATTTCGAGGAGTTAAACAGTTTGGAGTCAAAGGAAAGTTAGCGCCACAATTTGTGGGGCCATACAGAGTCTTGGAACATATGGGTGAAGTTGCCTACAAGTTGAAATTACCTGAAGGTTTGTCCGGAGTTCATGATGTGTTTCACGTTTCCCAGTTGAAGAAGTGCCATGCAAAGATGGCCGATATTCCTCTGAGAGATACAGTGCCCCTGGAAGCAATTCAGTTGGAAAGTGACCTGACTTATGAGGAGAAACCCATCAAGATTCTCGAGTTTGCCAATGGAGTTAATCGCAGCAGGGTCACCAAGTTTTGTAAAGTTCAGTGGAGTCACCATATCGAGGAGGAAGCCAACTAGGAACGAGAAGAAAACCTCTGAAAGGACCACCCACACCTTTTTGCTAGCCAACCCAAATCTCGAGGGAGAGATTCATCTTAAGGGGGGGGGGGGGTAGGTTTGTAACATCCCAATTTTAAATTTGGATGTTATTATTTAGATCATTCATATGCATTCATAATTTGTGCATTTTTGAATTTTGTTTGGTTGGAAATTGATCCAAGGGACTTTAAGCAACTCAAGGACCAGTTGAGAGAGTTGGAAGTTTCCCAAAAGACCCAAGTTTTATTTTCCAAAGTGGGGTCTGGATCCACTTTGATTTTCATCAATTTTCAATTCCTATATTTTTTATATAAATAAAATAATGAGGGAAGATAACATGACTTCTTCAAAAACAGTAAAGAAACATTGGAAATTGAATTTTTAAAGAAAACATGTTTATTTGATTTTATTTTCAATATTATTTATTTTATTGCGAAGTTTATTTGCACAAAAATGTTTGTTTTTATTTTAGGCATTTTTGCCATAAAAATGTTCACAAGGTCATTGAGGGGGTCCTGGATTAGGGGGTCTCCGGACAGCCGGACTATACCCTTTGGCCGGACTGTTGGACTATGAAGATACAAGATTGAAGACTTCGTCCCATGTCCGGATGGGACTTTCCTTGGCGTGGAAGGCAAGCTTGGCAATACGGATATGTAGATCTCCTCCCTTGTAACCGACTTTGTGTAACCCTAGCCCCCTCCGGTGTCTATATAAACCGGAGGGTTTAGTCCATAGGACAAGATACAATCATACCATAGGCTAGCTTCTAGGGTTTAGCCTCAACGATCTCGTGGTAGATCAACTCTTGTAATACTCATATCATCAAGATCAATCAGGGAGGACGTAGGGTATTACCTCCATCAAGAGGGCCCGAACCTGGGTAAACATTGTGTCCCCTGCCTCCTGTTACCATCCCCCTTAGACCCACAGTCCGGGACCTCCTACCCGAGATCCGCCAGTTTTGACACCGACATTGGTGCTTTCATTGAGAGTTCCACTGTGCCGTCACCGTAAGGATCGATGGCCCCTTCGATCATCGGTAATGATGCGGTCCAGGGTGAGGTTTTCCTCCCCAGATAGATTTTCGTATTCGGCGGCTTCGCACTGCGGGCCAATTGATTGGCCTTCTGGAGCAGATCGAGAGCTACGCCCCTGGCCATCAGGTCAGGTTCGAAAACTTAAACTATACTGCCGACATCCGCGGAGACTTGATCTTCGACGGATTCGAGCCCATATCAGGTGCGCCGCCCAATCATGACGAGCATGGCGTAACTCTGCCGTCGGACAGTGTTCGGGAGATCGCATCTGCAACTACCCCAGCCTTCAATCCGGAACAAATTGCACCATCTTAGGATGGAGGGATAGACCCCGCCATGGAGGCGGCACTCTTAGTGGCGATGGAGCCGGATACTGACTTCACCCCTTACGAGAGCCGTGTTGCACTACAAAAAAAGACACATCCGTGACATTTTGGGCCGAACGAAATTTTTTCTGTCATACATATGACACTTCTATGATGATAATTGTGACAAAACCCGGTATCACCATAGATGTGGTGGGCTCCTACTTCTATGACAAAAAATCATGACAGAAAATGGGCTTTTTGTCTTGGGCGGGCCGGAGACGTAGCTGCATGACATTCTTTGGGCCGTCCATGACGAAAAAACCATGGTAGAAGCGAGGGGGAGGAAAATTTCGGGGAGTTCCCAGTTACGGTGGGAGGTCGGGGGCTGAGCGATGCGCGTTTCTCTCGTACACGTACGCGTGTGTGTGCGAGGCGTTGGCTCTAACTGAACCCGAGCGAGGCGTTGGGCTCTAACTGAACCCGAGCGATTGCACTGCAGGCTACATGTTACTGAACCCGAGCGATCGATTGATGGCTATTAACTGAACCCGATCGAGCAATTCCTTGGCTACTACTGCTAACTGAAGCCGATCGAGCAATTCCTTGGCTACTACTGCTAACTGAAGCCGATCGATGGGATGAACAGTGAGCGTTGCAGGG
>NC_041380.1:315945338-315963076 GCF_002162155.2 Triticum dicoccoides | reverse complement strand
GTAGCGCTCCAACGCAAGTCGATTTCCTCCATTTTGCGGTACGCCACACCCCTCCCGATCAACAGGACCCCCGTTTCAACCGTAAGAGGTCCGTTTCCTCCGTTTTGCGGTACGCCACACCCCTCCCGATCAACAGGACCCCCATTTCGACCGTAGGAGGTCCGTTTCCAACATTTTGCGGTACGCCACACCCCTCCCGATCAACAGGACCCCTGTTTCGACCGTAGGAGGTCCGTTTCCTCCATTGTGCGGTACGCCAGGCCTCGTTTCCATCGCCTCTTCCGTCCAAGCCCTCCTGATGAACACGACCACGCATTCCATTCCGACCCATGAACACGATGACGACGCTGTTTCTCCGTTCCGACCCAGCCATGTACACGAGCCCTCGCCATACGTATGCGCGAGTAGGCGTTCGAGACCCCGCCTGTATGTACACATATGTGGCCGTATTTTCTTTCTTGCACCCTGGCCGCTGTACGTACGTGTACATGCTACGTGCGCGCCTCTACTACGACCCGTGCGTGCCTCTACATCAACCAGTATGTACGTACACGTTTGCGACCAGAATGTCAACGCTACGTACGCTTCGACCAGGTGGGTCCTGACTGTTAGGCACTTCCTTGCCTGCGAAGATGTAGCTGGTGGGTCCCAGCAGTCAAGGGGGCAAAATACGGTGGCTCGTACAGTGGGTCCCCACTGTCAGGTGGAGGAATAATTATTTTGCACGTAATAAGGAGGCACTTCCTTGCTGCGGCCGTGGACCCAGCTGTCAGCCTCTCCACGTACAGTCCACGTCCGATGGAAGCCGTTCCTTGACCACGCCGCGCCGAGAGCACCAGGGCGATGGACGAGGCGAGGCCTAGGAAGGGGATGACGCGGAGCCGGGGAAGACGCGGCAGTGGATGCCCACGCGTAGAGGAGTATGAGGGCACTGGTTCGCTGCGGTGTGAGGCTGTCGTCGCCGCAGAGTAACAAGGGTGTGGGTGAGTAGAGGGATGGCCTGGCTAGCGGTGGGAGTAGTAGGGAGCGGTGAGGCCTCCGCCGCATCGCAGCCGGCCATGGGAGGCAGGAGCACGAGGCACGACCGGCGCTGGTTTGGGCGGCTGGAGCAAGAAGACCAGAGGTTGAAGAAGAACGGCGGCTGTTGGATGGACATCGTACGGTCACTGGAGCTAGAATCGTGCATATTGAATAAGTTGACAAAGCCCTCCGTCCCCGTCAACTTAGTAGGCCCACAAGTCAGCCTGCCACTATACTGCGTCCCAGCTAACAGGGGGAGTATTCATTTTTTTGTGCGTAATAAGGAGGCACTTCCTTGCGTGCGAAGATATAGCTGGTGGGTCCGAGTTGTCAGCGGCGGTAACATTTTTTTTGCAAAATACAGAGGCCCTTTTGGTGGGTCCAAGATGTCAGGTGGAGGAATCATTATTTTGCGCATAATAACGAGGCATTTCCTTGCGTGCGGCCGTGGACCCAGCTATCGGCCTCTCCACCTAAAGTCCACTTCAGATGCATGTCGGTCATTGACCACGTTGACCAGGCCACGCCGAGAGCACCAGGGCCGTGGACGACGGCAAGGCCTAGGAAGGGAACGACACGGGGGCAGTGAAGACTCGGCAGTTGTTTCCCACGCAGAGGGGAGTACGACTGTACGACGGTTTACTGATTCGTTTGCCGTCACCGGAGAATAACAGCAGGTGTGGGTGAGTAGAGGGATGGCTAGGCCAGCGATGGGAGTACAGTGGGGCGGTGAGGCCTGCACGGCAGCAGAGCCTGCCGCGGGGAGGAGGGAGCAGGCAGTCCCGCTGGCGCCTATTTGAGCGGCTGGAGCAGGAAGAGGAGAGATTGAAGAAGCACGACGGCCGTTGGATGGCCATCCAACAATCACTGCTTGTGCGTCAACCTTTTTTTAGGAAAGCCTCAAATCTGTGGGAAACAGCATACAACCCATCTGCCATTATTTCTAATAATTTACAACCCATTTGCTAATTATTAAGGTTATTTTTGGAGCCCATATTCTTTTTGTTAGCATTACAGCCCATATTGTGGCCACGGTTAAAAAATTATACGAAATTTTGCATATTTCGATGCGGTCCGAACTGTTTTTAATCCTGAAATTTCGACTCACATTCAAACTGATTTTAAAAATAAATGTATATCAATATAAAATCCAACAAATTCTCCATGCATAAAAATTAATGTAATTTCAAATCTCGAAATGAAAAAAAAGATATTTGAAACTAATTGCCGGTTTGATGTGTTTTAAAAATGTACAGCCTATTTCTCATTACTGATGGGCCATTTTCTCGGCCAGCCGAATGAAAGCTCTCCTCCTCGTCTTGAAAGATTTGCAGCCCAACAGGCCTGACAAAGCAACTTACTTGGCAAATCACAAAAAAACTAGGCTGTGGCCGTGGACCAAGCTGTCAGCCTCTCCACGTATAGTACTCTTCTGATGGAATGTCGTTGACCATGTTGACCATGCTGCACCGAGAGCACCAAGGCGGCGGACGACGCGGCAGTGGATGCCCACCCGGAGAGGAGTACGAGGGTTCACTGGTTCGGCTGCAGTGTGAGGCTGCCGTCGCCGCAGGGCCTGGCTAGCGGTGGGAGTAGTATGGGGCGACGAGGCCTCATCGGCAGCACAACCGGCCACTGGAGGCAGGAGCAGGCGGTCTCCCCGGTGCTGGTTTGGGCGGCTGGTGCAAGAAGAGCAGCGATTGAAGAAGCAGCAGGACCGTTCGATTCAAATCCAACGGCTACTTCTGCTAGAATCGTTTGTTGACTAAGTTGACAAGCCCTGCGTACGCGTCAACTTAGTAGGCCCACAGGTTAGCCTCCCAACCGGTGCGCCCAGATGTCAGTGGGAGGAATCATTTTTTTTCACGTAATAAGGAGGCAGTTGATTGTGTGCGGCCAGGCCAGCGGAGGGACTAGGGTGGGCCGGGGAAGCCTGCGCGGCATCACAGCGGGCCACAAGAGGAGGGAGCAGGCAGTCCCGCCGGCGCTAGTTTAGGTGGCTGGAGCAGGAAGATCAGAGATTAAAGAAGCATGTCGGCCATTGGATGGACATCCAACACTAACTGCTGCTAGAATTGTGTGTTCACTGACAAAGCCTTTCGTAAACAAGTCAGCCTCGAAATCCGTGGCGTGTACAGCCCATTTGCTATTATTTTTATATTTTTTACTCAGTTTTTAATTCATATGGAATTTATTGCAGCCCGTTTTCCATTTTTAGAATTGCTGGCCATTTTCTGGTCAGTACCAGGGTCAAAAAATTAACTAAATATGTGGGAAATTTTGAAAATTCGCAAATTTTTGCTGGGGAACGAAATATTCTTAATCCAAAAATTAATAGCCATAGTAAAACAAATTTTAAAATAAATTATTACTATGTCATGTTAAATCCAATAAAATACGTATAAGATATCAGTGAAGAACAAAAACAAGAAAAGAAACTTATATCCCATTTGCTATAATTTTTTTGGAATTTTCAACCCCTTTTGATATTACTTTTAATAGACATTGACCATACTCTTAAGCCAGGCCGGAATGCATCCCTCATCGTCTTGAAAGATTTGCAACCCAATAATTCGTAGAAAACAAATAAGCTTGGGTATTCTTCAAAAAGAAATACTGGGCTCGCTATTTTCCCAAAGAACTCGTGCATGAGCATTTAGCTTTATTTATTTATTTATTTACTTATTTATGTTTAGGGGACCATGAGCATGTACCTGGGCCGGATTCAGGTGAGAGCCTCCCTTCAAGTGAATTATGGGCTTCTCTATTGGGCCTTCATCAGTGGGCTGCATGTTATCAACAAGTGGAAAATGTGTTCCGAGTTTCAAAAAAAATGTGTTCCGTACGATAAATAGTATGCGCTACGTACGGTACGGGGCACTAAAGGTTCGAACCGTGCAACGACTTCCAAAACATTGTGTTTGTCATTCTAACAACACATTTATTCAACCAACAGATGAAATATACTACTGATTGTGCATTGAAAATAATAGCAGCAGCAAACAGACGAAATATACTACTGATTGTACACGTCCGCTTTGTAGGCCCACAAGTCAGTCACCAAATCTGACGGGTCCCAGCTGTCAACGGGATGAATAATTTTTTCGCAAAACAAGGAGGCACTTCCTTCCGTGCGAAGATACAGCCGGTGGGTCCTAGCTGTCAGGTGGAGGAAACATTTTTTCCAGCTTAATAAGGAGGAACTTTCCTTGCATGCGACCATGGACCTCATGGGTCCTAGCCGTCAGGCTCTTCATGTAAAGTCCTCTTCCGATGACTCTCGTTTGTTGACTAGGCCGCACCGAACGCAGCGAGGCGGTGGATGACGGCGAGGCCCCGGACGGGAACGACTCGGAGATGGGAAAACGCAGTAGTGGAGTCGCAGATTGAGAGGAGGAGAAGGGTTATAACTGGTTCTATTGCGGCGTGGGGCTGTAGTCTGTGGAGAGTAACAGGAGGTGTCGAGGGGTGGAGGCATAGCCTGGTGGGCGGTGGGGTAGCGCTTTGCAGCGATGCGTGCTAAGCAGAGCCGCTAGCCACCGGAGGCCGGACCAGGCAGTCCCGGCGACGCTAGAGGAAGAAGACGAGAGATTGAAGGTGCATGCCGGCCGTTGGATATAAATCCAATGGCTATGGATGACACAATCATTTGTTACCAAGTTGACAACGCCCTGCATAGGCTTCGACCTATTGGCCCACATGTCAGCCTGCAAAAATGTGGCATATATTTAACCCATGTTTTCTAGAATGTACAGTCCATTTGCTGGGCTGGGTGAACAAATAATTTCGCGTCAATCAGGCCCATTTATATTTTCTAAGAAATCCCAGCCCATTTGCACTTCCTTGAAATACATGTATTAGGTGGGCTCGTTATATATATGTATAATGTTATGTTAGAAGGAGCAATTAATATCAAAGAATAAACCGGAGAGGCACATTATATATATATATATAATTAAGAAATTAGCGAGTTATTGCTCAAAATAAAAATGATCGCGTTATTATTAAATTGGTCCTTAAAATCTTCGCAATCACCAGGATTTTCCTTGCTGTGAGTCAAAAACAACCAGGATTTTCCTTGCCTGTGAGTCAAAACCAACCAGGATTTTCCTTGCCAACTTCCGTTAAACATTTACTTTTATAAGTTGGGATGTTTTTATAATGTATATATAAGTCTCTATAAAATATACGATAATAGTAATAATATAAATACATATAATGTGGTTAGAAGGGAAAACATAAATTGGACACGGCATTACTTTTACAAGAGACCTGCGTTTTATACCCCACAGTAGGCATACTAACAAGTTCACACACAAATACAACAGAAAAGGTAAACATTCATATCAAACTCAAGTTCACAGGACACGTTCATATCCATAGCCAACATTCACAATCAACAACTCAAAAGATTCATATATACACAAGCTCAGCATATCTATGCATCCAA
This sequence comes from Triticum dicoccoides, assembly GCF_002162155.2. Taxonomy (NCBI): domain Eukaryota; kingdom Viridiplantae; phylum Streptophyta; class Magnoliopsida; order Poales; family Poaceae; genus Triticum; species Triticum dicoccoides. The sequence goes on along the minus strand of NC_041380.1, from coordinate 315,957,606 downwards.
ATGATTGATAGATCACATGACAATATTCATAATAATTTACAAAAAGATTCAGATATACACATGTTTAGTATGTTTATGCATCCAAATGATTGAGATCACTGCCAATATGATCCATGGACGAACTTTAATTACCTAGGGTACGGACTGGTAAATGGTGTTCAATCGGAGGTACTTCTTGCTAAAATTAGTTCTTGTACGAGTAAACTTTTGAGTACATAAGAGGTAGCACAGACAATCTGAACTTGGCTTGTAGGTTTATCCTCAAATAGCGGCCTCGTGCCGAGGGAGGTTTGAGCAACTTGGCCACTACTTTCATCCAACCAGTTTACTGGCTTATCTTGGTCCTGTATCTCGCCAAAATTCTACATTGCAGACGAGAAAGGAGGCGGTTGAGAAAATGAACCACCCAAATTTTTTGTGCAGTTCAACTGAAATGGAGCATCCTTGACGTCCAGACTGATTAAGTGCCAGATGAATATAAGCGTCAACCAACTTGTCTGGAATCTTTAGACTCCATGCCATATAGTTCGCTACCATATGTGCCGATAACCAAAAGGCACAAGTTGGGACCAAAGACTGGACTGTGTTTTTCTGGGCTATGCACCAAGCAATATTTTTGGCGTTCACTCTTCGAACACTTGGAGTTTGACAATTGGTTGACGCCGGTTGTTACTCGAATGAATATAGGAACTTCTTGTCAACATCTGATCATTGTGCAGTTCTACTAAAATCACCCGATGTAATGATTTGCCTACGAGTTCAGGCTCCAAATTACTCCTTTATGAAATTGGCAAACTGTAGCACAATACCAAATTACCAATACATATGACAGGCACAATAATCAGGATAAAGACCAGTACGAACCTGTTGAGGTAGCATATCAATTACTATTTCCTTTGACTGGAAGCCGAGATAAGCCAAGCGACTGACAGCAAAGAAAGAAAGCATGCGGAGTTTAGCGACTGACAGGAAAGGACGGAAGCTGTCGAGGCAATGAAGCACCCAAAGTTTTTGTGCAGTTCCACCAAAATCGAGCATCCCTGTTGGCACATATATTGAGAGAGTGAGATTACTGTAATAGTGGGACTAGTTTATGAAACATACACTAACAAATAGAAGCACCCTCATTATCTTAATGGGTAAAGTTAGCAACATAGTAGTCTTGCTTAAAGAGAGGTATTAGTTTATTTAATCAGTGCCAATTAGCTCAACTCAACACTCAAAGCATTGCTGTTTATCATAGGTTGCAAAACTTTAATGTGCAAAGATAAAGGAGTTTCTCATGACAGTAGCACGATACAAATAGAGATGACAACAAACTAATATGGATGAAGGCCTTAGGCCCGTACCAACCTAAGAAAAAAAGGTTATTCATGTAGTCCCATCAGAGATGATAAAGCACTCACTGGAATCACACAATAGTATATATTTTTGTGCACTTCAAATGTATGGTTGAAATCACTCTTGTTTACCAGTGCTGAGATTATATCGAAAGATTATCAAGAACTTCCAGCAGAGTTAAAGCACTGGCTGGGATACAGTTCATTGTATTGTCTTATGTAGTTCCATTTAATGTATGATTGGCACAACATGATCTCTGTTTGCACAAGTAGGAACAAGGTGAAACCTTCATTAGCTTAGTGAGAAAGGATAGGAAGACATTAGCATATTACTCAACCAGTAGCATCAAATTCATGATGGACAATACGCAAAACATTGCCTCATTGAACCAATGGCAATAAATTGACATGCAAAACAATAACACTATTATGTCATGACACTAATAATATTCCCTCCCTGCTCCACCACATGATTCACCTCCATAGACAAACATACACACGTACATGATTCAGCATAGGGTCCTACTAAAGATTTGTTTAACTCCAACAGGAAAATTAGGCAGTAATAAATTAGTGGTACTTAAGTACTCCTAATTAATTAAGTGAGACAGAGAAGTGGAAGGGCTCCCTGGAGGATCGTCTCACATGTAAGGTAGTCGTTGCCGGAGCCCTTGAATGGCCTCGACTTGAGGCCTCTGGCTTCAGCAAGATTGCCTTGGCACTATTTATTCTTCTTCTTCTTCCTCTTCATGCTTTGTTTCTCTTTCTCCTCACCAGTTGGTGAAACCAAGTACATGATTGGCCTAGTAAAAAACAGCATTATTTTCTCATGGCAGTCGGAAAATAGAGATGAACACATGCATTAAATATCATTCTTACCTAAAGGAAGGTTATGGCGCCAATATGGATGATGAGGATTGGAACGCAGATCTCCCTTTGTGCAGTTCCAATAAAATGAACCAACTGTTCCATTCTGACATTCCAGTTAAACAGCACAAAAGTCACTTCTTTTAAGAAGAGTTTTGTGCAGTGCACCAAAAGATCACAACAGCAACCAGGTGAATTGGATATCCCTGTTTGCACAAAAAGGCACAGAGGAAATAGTCAGAGTCTCAAACAATTACAAGCAAAAACATTTGGCTAAACTTGTCATGGCTTATAACAGTGGCATGGCTTCATTTTTACCAGGGACATTAGATTAAGAACAACTAAGGCTGTGTTCGGTTCACAGGTTTGGTGCAGGATTTTCGTAGGAACATATTCCTTCGGTATTCTTTCCCTTCCAACCATTCGGAACACGGGAAAGGTGAATAGTGTTTCATAGGAAAGCTAGTCTGGTAGTACTGATTCCATAGGATTAGAAACATCCACGCGCTGCTCATTTTTTGGGCGGAAGCCCGAGGCAGGCGCTCGCTGCCATGCGTTAGACAGGTTGTTGTGCTGTGTTGCCGGAATAAAAAAATCAACCTATGTGTGGTACGTGAGGTGAGGACAAGAGTAGTCACTGTGCAGCTGAATAAACAAATAGCATCTCATACTGCCAAGCATGCTACTCTAAAAAAACAAATCTGTACATTTCGTAGTCCATCTGAACACATTCTCTTGAGAGTTTCCTCCGGTTCGTTGTTCCATAGTTTTATACCTACATTCCTTTCCTATTCCTCTATTTTCATCAAGACCTATGTTTTCTGCCCCTTTATTCAGAACGGAGCCTAAATATTTGTTATAAGGGCATGGGACAGTGGGTGCACCAGCAGTCCAGCACCATGTACGTAAACAGGGGCATAAAGTGGTGATTCATAGTTTGTTGCCCCGAGAAACAAACATCCAAGAAACATATCTGGGTTGGTCCTATTTTTGTTCACTCTAGCCACCTACTCCTATGTGTGGATAACAAATCTAGTCCTGGGCATACCACTGTGTACAGCGTTACCCCTGTATTTCCCATTTCGACCAAGAGACCGGTTGGATGACCAGTCTGTACTACTTTCACCCCCTTTCCTTCCTGTTTGTACCAAGTCCGATGTACATACTAAATTCCCCCACCACCACTTTATTTCTTATTTGAACCAAGTAGTACAAGATTCGACTCCATGAAGTAGCTTTACCTCTAACAATAGAAGAAAAAAATGTGACGTTGGACCATCCGATCGAGAGGGGCTGAGAGGTAGAAAATGATGCACATGCAGCGACATAGCGAGCTGGGGAAGTAGAGCTAAGGCGGTTTCGCACGAAGAAATACCTGAAGGTCGTCGGGATGTGGATAGGTGGGCGGCGGGAGGCCGGATCCGCCCACAGGCAACGACGAAGGGATCATAGGACCTCCCGCGCCGGCGCTCGGCCAGAGATAATGGTGCGGCCGGCATTGGGTCTCCTCCCTCGCTGTCGACGATGGCCTAAACGCTGCCCCTCCTCCCCTTCACCGGCGGAGGGGGATACGTCCGGATCTGTAACCAGCGGTGAGGATAGAAAGCCAGTGTTTTTTGAAGGGAGAAAGACAGTGTTACTACCCCTATGTTGTTTAGATCTGGAGAGGATGAGAGTGTGTGAATAGAGCAACCCTAGCAAGCAAGCGCGGAGGCTCCAGCCTATATATACGTAGTGAGCAACCCTAGCAAGCAACCCTAGCAAGCAAGCAACCCCTATCTTCATCAACTCGTACAAGACCGAGAAATTTGATTACTACAACGCCCTCTCACTTGTGGACTGAGCTCCGGTGCCTTAACTGCACCTGCCTTTGGCTGCATGACAGGAGGGCCAACCACCTGTTGGGCCCACCTGTCATAGACGCAAAGGCAGGAGCAGTAAGTAGAAGCTTTCGCTACATGCTATCCCTCCCGCACGAGGTGGACAAACATGCAACAGTGGATTCGATACTGTAGAAGTAGGAGTAACATCATTGTTCGTCTTCTTGAAGAGGCGAAGAGCCAAGCGCAACCCGAACGTGGCAGTTGCGAACGCTCGCGTGGTGCGGTTCCTTGGAGTACTAGCCAGGCTCTTGCATGAGACAAAATTGCTATTGTTTAACAATTAAACTCCATTATCCACTGGTTGATACTCATTCTACATAGGTCCACATGCTTAGCACCATTTCCTCCTAGGGTCACCAATGTTTATTTGCTAATTAATAGCATTGCATGCAATGAACTAGCCATTACAAGTCATTAAAAGCATGCACACCTCTCATCTCTTATTGGTTGATATGTCAAGAAACAAGAAACAAGGTAGAAGTTAATGCACCGCGCCTAAGTGTTTTGGGACTACGTATTTGGTTTTCATAAGATGACTTACACACCTAGACGGAGGGAGTAGTATAGCCCTGTAAACCAGAAAGGAGTATTTGCCTTTCTAGAGATTTCAACAAGTGACTAGACTACACCGTGTGCAGTACTCCCTCCCTTCCGGTTTATAGGGCTCAAATCTCAAATCTCATGAACCAAGGAATTTTGCGATTGGAGAAATGTATCTCGTACTTTACAAAACTACCCTAATTAAACTCATGCACTAATTACGTAGTTCTCTCGTTTTCCTCTCCGCCTTGGTCGCGGTGCACAATATTGAGCACTCCTACTCCCTCCTTTCCGGTTTATAGGGCTTATCTTAAAATCTTAGTTTTTTTATTTTATAAGGCTCAATTTGGTTGTTCCCCATCACAAGTTCAGATTCCAATGTGCATTAAATAATTGCATGCAGGTATTAAGAGAAAATTGACCAATGCATGTACTTTATGCATTCATGCATTGCAATTAATACATTGGTAAACATACATTTTGGAAGAAAACAAGAGCATTAGTTGGGTGCTTTTGAAAATTACAAAAAGGATTCCACCACTCACCATCTACCTTGGTTGGTGAAATTTTTGAATTGAGCCCTATAAACCGGAAAGGAGGGAGTATATGACTAGCCGCTCTATCTACATGCGGGACATTTCAAAGCATCCGGGCCCGCTTGCCATCCACCAAATCATAGCGAGGTGCTACAGTCGAGACTCACCTCTCACCCCGGTGTGGCCGTCATGACCCGTCATATCACAAAACGCACACCTTTACCAGCAGTGGTAAGGTGGCCTCCAAGTTGGACTGGACGAAGCAACCATCATTTCACTGGAACGCTCGTTCAAGCCCTTTCTTCCCTTTCTTGAAGAAAACCTCACTCCAGGCTACTCACTTCTACCATTTTTCTTCTGTACCAACGAAGGAAAGGTGGGCGAATCAGTTATGCTGCTATATTTTCATTCCAAGAATCTTCTTTTTGCGAAGCATCGACCGATTCTCACATCCTATTCTTTTCCCGTTTTCATTGCGATTGTGGTTTCCTTTCGATTGCTTTTTGTTTGTCAGTTCATTGATGGATCCTGGAGCACAAGGCAAAGAGTTGCCGGCAGACAACCCACTAGAGACAGCGATCTCCAGGAAGCGAGCACCAACCAACGAGTTGACCATGTTGGCGGGCCAACCCATGGAGACGAAGAACTCCAAGAAACAAGCACTGGCCCAAGAGTTGAGGACGTTGGCGGACGAACTCCTCAAAGAAAGTTGGAAGAACAGCAATGGCCCCACCGTGCCTATTCCAGGAACTTTGATTGCCACCTATGTGAGGCTCAAGACCGAGTTTGAGGAGATAGTCGCCGTTGAGAAGCAGTATTCCCCTGGCAAGGTGATGGCCCCCATCGAGGATGAGGAGATGGCCCCCGGAGGGATGAGATCCCCCGGTGAGCTACACAAGGTAAAAAATAATGGCTTATTACCATAGTTATGATTTTTGATTATTTGAAATGTGCTTGCTAATATGTTAGGGTTGTGCAGGTGTCGATGGACGTCCTTGATGATTCCGATGTCGTGGCCCGTCCTGTTGGCATCGCCCCGGCGATCGATTCCGATGCCGCTGTCCATCCTGTGGACATCGCCCCAGAGATCGATTCCGATGTCGCGGTCAGTCCTGCGGACATCGCCCCAGAAATCGATTCCCATGCCGCTGTCTGTGCTGTGGTAATTGCCCGAGAGATCGATGACAAGAAATAGTTGGTCACGCTAATCCTTCAGGGTAGTTTGCATTGCCCTATGTTTAATTACCAGAATGATGCGTGTTATCAAACCATCTTAGGGCTAGTGCACTGTCTTGTGTGGGCAGATCTTTCTAATTTTTTTTGATAGTGAATCATGCGAACCCTCTCCAAGTGTATCCTCACCAGCTTTTGATGTAATATATGGCATGATTAGATGTAAGTTTGAACTGTTTATCATATCAGCAGGGCTTGTTTGATGATTCTTGGTGTTAGTAGGCTAGCTACTGTGCGAGCTATAGTACTTGGAAAACATTCATCAAAGAGAAACCTTGAGGCTGATGACCTCATGGTACGCTTATACTTATCCCTCAACGATCGACCAATAGCCCTAGCTCCTAAAATTGTAGGCTTAGTGATCGATGACCTAGGCGGGCTAGTTTGGCCTAGTGGGTTTCAGTGATATGAAGTGCAACACAAAATCATAGCAGTGCAGAGACGTACTCCCTCCGTTCCAAAATAGATGACCTAGGCGGGCTAGTTTGGCCTAGTGGGTTTCAGTGATATGACGTGGTACAGTGCCGTCCAGTCTTCGCGTGTGGTAGTAGTATTGCGGGTACAGTAAGTTTTCTTGAAGAAGCGGAATTCAACGAAGTCATGATGGTTCCTTTGTCCGAACAACTTACAGTGGGAAAGGTTGGGCCTGCGATACGATCGGGGTAGACCAGGATAATTTTGTGCATGGCAGGTGGACCAGGATGGTCGACGTCCCACATGTCGGTGAATGAAAGTATTCTTTCTGATATAGAGGACGAGCAACGAGTATTCATTGTTTATTTTTGATGAAAGCTATTGTCTCCACTGTTACGACGGAGGAGTGTGAAACACGGCAGCCCAGTGAACTTGGCATGTGCACCACTCCCTCCTTCCTCATGTAATGCCCAGGTTACAGCTTTTTCTCACTTTCTCTCTATCTATTTCCTCTCAAATGTTTTTTACCTTTCTTTTTTTAAGACACAATTGTTTTTATGCCTTTTTTAGAATTATTATTTTTATACCTAGGAGCACGTGTAGAGACGGGCTCTTGCAGAGCCCACTCCTTGACTTTGTCAATGCCTCTCTCTCCTCCACATAAGGAGTACTACTTGCTATGCATGCATGCGGCGGGCAGCTGGCATCTTGAGGGGCCAGGGCGGTGAGAGCGGGCTCCGGAAGCGGTCCGGACTCTAGCATAATTTTGGTTTTTACAGTATTTCTTTCTCCATTGACAGGTAGGCCCGCGTAGATAGATAAAGAACATGAGCTGATGAGGCGCATGCGGACTGTTTGACTGGTCAACAAGACAAATACAGAGCTATACGCTGAGCCAGTGACCGTATAATCACCATATCTCGTATACAATGACCAAAGTGAGCAACCAAGACAAGTTCGATGACCGCCAATGCATTTTACTCGGTAATAAATGACCAGGATTGAAGGGGAATCCAAATTTGCTTCGTCTTCTATCCTTGAGCTCTTGACAAACCAATGCACTATACGGTTGTCCGGCCACTCCACCCCAGAGCTCTCACCAAGCGTCGTTCATGCACCGCGCCGCACACTAACCGGTAAGGCAGCGATGGCATCACGCCGCGCCGAGTTCCTCACCGCCCACGACCGCACACAAAATGGTAGGGAAGCGATGGCATCCCGCCGTGCCGAGTTCATCGCTGCTCGCGACCTCACAACTATGTGGGAGGAATTTGAAGATGCCAAGGCCGAATGGGCGGTAGAGCAAGAGGCGGCCAAAGCCGCACAAAGGGAGCGGAAAAGTCAAAAAGCACTCAAGAAAAGAGAGGCCCGCCGCCGCAAGAAAGAAATGGACGCACGCGCTGCTCCGGAGAGGTCAGCGGAGTTCCAAGCATGGTGGGGTGTCGCCGACAAAGCCGGGAAGGAGAACGACGGTGTCTGGCCAGCATGTGAGAAGTAGTAGTACTAGTAGTTAGTGTGTGTGTGTGTGTGTGTCTGAGTACGAGCATGTACCAGTACTACTAGTTACTACTGTAGTTTTTAGAGCAAATTATCAGTACATTAGCCTAGACTAAATGGAAAATTCCTATCCTAAGCATCAAATGGCATCTCTTTCTCTATAGGAATTGAGATGCATGTCATCTCACTTCCTATGATTTTCATATTCCTATCCTATGAACGAAAGAAGGCCTCTGTTGTAGTAACTACTGTAGCTAGCAGTACTGCTGGTACAGTAGTTTTCTTCAAGAAGCGGAATTCAACGAAGTCATGATGGTTCCTTCGTCCAAGCAACCTCAAAGTGGGAAGTGGGCCTGTGATTTGACGGCTCATTAGTCATTGTTACTGCGGCGCGACGACTTGGGTGACTCCCTTGGAGTTCTGCGTGCATGGCAAGTGGACCAGGATGGTCGACGTCCCACATGTTGGCGAACGGAGTAGTATTCTTTCCGATATCGAGGTATAGTATCACTGCTGATTGGCGCAAAAAAATAGTATCACTACCGATTTATAATTAATTTTTATTTCTGATGAATGCTAGCGTTTCAACTCTTACGACGAAGGGTGCCAAACACGGCACGTGCTGGATGTCCCACACGTCAGCGAAAGGAGTGGGACATGAACAGCGTGGTAGAGCCCAGCGTAAAAAACAGCATGGTAGAGCGTCTCCACTTCTTCCACTTCTGGGTCGGAGACCACACGTAGTAGTACTTAGTGGTATGAACAATACAAAGTGCGACCTGGAGACAAAGACACATTTTCCACAAAAAAATGGAGACAAAGACACGTCTAGTTGGAAGGTCTCGGGGCAAACACGTAAACAAATATAAAAGTTAATATGTGCCTCCAACTAATATAGTAGTAGTAGAGTACTTAGGCACGTACTCCATAACATCACCGTGCATTGCACGTACAACATTTAGTGGTAGTACGTAGTAAGAGACAAATGTCGCCCAAGAGTTCCCTTCTCGACCTACTTTTAGGTGTTTGGTAGAGTGTATGGAGGGTGCATGAGTCCACACTAGTTTAGCACAAGTACACTAGAAGCATGCATGAAGAGAGCATGCATGAAGAGGGGTGTTGAGTTGAGCATGCCTGAAGAGGGAACAACTATGCTGAGACGAGAACGCAACCAAACACACCCTATATGCCACGCATGTTCATACGATTTGTGCCTTTCTACTGCACTTACTGCGCTACATTACTCAGGTTCGTACGTCCACTCCTGGGTACATGTTCGTCTTGTAGTTCTAGTCCCACGTGTTCTTCATATAGATGGAACGATCCTTGCATAACACGTGCACCTTGATGCTAGATGTCTGGCGTGTTGGCAAAAGGATTAACAAAGCTCACGTAAAAAAATAGAGTGGAAGAACATAGATTCCGGACGACCGAGAAGGAGCAAGGGACCTCGTGGTGGAGCGGCTGCACTCATAATATTTAATATTATTCAGCGATATAAAATTAACCAATCATCTCCATAGTGGACTGGAAGAGTACGAAACACGGTAGCCAAGTGTAGTTACATCATACTAGTACATGGCTAACCGACGCTATCACCATATTTCTTGGCTTCCGTACGACACCTATCTCTAGTAATCCAGCAACCTGTATCGCTTCTCCCTCCTCGTCTCTATCAAAGTGCGGCGGGCTGGCGTTTCTGCCGTCTATTGAGGTCGGTAACTATCACATGTTAGCGACATGCCAAGAGCATTCTAAAAAAAGTCCTTTCACGTTCCGTTTTCAAAAAGAAAAAAATCCTTTCACGTACGAATTTGCCTGTATGCTTTGAGCAACTTGCATGTCCTATGCTGCTCCTATTTGATACTCAACTTAGCTAGAGGTTAGACTAACTCATGACTAACCCTGAACTAACTATAGCCAAAGAGGTGTTTGGGTGACAGGGTTAGATTGACAATAAATGCACTTCATGGAGAGAGAAAAGTGATTTTTCAGTGGTCCCAATGAGAACTATCTCCAGTTTAAACCCTCATGGGTGGGATAGTTTTTTTTGGTGGGTTCGGTCCAACTTGCTCCAATTTAAACCCTCATGCTTAGATATTTTAGGGCTATTTGAGCCCCAACTAGCTCAAACTAACTCTAACCCATGGATCCAAACAGGGCCTATGGCCAGTCTCGACGCAGAGCAGTCGCGTGCACCGGGAAGTGGCGCTCTCTCGACCGTCGCGCCACTTCATAGCTGGCGCCAGTGAGAGGTCGCCTCCGCTTTGGCCGGGCATTAATGCGGCACTGACGCTCCAGGGCGACGCTGACCGTTTCACGCGGGAAGCGCGCGCTGGCAAGGGAGTATAGGTTTTGAACCGTTTCAGGTGTAGTACTGGTAGTTTGCAAAACTACTCAATTATTGCACTCAGTTTCCTAGGAAATTGTGGTAAAAACGTTACTCCACAGCCCACTTCCCTTCTCCTTCCTCTTCCACCGCCCGTGCACGTCCGCGGGAAGCGACTGGTCAACCCTTATATAGGAGTGCTAGCACAAAAAGATGCATGCATGGCACTAAAATTTCCATATTAAAGTGTCGCTCCGGCGGGAGTGTGGCGTATGTTGTTACCTTCGGCCGGCCCATGGCTACCGGGCGACGGCGACCAGAGAAGAGGCGGCGGGAGGGGAATGAATGCAGCTACTGTTTGGGTTTGCCTTCTGGCTTAAATAAATGCGCAGCATCACGTGTACCCACGGGAGCACAAATTGTAACATACGTGTCTGCTTAAGTGGGCGTCACGTAACTGGTGTGTGTGTGAGAGATATTCTGAGAGACAGAGTGCGTGTGTGCGACTCTACTCTTCGCACATGTACTTAACCTTTTGCATCGGGATATAATTATAATGGTATTTACTTTAGCTAGTGATTTACGTGGCCATGTTAACGTGGTTGTGTCAAAAAAATGTCACTTCCTGCTCGTGATTTGTGTTATATAATTACGAGCAAGATTCTCGTGCATTGCTCGGAACATCAATATGCATTTTTTTATAGAACACCTGTTGTGATTGACCCATGCAGGAGTAATCCCATGTGTAAAAACTAATTATATCTCGAGAATTTTATCGGAAAACTGGTATCTCGAGAATGTCATCGAAAAAATGAAAGATCAGAGATAAGGCGAGGAGGAGTGGAGCGTGGTGGTGACTGGTAGTCGGAATGGGCGGAGGCATGGGGATGGACAGCGCCGGCAGGCGGTAGCGGCCACCATGCATGCTAGATTGTTCCAGAGACTTATTCCTTTTTTAATTGCTGCGCAATGAGGTTGCGGGAGATAATGATGTGGAGAGAGGTGCAGGTATCTTTTGTAAAATTATCATAGTTTGCTTTCTATCCTCAAATATAGATCATATGGTCTGTATTACAAGATGGCAGGCACACCATCACCACCAACTCGTTTTTTATAAGGGTACAGATGATAAGTTTGCTGACTACTAAAGTAAAGTGGAATTTGTCCATGTTATGCAAGTAAATAAAGCTGATTGTTCATCATACAGGTAAGGTTGGATGAAGGGTGGTAGGAACAAATGCTCCGCCTAGAGCATGTGTGTGTGAGATGGAGTCTTAGTGTGTGTGTGTGGGGTGTGTGTGTGTGAGAGAGAGAGATGGAGTCTTAGTTTGTGTGTGTGAGAGAGAGGGGGAGAGATGGAGTCTTAGTGTGTGTTGGGGGGGCGTGCGTGTGTGTGTCACGGGGTCCTCTGTGGCGGATGTAATTTAAGTGTCCATGGCTTTCATCATAGAGAGGTGATGTGTATGGCATAGGCCACCAACGATGGGGTGCGAGAGAGAAAATGCCCGTAGAGAGGGAAGAGAAGGTGTGTGCGCGTGAGAGGAGTCGACTTCAAGAGAATGTGTTTGTTCGAGAGACACCGAGGAAGACTACTATATATCAATGGTGCATGTAGGCGGGAATTAAACT
>NC_041380.1:315872304-315944904 GCF_002162155.2 Triticum dicoccoides | reverse complement strand
GGGTAGGTAGAAGGAGATTGTTAAGTGTGAGTGTGTGTTTTACCCATCCAAGCGGAAGTTATGTGCACAAAAGAGGAGAACGATTCGATGTGGAATTAGGATTGAGGGTAATTAACTACGTATTGAGACATAGAGACCTTGAACATGCATGTGTGAGAGGTATACATGTATACGTGGGATGTGTGTGTGTGTGTGTGCGCGCGCACGATCGAGATAAAAGAAAGAAGACATAAGTCATAAGATCAATGACATGGGAGAGACGGATTGGTATGACAATATGCATGCATGTGAGAATGCATGGAAGAAGTCCCGACAATTGAGCATGTGTTTTTATCTTTAAGAGATAGTGGCGTGGGCTGGAGCATGCATCTATGGCGGGCAGAGGGAGTGAGGCGCAACGATTGTGCAAAAGAGACCAACCTATAAATGCATATGTATGGAGAGACATATATAGTGTGGGTGATAGGAAGCAAGACTCCGTGCGAGAAAGAAATGTTGATGGAGAAACTACAGATAGATACAGAGATGGAGATGCTAGCTAGAGGGACATCCGCTAGTTTGGGTGTTGGAGATGACCGCCGGGTGGTTCAAAGGGCGAAGTTATATATGTGTGTGAGAGGGCACTTGACTGCATGTAGAGAGAAACATATGTAGTGTGCGTGATAGGAATCAAGAGTGAGGGCGAGAAAGAAGGTTGAAGGAGAAACAGATAAATAGAAAGATAAAGATGCTAGCTAGTGTGCGTTAGACATAGGAGTATAGTGGATCAGAAGGCTTGGTTATGTGTGTGGGTGTGAGAGAGATAGAGAGAGGGTGCGTGTGAGTCACATACAAACAGATATCAGAGAGAAATGAGATCCAGAGAGACAGAGTTTTGTGTCTGTGAGAGAGAAAGATATTGCACAACGAGAGTGATAGCTAGAGAGACATATGAGGGAACACAAGATATCTCTAGGGAGAGAGGGTGTGTGTGAGCGACATACAAGAGAACAATGGAGAAATATGAGACCCTAGGAGACAGAGTTTGTGTTTGTGTGTGAGAAAGAGATATTGAAGAGGAAGAGTCGTAGGTTCTCATATGTAAGGAGCGAAAGACATCTCTGTATGAGGGGTGTGCGAGTGGCACACATGGGAATAGTAGAGAGAAATGAGACCCCAGGAGACAAAGTTTTGTGTTTGTGTGAGAGAAAGAGATTCCACATGGAGAATCATAGTTAGAGACACATAGCAGGGGGCGAGATATACTTAGAGAGAGATAGAGTGATGAAGGTCGAGGGAGAGAGTACTGTCAGTGTGTTACGAAGATAAAAGATCATTGTCGACATACAGGTAGCACGAGAGATACCTGAGAGATGATGAACGCGTATAGGTCCAGAGAGATAGTCCTGTATAAGCATGAGAGATAGCTGTATGAGACGAATATCTGGATTAAAGGGGATTCAAATATTTAAACTGGAGATCACGACATCGATAATATCATAACACAAATTGGTGTATCAAACATGCATATTCATTTGAATTTGGGCACACGTGTAACGTTATATAGTTTATCAATATTGGTGATCCATAGATTCTTCCATTACAAACAATGCATGGTTTATATGCAATTAATGTCTAAACGGGATTACACTATATCTTGCGTGTGTGAAACACATTATACATGTTTGAGAAGTAAAAAAAACGCATGAAACACACATTAATTGGAGATGGTTAGCGAGGAATGCATACATTGGATTTCAACATAAAGTGGTTTCAAATATTTGAAAATCCAAATTGATGGATACAACCTTATGAATCTGAGATCATACCATTTGTAAACCATATTTATGTATAAATGGTGTTGTGCTTTTGAAAGTTTATATATAAAAAATGATGTATATAGAATGTAATTCCAATTGAAAATGGATCCCGCACGAAAAAAATAGAATACAACTGGGATTCGAATTGAGTTGGCACGGTAAACGTACACTCTGCAAAATTTGAACGAAGCAGGGAAAGTCGCAGTAACCACCCGAAACCAAAATCTGCGAGATGGAAATCACTACTGCCTATCCCTGCCACGCAAAGCCTATATGCTGGATTTCTATAGGTTTCGATAGGGGTAGGTTTGTAATTTCACCCAAACGTGACGTAACCGCCTCTCACCCGGATTCATACACGGTGGGAGCCAAAACACAGTGTGTCCTCGGCCGAAATCGACTCCCTCCCCGATTCATATTCATACAAGGTGGGCGCCAAAAACAAACTATCGTCGGCAAATATTCCGTGTATGCGAGATTACCGTCCTATCCCCAACCGACTAGTGTTGTTGTGATGTAGTAGAAATTTGAAACGGGGGCTAAGTTTGTAAATTTCCTCGCATTTGAGACAAGTGCACCCTGAATACATGGTTCCCCCTTCCTCTCTACCTCCCTTTTCCCCATTCGTACTTCGTGGGCACCAAAACACCCTCTCCACCCCACCCTCCTCCATCCGCCGCCGTCCGCCACCCCATCCACCGCCGTCCTCCTCCACCATGCCGGAGCTGATACCCCGACGCCGCCGTCCATTACGAGAGATCGACCTCTCTCATCCACGGCTTCGGACTGGGATCCTTGCATCCCGTCCTCTCGCTTCATCCCCATCGTCGTCCACCTTGCCGGCGCCGCTCCTATGACCGTCTCGTCCACCGCGCCCTGCCGCCACTATCTACCCTCCTAGATCTGCTTCCACGCCGCCAACAGCCATCGCTACTGCAACACCGTCAAATTCTCAGCAGATGCGTACACGGCGCCGCACCAGAGGCGGTACTCTTTCGTATCTGCTCAACTTATATATCGCAGCAAGAAAATAGATCGCCACTGCTTTACTCTAATTTCTTGTCTTGGTTGCGAAGTTGCCTTTATCCGGTTTGCACCTTAAGATCCGCCATGGCACGCTCAATACCATACTCGCAATGCTCATGGTTTTCCCCTTTTATATTCCACACTAGTTAAATCACAGTAGACTAAATTTCAAAATTGGGTCAGTCGACTTTTCAGAGCTCGCGAAGTTCGCAGGTGCGATCGAAGGGGCTAGGGTGGGGATGGTGGTTTTGGGGGCGGTGGTGGGGCCTCATCAAACGAAGAAAACTCGACGCGGGTGGGGGCGGGGGTGGGGGTGGGGGTGGCGGAGGAACACAGGCGATGGGGCTGGTGGTTCGGCCGGCAGCCCGTGCGGTGTTCTGTATGGGAAGCACAGTATGTTCCTTGTCAGGAAGGGGGGCAGGGACATCTGCAGTCTAACAGCTGATAGAGCTGGCCTGTACGTGATCGATAGGCTTTCAATTACTAGCAGTAATACAACACCGTAATTTCCAGCCAGTTCCACTTTCTCGATTTATATATCCTGGTTATGGTGTACCCCTGTTATGTACACTATGATCTGCCTAGTTTCTGTGTGCTCTTGTTATCATGGTTTGGCAATAAACTCTCTATAAAGTATATTATGAACCTATCATCTGCCAGCTATCCTTACTTCTGGAGCCTATTTTTTTGTGTACTTGTGCCAGATTATGTAAATGCACGCACCATATTACAACACACATGAGCTCTCTCATCAGAATCCAGTGATAGCACACAAGTGTTTACAGGGGCGCCCCTATATTAGAATATCATCTACATTACAAAGATAATCTCACAACTATTTGTGTTTTCATGGTTCTCAGATATCATACGCAATTATAGTGAATATCAGAATCCGCGCATCAGAAGAATATTGTGGAACACAGCAATGACTTACAAAATTGGCACCAAGGCATTGAGTGCCATTCTGGAAGCAATGAAACTCGTACGCTCCCCACCTGTTGATTCTTGTTCAGAATATCATCCTAATGACTATTCTAACCTCGAGGAGTCAAAGGCAGATGGCCTATCATGTTCACCCATCAAGGTGCCTGTTCTAATTTGGCAAGGTTTTATTGATTGCGCGCATCTTGCATATGTTGTCTTGCATTTCTTCTACTTTGTTGCACCGCCATCTGCTTAGTTTACTCATCATATATGTCGAGATGCCATGCCCATCCATTATCAATACATATTCCATTTGTCATCGTACCATGTTTTTCCACTCAAATGCTTACATTAGTGTAGAATATATCCAATGCCAATGTTTTTATCAATTGTTCGCTCCAAATTATCTCATCTGTATGAATGGTTACATTAGTGTAGAATATATCCAATGCCAATGTTTTTTTAGCTCTGCATTGTTCTTGTAAGTACATGCTGTCCTTTATCAGTGTACTTATAATGACTGGTAGGTGTTCATGTACCATCACTCTGCAGCTTATTTTCCTTTGCCCTTCATTTTCTACACATCAGATCTATATTTACTCTTACCATAAGGTTGGTACTAAAGAAGTTTAGCAGTGCATTGCTTTTGGCTGTACCTTTTTCCTGTATCGCTGCACTTACATTTATAGCTACTTGGTTATGTAGCATCACTCTTCATCTTATCTTAAATATTCTCCATTTTTTCGTATATTATCACATCTATATTTACTCTTAACAAAATGTAGAATAAAGGCAATGCTTTTGAAGAAGATTCTGTGGTAAACTTCTTGAATTCCCCCCCCATCAGCATGGACAAGGACTTTATAGAGCCTGTCTTCACCAATAATGTAAGTTTGTTCATCTCAAGCCTTCAAACTTTGTTGTATATATTTGGTTAGGCATGACTGCAACAGCTGTTTATTTTTGGTGTTTGCATCAAATTGCTTGTTTAAAGTTTATTATATGTAGTTCATAAACAAAAGTTCGTCCTTTCTCAATTTAAGTTTTCAGTTGTACAACCAAGTTCCTTCTTCATACCATGTAAATTAAACAATACAGAGCAAGTGATCTTCTTTTGCACTGCATGTATGCTTCTGTTCTTCATCTGTAATCTAGTGGTGTGGTGAACCTACCCACTACAGCACAATGTCATATTCTGCAATGTCTTGACTATGAACAATGTCATATCATTCTACTATTATTTAAACCGTCTCTTTATTTGCCAATCTGAAATGGTATAAATTGACAGCACACTAACCATTGATACTTATGAGTTCTTGATATGTAATCCAGTGGTGTCGTGAAGCTACCAACTCCTTCACAATGTCATTTCCTGCCATGTCTTGACCTAAACAATACCATATTGTGTTAATGCAAATTTAAACTGTGTCACTTTATTTGTCAGTAAGAAATGTGATGCATTGTCAGCACTGATACTTTTATGTGCAAAACATGTCATCTGTCTACTTGTGTTATCTTTCAGAGTGAGGAAGATATAAGTGTTGAACAAGCGCAGTCTCATCATCTTGCTCAGCTGCTTGCGCTGCAGCTCCCCAGCTCCCAAGCGCAGTCTCATCATCTTGCTCAGCTGCTCGCGCTGCTTGCTCATCCAAAACCCGACCCGATAGCTTAACGGCGTTCTGTTACGGTGGATGCCACGTGCCGGTCACCCTTGACGAAAGCACTTCTGTGACGCACGATTTATTGTCATGGAAGTGGACACTTCCATGATGATAATTTTGGTAATGTCATGGAACACTTCTACGACAGCACAGGTATGACTATCTTGATTCTGTCATAAATTTGTCATGGATGTACATGCATGACAAAAAACGACCTACTGTGACAAACATGTATCATCACGGAAGTGTATTTTTTTGTAGTGTTGCCGAACCACTGGATTCGTCTCTGGCCACGGACTCCGAGCCGCCTGTATCCGTGCCTATCGAATCCAATTGGGCGCTGATCATGGAGTTCACCTCCTCGGATATCTTTCAGCACTCGCCTTTCGGCGATGTGCTAAATTCATTATGGTCTCTCTCCTTGTCAGGAGAACCTTAGCCGAACTATGTCCGGCTAGAATGGGATGCGGACGACGAAGAAATTCACTGCCCACCCACCACCCACTTAGTAGCCACTGTCGACGATTTAACCGACATGCTCGACTTTGACTCTGAAGACATTGACGGTATGGACGATGATGCAGGAGACGAACAGGAACCACCGCCCACAGGGCGCTGGACCGCCACCTCATCATATGATATATACATGGTGGACACTCCCAAAGAAGGCAATGGCGACGAGACAGCGGAGGATGACCCCTCCAAGAAGCAACCCAAGCGCCGACGTCAGCGGCGCCGCTCTAAGTCCCGCCATAGCAAAAGTAGTGATACCGGCACAAGAGACAATAACACTCTGGATAGTACCGAAGACAACAACAATCCCCTCCAGCACGATGTAGAGCGGCAGGGTGAACAAGCTAGCCCTCCAGAGCAGGCAGCAGATGGAGAATCGGAGGAGGACAATCACATGCCTCTCTCCGAAGACGAGGTAAGCCTCGGCGATGAAGTATTTATCATGCCTGAGGATCCCGTCGAGCAGGAGCGCTTCAAGCGTCGGCCTATGGCCACAACACATAGCTTGAAGAAAAAGAAACAAGAGCTTCAAGCTGATCAAGACTTGCTAGCAGACAGATGGACCGAAGTCCTTGCGGCCGAGGAATACGAACTCGAGCGCCCCTCCAAGAGTTACCCAAAGCGCAGGTTGCTACCTCACCTCAAGGAGGAAGCATTGAAACCCGCATCACTAGCGTATGATGCGGCTGACGGACCACCTCGTGGCCAAGACAGAAAGGCATTTCAGCCAGAAGTCAAGCCCGCACCCCCCGCCAATCAAACAAAAATACCAAGGCCCGAGGCAACACGCGGGACCTGCGAGACATATTGCAAAACAAGGCAAAACATGCAAGATCGATATATGGATCACGGGGGCGCGCACCAATACGCGACGATGATTGTCACGCTGGATACACTAAAAGCAAATTCGGCCGAGCCGAACATGGCAGACAAGACTCGTATGAACCGCGTCGCGATATAGCCCGGCATAGAGGCGCCGCACACCCCTTATGCTTCACTGATGAAGTAATGGATCACAAATTCCCAGAAGGGTTTAAACACGTAAACATCGAATCATACGATGGTACTACAGACCTCGCGGTATGGATAGAACACTTCTTCCTCCACATTCACATGTCCCGCAGGGATGACCTACATGCCATCAAGTATCTCCCGCTAAAACTCAAAGGGCCGGCTCGGCATTGGCTTAATAGCTTGCTGGCAAACTCCATCAGAAGTTGGGAGAACCTGGAAGAGGCATTCCTGGACAATTTCCAGGGCACTTATGTGCGACCGCCGGACGCTGACGATTTAAGTCATATAACTCGGCAGCCAGGGGAATCGGCCAGGAAATTCTGGACCCGGTTCCTAACCAAGAAGAACCAAATTGTCGACTGTGCGGATGCAGAGGCCTTAGCGGCATTTAAGCATAATATCCGTGACGAATGGCTCGCCCGGCACCTCGGCCAAGAGAAGCCAAAATTCATGGAAGCCCTCACAACACTCATGACCCGCTTTTGTGCGGGCGAAGATAGCTGGTTGGCTCGTAGTACCAATACAGCAAGCAAACCTGGCAAATCAAAAGCTAGAGATAGCAACGGCAAACCACGACGCAACAAACACAAGCGCCACAAATATGGTGAAAACGCCAAAAATACGGCAGTTAATGCCAGGTTCAGGGGCTCAAAGTCCGGTCAGCCGAAAGGGCCACCCAAAATTACAAATCCGGGTCCATCCAGTCTAGACCGCATACTCGCTCGCCAATGCCAAATTCATGGCACCCCAAAAACGCCAGCCACCCATACCAACAGAGAATGCTGGTTCTTCAAACAAGCCAGCAAGGCAGGCGCCAAAGACGAAGAGGGGTCTCAAAGCGACGATAGTGACGAAGAGCCCAGATCACCGAACACAGGAGGGCAAAAGAAATCCTCCTCGCATATTCAGTCGGTGAATGTGGTAAATACCACCCAAATTGCCAACTTGGACCAGATATGCACCCTTAGGGATGGCGGCTCAACGGAACTAGCTGTCCCACAATATAAGCTAGGGCCGGTCACGTTCAACCGCACGGACCGTCCGGTTAACGCCAATCAGGGCAATCCAGCCGCACTAATCCTCGACCTAATAGTAGACGGGTTCCACCTCACTCGAGTCCTTATGGACGGAGGTAGCAGTTTAAATCTGCTTTACCAGGACACAGTGCACAAGATGGGCATTGATCATTCAGCGATCAAGCCCACTAAAGCCACTTTTAGAGGCATCATACTAGGTATGGAGGTTAGCTGTACAGGCTCCATTGCCCTCGAGGTAATCTTAGGATCACTAGAAAATTACCGTATCGAAGAGTTAATCTTCGAAATCGCCCCTTTCCGCGGTGACTATCAAGCACTGCTCAGGCGAACCGCGTTTGCTCGATTCAACGCGGTGCCACATTATGCCTACCGTAAGCTCAAAATGCCTGATCCACGAGGCGTCATCACGGTTCATGGCATGGCCGAACATTCCTTCGGCACCAACAAATACATCACTGCCTTAGCAGCAGAAACAACGACAGCACCTTGCAGCCGAACCTCGAGTCGATGCCCAGGCTCCCGGACACCGTCAAGGGGCTCCGAACTACTTCGCGGAAGGATACCCAAACTCGTCCAGAGCTCAACTAAACACTCCGGTGAAGGCCATGACAGGCTGAACTCAGCGGTTCAACCGCCCTCCGGCACGCAAACATTTCTTATATTTCCTTCGCAGGCTCACCTTTGCACCGACCAGGACGGACTCCACGGAGGCAGCTTGAATGCGTCAGGGGATCCTTAGACATTCCCCGCAGTGAACATCCGGCTATAATATGGATCCGCACTCAACCTCTTCCCCCTGGTCATAGTAGGTTATGCTATCACAACTCCTTTTTTTTATCACATTACTTGTACCCATACGCATAGACGTATTATTCAAATACAACATGTGGATTTACATGATGTTTACCTGCTGACTATTTCTTATCAAAATCATTTCGTCAAGTGGCATTCGTACACAACGATACGCCTTAAATATGCCAGGGGCTTCGTCTTTCCCGTAACATGGCAATAAAAGTCCGAACACCTTCATGGAAGTTCAGCACCCCGAACCTATAGCATTATATGCATCAGCTCCGAATCATGTCTTGGGTCAATAGTTGGGTTTTCCCGTCTCCCATGCTTTGGTACCTTACGTTCCGCTATATCGGCTAAGGTAGCACTGGGACAACTACTGCGATTGTGTCCCGGTTCTTCCGAATAAGCACCTCAGTAGAGAAAGCCGAAAACTAACTGTCATGATACGGTGAGAGCTGGTCAGCTGTTCGAGCGGTCACAAAATCATTAAGCATTTCTCCCGCATAATGCCATAACCAATGCAGCGTGCGATGGATCGGCTTTTTCTCCGATCAGGTGCTTGTAGAGCCCCTAGTATGGTCTTCCGAACATAAGGGGCTGCGCCGACCATACTAAAGCTCCTATGGCTAAGTGAGAGTGATAAAGCCCTATAGTCAGATTGCCAGGTTTGTTGTGCTGAGCACCTCCTTCGGAGGACCCAAAACTGGGATAAAGAGTGCTCAGGTTTATCCCGAACACCCCCGTACTTCTTACGTGGGGGCAGAAGCCGACGACTGGCCAACTCTCAGTTTTAACATAAAAACGGCCGCATAGGAGGGTAAACTTTTATATAACAGGTGACATATAAACGACCTTGTTCAAACATTACAAAGGACAACATGATCGACATTCATGGAAATATAATGCCCTTGGTGCATAGCTCCGCTGCAAGGTAGGATCCTTTCAGGACACTCATATAATATAATTCGGGCTTGCGATGCTCCTTCCCCTCTGGCGGTCCCTCGGTCACTAGCTTTTCGGCATCCATCTTCCCCTAGTGCACCTTTGTGAGGGCGAAGGCCATTCGCGCTCCTTCTATACATACCAACCGCTTGATGACGTCAAGTCTAGGGCAAGCGCTTACAAGCTGCTTGGAATCGGCTCGGCAGGCCATAGCCGGATAACCATATCTTTCATGGCTAGTTCCGCCGCCTTATGTAGTTCGATCAGCTGTTTCAGTTGATCGACAAAAGGCACCGGATAATTCGGCGCCAAATACTGCGACCAAAAGAGCTTATCGGTGGTGTTCCTTCCTTTGGCTCGGTAGAATTGAGCGGCATCTGATATGTTGCGAGTTAGCTCTGCAAATACACCTGAGAAGTCCGGATTCACAGTCAGAAACATAGTTTTCCCTTCAAATACTTGCTTTACATGGGAAAAGCCTTACCCACCGCGATCTTCCTCGCCTCTTAGATCCCCTGCAGGGCGCTTTGGGTTTCCCCAGGCATCACTCATGGCTTGACGCGCCTTGGTGAGTTCGGACTATTTCTCTGTTAAACTCTGCTTCAAGGTCTCGCATTTACTTATGACCTCTTGCAGCCCCTGCTCAGCTTTAATAACTCTAGCCTCGTGTTTCTCACGAAGAGTCCGCTCCGTGGCCGCCTTATCCTCAGCCTTGGCAATGGCCCTTTTGAGGGACTCGACTTCGATCATAACCCCTAGCACAAATTATGCGGTTTATTTCATACTGCACATTTATTTCACAATAAATGCGCGCAACGCTTGTGCATACCTTTTTTATCCCTCAACTGCATTTTCAATTGGCCAATTTCTTCTATGGCTCGCTCCAGACTTTGATTCAGTCCGGAGATCTCCGCAGTACGAGAGGCAGCAGCCGCTACAGGTATCTGCTTGAAATAGAAGAGAAATCAATATCATTCAATGAGTCTTCCTGTGATCATCAATGCGATCCCCTGTCCGGTTCTTTCTTTTATCGAACAGTGTATCAGGGGCTACTATCTATACTATGACACTCTTTGGCAACTTATAAAACATACCTCAAAGCCACTTATAAGGCTGATACAGGCTTCGTTCAGTCCACTCTCGGTTGACTGAATCTTCTCAATCACCGCACCAATAGGGGCAAGGTGTTCGTCAACAATGGAGGCGTCTCGTAACGCCACCAACAAAGCATCCGACACCTCTAGATGGACAGAGGTCGACGGCGGAACAGGCACGCCCCCTCCAGCTGAAGGAGGCTGCCTTCTTGATTTTGGAGCCGTATAGGCCTCTAGAATCGCATCCGATAGGGAGCCGAACTCAGGGTCGCCCCCGCTGTCAAACCCCATGGGAATCTTTTCCCCCATGTGTCCGGCCCCTGCGGTTTGACCTCCAGGCGCCACCTTCACGGTTTCTTCCTTTCCTCCTTGGCCGGGGTCCTTCTGGGACGAAGCCTCTGTGTTATGCACCTGTTTGGAGGAAGGGGCCTTTGGGGGCGTCCCGCTTTCCATAGCATTTGAGCTCAGCAGGTCCTCTGATGAGTATTGTTTGGTACGGGACCTCACCGGACTACCAAAAAATATGGCTTAAGGTTAAAATACTAAGCCACGATGAGTCCAGACGCTTAAACGTACTCGGATTTTATATACTTACGAGTTCACCAAGGGCTGGGCCCTGCGATCCGATGCCGGACCGCTGTCGGCGGCGGCAGTGCACTCCTCCGGAAGAGAAGCCCTTCCCCTTTTGGGTAGTTCGGCCTCCAAGGGTGCGGAGGCCGTCCTCTTCCTTCTTCCCCC
The DNA here is from genome assembly GCF_002162155.2 of Triticum dicoccoides. Lineage (NCBI taxonomy): Eukaryota > Viridiplantae > Streptophyta > Magnoliopsida > Poales > Poaceae > Triticum > Triticum dicoccoides. The sequence continues at coordinate 315,933,361 of NC_041380.1, read as the reverse complement.
CATAGGGGATTCATCTTCCTCCTCCTTTTCATCCTCTTCGGAGGCGGAATGGGCATCAGAGCCTTCAGGTATTGTGTCCGAAGTACCGCGACGACGAAGGCCGCCCCGAGTCTTTTTGGCCTCCTTCTCGGCCGTCTTCTTCGGCACCTTGTAAGGCGCCGAGACCAACATCTTCGTCAGAAGTGGGATGGCCGGGTCTTCGGGCAGTGGGGCCGGACAATGGATCTGCTCCGCCTTCTTTGTCCAGCTCTGGGAGAGTTGAATAAACACGCGTTAAGCGCTTCCTTTGGGTCATGCGGATCGAAAAGATTGATAAACTCACCGAACTTGCAGGGCGGGACAGTTGGTACCGGCGGTCTTCGGCGGAGTCCGACCATGATTTGCTGGACTTGAAAAGCACCTTCCAAATGTCCTTGTGCGAGGAGCCGAAGAACCCTCGCAAGGTTTGGTGCCTGGCCGGATCGAATTCCCATAGATTGCAAGTCCGGTGTTGACAAGGCAGTATCTGGCGGACTCACATCACCTGGACAATGTTGACAAGTTCAATGTTCTTATCTCCCATATCTTTAACGCGGGTCTGGAGCACCGACAGTTCGTCAGACGAGGACGAGTCCAGGCCTTTCTTGACCCAGGATGTAAGCCACAGAGGGGCATCAGATCGAAACTCAGGCAATGCGGCCCATTCCTTGCCGCATGGCTCAGTGATGTAAAAACACTGCTATTGCCACTCCTGGACAGAATCATTAAAGGTTCCCGTTGGCCATATGACGTTGGGCATCTTGCTCACCATAGCGCCCCCGAACTCGGCGTGTTCGCCGCCCACCACCTTGGGCTTCACATTAAAAACCTTTAGCCATAAACCGAAGTGCGGCGAAATGCGGAGGAAAGCCTCGCACACGACAATGAATGTCGATATATTGAGGAAGGAATTAGGGGACATATCATGAAGATCGATCCCATAATAGTACATGATGCCACGAACGAACAGGTGGAGGGGAAACCCTAGCCCGCGAACAAAGTGAGGGAGGTATACAACCCTCTCGTGAGCTTCCAGAGTGGGGACGATCTGTCCCGCCGTCGGGAGAAGGTGGCTGATTTTCTTGGCCAGATACCGGGCCTCCCGAAGCTTTTTGATATCCTTCTCTAGGATGGTAGAGGCCATCCATTTGCCTCCTGCTCCGGATCCGGACATCTTTGGAAGGCCTTTTGTGGGCAGAGAAGGAGAACGCTTGGACGTTGGAGCCTGAGCAGAAGGGAATGAATCGGGAAGAAGGCGTGGGTGAAAAAAGTGAATCATTGTCCCTTTATAAGGGCAGAAGAGGCGGTGCGCCTCCCCACTCACTTGGTAAAACCTCTTATTCCCCAAGCTCCGTAATTGATGGCGCGGTTGGGTTACCCACATCCGTATTGATGAGAATCCCGTGATTGGGGGACACGATCTCTGCTTTGACAAGACGTGTCAAGAAAATCGCCTCACGATATGTGCAGTGCTGGTTAAGAAAAATGGTTCGAATAATGACCGTGCCATGACATGATGTCGTGTTGCTAAACATCAACAGATTCAATTTGTGGAAATATTATTCTCTCTATGGTGGTATGCGGAACTTGCTCTGCAGAGCCGGACACTATCCTCGCGTTCAAGGTCTTCTATGGAGTATTCGGAGGAAGAACCCGCCTTGCAATGCTGAGGAAAAATCTGTGCACCGGACTCATCGTCATTGAAACCTGGTTCAGGGGCTACTGAGGGAGTCCTGGATTAGGGACAGCCGGACTATACCCTTTGGCCGGACTGGTAGACTATGAAGATACAAGATTGAAGACTTCATCCCGTGTCCGGATGGGACTTTCCTTAGCGTGGAAGGCAAGCTTGGCAATACGGATATGTAGATCTCCTCCCCTGTAACCGACTTTGTGTAACCCTAGCCCCCTCCAGTGTCTATATAAACTGGAGGGTTTAGTCCGTAGGACAAGATACAATCATACCATAGGCTAGCTTCTAGGGTTTAGCCTCTACGATCTCGTGGTAGATCAACTCTTGTAATACTCATATCATCAAGATCAATCAAGCAGGACGTAGGGTATTACCTCCATCAAGAGGGCCCTAACCTGGGTAAACATCGTGTCCCCTGCCTCCTGTTACCATCCGCCTTAGACGCACAGTTCGGGACCACCTACCCGAGATCCGCCGGTTTTGACACCGACAGTCATATATAAGGCCATATAGCTATATGATTTTTTCTAGAATTTTTAAAAATATATTTATATTGTTTTTCTGAGTTTTTAGTATTTCTACAAAATCATTTGAAAGAAGAAGTTAGGACCAACCGGACCGGGCCGGCCCAGTTCGCCAGGCCGCGGCCCAGCCGGTCCAGCGCGCCGTACCGTCGTCTCCGAGCACGGGACGAAGTCCCGAGCCAGCACGCTGTCGCCACCCGTGTCCGCCCCGGACTCCGCTCTCGCTGCCTCCTCTCTTGCCCCTTCCCCATGGCTCCCGAGGCCTCCCTCCCCTCCTTAAATGTCGGACGCCCCAGCCCCCTCTCTCCTCAAAGCAGCAGCAGCAGCAGTAGCCGATGCCGCCGCACATCGCCGCCGCCGCTACAAGCCGCCGCCCAGCATAGCCCGCGCCGCCGCTCCGCATAGTCGTCGCCGCCTCTCGCCCGAGTTGCCGCCTCGCAGCCGGTGCCGGAGATCTGCCGCCGCTGACGCCGTACCGACAAAAGCCGCGGTAACCGCCACCGAATCATCTGGTTTATTTTGGTTTTTTGTTTTTCTTTTAAAACCCAATCGGTTATTTATTTAGTTATTTAGTGAACGTTCTTAGATTAGCCTTTGTAGTGAACGCTTTCATCGAATATGCTTCTTTAGTGAACGTTCGTTCGTTAGATTCTGTTTCGTAGCCAGGGACCTAGATGCAATTATTGTTCTTATAGATTAGCCTCTGCTTTTCAAACGATCACAACTTTTTACTCATTTGCCCAAATTCAATGAAACCAACGCCAATTTTTTCGTTATGATCCCCTCTATCCAGATAACTTACTTAATTGTAATTTTGAAAGTTTAAATTTTGTTTTCAAACAAATTTTAATTTGAACTTCTTTTGATCATAACTTGAGTTTCGTAACTCCGATTTGGTTGATTCTCTTTGCAAATCGAAGCTCTTGACCTAGACTTTCTTTTAAGTTCTAATCCACATAATTTAGGTACTGTTAGAAATTGTTTTCTATTTTAAAGAGTTATTTTCTTATTCTTTTGAGTTTTTTCGAATCTTTTCTTCGGTTTTCTTTGCATCTTCATGCTTGAGTGCTTATGTATGCTATTGTTTGTCTACGATAGATTTTCCGGAGTGCAAAGCTTGCTAATACGAATCTCTAGGGTTTATCGATTGTCATCAAGGCAAGTTACACTTTGATCATACTATTTTGTACCCGGTTTTATTATGCATTAGTTTCACCCTCAAAGATTGCATGAGTAGGATTATGATCATATGGTTATGCTTTGTAGTTCATGAGGTAGGAACCTATTACCTTTGATCACCCCAGGAATATATGTTATGCTACATATTGCTTAGCCATGCTCGTAGACGGGGATTGGTATGTGAGAATCATGCAAGTTGTGAGAATTATTAATTAAGGATAACTTAAGGTGGCAACTTTAATACACATCTGGGTGGAGTGGTTGCGGGCACCTGGAGAATCCAGTGTTGTCCTAGGAGATCCCGGAGTACCCGTGTGATCATCCTATGGAATGCCACCCAGGCTCAAAGGGGTCATATAATTATTCATGCCTAGAAACTTCCGTGTGCAGCCACAAGCCATTATGGGCTCTGGAATAGTCGAGTAATTTGTGTGACCTCTTTCAGTGGTGGACTAGAAGATGTAGGGGAAAGTAGGTGTATCAGTCTACCCAGAGTAAAGAGTTAATGCTTTAGAAAGACTGTGTCTCGATCTTCCGATCATGGAGGTGGTCGAGTCTTGTGGGGAAAAGTGCGCAACCTATGTAGAGTGTACAAACTAATCATGATTAGCCGTGTCCCCGGTTATGGACATCTTGAGTATCTAGAAGTGAATTATTTGTTGATCTCATCATTCTGTCTAATGAAATTGTTGGGTTAATATTTTATAATTGGTAATTTGGGATTGAGTTGGATAAACCTTCTGAATATGGGTAATTTAACTTGGTAGTAAATAAAATTTATTCCTTTGTTGTAGCTAGGGAAAAATCGGCTTTATGCAAAATTACACTTAGATCCTCCACCAGCCAAATATGCATGTAGTGATAATTATTATTCGTCATTTCTCTATAGTGTGATCTTGCCAGCATATTCCATGTGCTGACCTACATGGATGCAACATCTCATGTTGCAGAATTTTCAGACGAGGATTAAGGTGTGATAGGTCGTTGTCGTGCACTCAGTTTTGCCGTGGAGTTGGATGGACTCATTTATCTTCGAAGCTTACGCAGTTATTTTATTTAGTTGGCCTTCAACCATATTTATGTAAAAAATACTCTTGATGAGGACCTCGATGTAATAAGTGTGTGATTGAACTCTATTATAAATCCTCGGTTACTGTGTGTGTCATCATTACCGATCCAGGGATGACACTTAAGCACAGAGACTTCGATCCATTGGGATCGGGTCTCTACAAGATGGTATCAGAGCACACGCTGACTGTAGGACGCGACCACTAGGAAAATCCACATGATACTCTTCTCTACTCATTTCTAATCCTTCTCTATTTCTACACTATAGATGTCGGACCCCAGGAACAAGTTCACTCAGCCTAATGACGACACCCCTTTTGGACGACACTTGAAGGAAGTCACGAGGTACCTGAACATTGGCATACCAAGCTTCACCAGAACCTTCAATGAAACTTTACCCGAAGAGGGGCACTAGAAGATCCAAGTTTGTGTTCCTGGAAGGACTTTCGCACCAACTACCGAGCCCATCGAGTTTTCCTTTAATGCACCAACCTGGAGCTTGGGAAAGAGCATGGCCGCCCACATCACCATTGGACGCATATGCGAGGTCTAAAACAAGGATCTTAAAGACACCGTCTACCAGATATGTGGACGCCTGGATGAACAATAGGAGATGATTCGCACCAGGAAGGATGGATCTATTGCAGCCTACATACAGGAGATGAACCAGCACATTCGTCAATATGACAATCATATACGCGCTATCATGATGGATACCAAGACGGCGATGACCCAGAATATGGAGCTAAAGGAGGAACTCAAGGGAACTCACGATGGCTATGAAGAGGAAATTGCTGTGCTACTGGAATAGAATGAAGACCTGAGGAAGAACCTAGGAATACCCATAGTGAAACCAAAACCTGAAGTGGACATTCCTTCGAAAGACTACATCATACTAGATGACACAAACATAGACACTGACAGTGATGATGAAGAATACAGTGATGATTTTTAAGATGAAGTTGGAGCTGATATTATGGAGTCTTCCACCGATCAAAGCTTCTAGTCGACCACCATATTTATATTAGAGTTCTTCCATGTAGTTAGAAATCGTTTGTGAGAGTTTGTAATAGTAGCTTAGATCGATTGTATGAATCTTGTTTGAAATTGAGTGATGTGAATTGAATATGTTTGTCTCATATGCATATGGGTAGTTGTTGGATTTCGGGTTCCGGCAGACCCTTGAGGTTCGAACACTGGGGTGCGCGCGGAGATTTCGCTTCCTACCTTCCTGCACCCCTCTGCCTCGCTAAGATCTAAGCTATGGAAAGAACAACACAAGAGACACATGGTTTATACTGGTTCGGGCCACCGTTGTGGTGTAATACCCTACTCCAGTGTGTGGTGTGGTGGATTGCCTCTTGGGCTGATGATGATGAATGATACAAGGAAGAACAGCCTCGCGAGGGTCTGTTCTTGGCTGGGGCGATGAACTGCTTGGAGGAGTTCAGCCACCCTTCTCTCTCTCTCTGATGGTCTTTCTCCGATTCAACCTCCTATCGAACCTCTCCTCTTAACCCCTCCAAACCCCTCTCTTCTGTGGGTGGCTGGTCCTATTAATAGAGGCCCTGGTCCTCTTCCCAAATATCGAGCGGGAAGGGAGCCAACAATGGCAGGCTAATTTGAAGGGGGACAGCTAGTACTAGCTACCCTGACAAAAGTAGTCTTCACCTGCACAAAGCTCTGGTGGTGACGTCGTCCTGGGCTGCACGATGACCTCCATCTTGCAGTCTTCCTGGTCTTGGTCTCGTTGCATCGAAATGGCAACCTTTGCCTGATGCCTCGGTACTCCGCGGCTGCGCTTGCCCCCTTTGCACCAAAGAGGAAAGGAGGACACTACGCGGGCTGGCACCCGCCTGGCGCCCTTGGTCGTCATGGCTTGCGTCACGGGCACCTCGTGAGGTACCCCGCCTTGATCTCTCCGCCTCCTCGCGAGCCAGCCTGATGAGGCCGTGCCTGAGGAAGCTCCGTGTCGTCCGCCCCGCGAGGCTTGGCCCCTCGCGAGGGTCTTGGGTCTGTGTTGATGAAGATGGTCCGTGCTGCCCCCCCTTGAGCCACGCCGCAGGCCGCAGGCAGGCAAGTCTGGGGACCCCCGTTCCCAGAACATCGACAGTAGCCCTCGGGCCCAAGGCGCGCCCAGACTTGGCCGTGCAGGGAGGCGGAAGGGCAAGAGCGAAGCGCCGCAGGCCCTAACAGCATGTGGCCTTGGGCGCCGCGTGGCGGTTGACTGGACGTGGGCGTCTCCACTTCCCCATGGCGCCTCGGCAACTGCACAGATTGGACAAGTTCCTGCATGCAAAGCGGGTCATGATTACCTGCGATCGTGGAGGTCGGCGGTTGGCCTTCGCCGGCTATAAGTACGGAATGGCGTGCGCCCTTCCAGTCCATCCCTTCTTGCTTCTCCTTCTTCCCGATCCTTGCTCTGTCTTGCTGCGATGGCTCCGATCCGCCGATTCTTGATGGCAGAGAAGGGAAAGGCTCCCCGTGAGGAACCAGAACCACTCCCGCCGAAGAAACAGCTCGTCCCCCGTGGCCCGGACGAGGGGGCCCTTCAGGTGGTGTCGAGGCCTTGGTGCGAGCGGGCGCCGCTGGGGTTCCCGCTTCCATTGTACGCCCACGTCGAGGGCCCTGAAGGAGCTGATGCTGACCGCCACGGGCGGCGCCGCCGTCGGCGCCGATGGGTCACGAAGGTGTGGGTCGTCCTCCCTGGGGTCCACACCGAGGGCTCCTCCCGAGAGTTCGTGCTCCACGTCGCCATTCCTCTTCAGTCTTGGATTCGCCTTCCTCCCTTCTTCGCCTCCATCATCCCATAGGGGGAGCCCCTGGAGCTCTGGCTGCAGCGCGCCGGCTGCAGCACCCTCGCAACTGAGGCAGAGGTCGCGGTCGTTGCCCCGGGCGAGGTCTTCATGACTCGGGGCTGGAGAGAGATTGCCCGGGTTTGCAGGACAAGGGGCGTCTTCACGATCCACTTGGATTACGACAGTGCTTCGGTGATGCTCTTCAAGGTCTTCGATGCGAGCGGGCGCCGGCTGGAGTGCTGCCCCGGGAGAGGTGGTCGGGGCCCTGCTGCGGCGAGGACTGGGCCCGCTGATCGCTCCCTTGGTGGCTCCTCAGGCGGAGGAGGCGTCGGAGGTTCCATCGACTCTGGCGAGCTCTTTGCGACTCCGGAGACGAGCGACGACAGCTACGAGCCCCCAAGCCGGCTCCGCTCCTGGAGCAAGGCGGGCTCTTCAGGCCGCCGCCGACTCTGATCTGGATGGGGTTGGCGCCGGTGCTTGACGGCCCACTGTTGATGATGGCATCTTCTGCTGGGGCGCATCTAGTTAGTGTCCCTTTAGGATCTGTTCCCTGCGAGGAATCAAAACGTGTCCCGTGGGGGCTTGTAAGGTGCGTGTGATCCTGTTTTGTTAATATAACCCTTGTCGTAGAATTGTGCGAGTTGCTCATTCCGCCTTAGCTCAGTCCTCCCTTTCGAACCTCACGAGGGCTTGGTGCTCTGCGCTGACAGGTCCCTGTCCCAAGGCGGCTTCAGCCGTCGCTGGTATGCCAGGTCGTGATGCCGTGGTCAAGGCCAGGAGGTGAGCGACCCAGAGTCCGGTAAGAGCCCCTGAGTCGCGATGCTCAGGAGGTCCCCTTTAGTACCCAAGCAGCCGTCGTTTGGTGAGAAAGGAGAGCAGCATCGCTAACACGGGATAGCATTAGGTGCAGGGATGGTGCCACGGTAGCTGGCGCTTCCGGGTGATGACTTATCTCGAGAATCAGGGGCCGCTCTCTGGCGTGTCATCGGGTCCGTGTATCGGCAGGCGCGAGGGTGCTCGGCGAGGTCCTCGCGTGTCTCTCCCCTCTCGCCTTTGTTCCCCTTTCTGCTCTACGTCCTCGGGTCCCGGCCCTCGAGCGAGTCTCAGCCGTCGCTGGTATGCCAGGTCGCGATGCCGTGGACAAGGCCAAAGGGTGAGGGCTGGAGAGCCAGTAGGAGCCCTGAGTCGCGATGCTCAGGCACCCCCCCCCTTTAACGTGCAAGCGGTTCACGCGGACGAGAGTGGAGGAGACACCGCAAGGGCCTCGCCTGACGCAGCTCCTTTAAGAGATCCTGTAGACCCATCATAGAAAAGAAAACGAGGGGTTGCCATGACAATTGACAGTCAGCCGTTGGTTGCTTCCGAGGGGTAATGAGGCACTGAAGGCTTGACGAGGTGACACTATGCGGGGCTGCCGCGGCCAGAGCTCAGCCATTTAGGTTTGTCGGCGTTGCAGGGACGGACCCATGCGCAAGCGTCGTGCCGTTTGGGAGCAGCTCCGTTAGTTGGCGTCAGCTGACCAGGCAACTAGGTAAAACACATTAGCCGCGAAGGAGTGGATTCGTTCAAATAGATGCTGGGAAGGCGGACATCACTGGGTCAGGCCCGAGCGACTTGGGGATCATGCAGCCCGAGGGGCGCCCCCAATAAGGTAAGCTAACAACATGAAATAAAAGGGATACATGCCGCAGGGACGGACCCACGCGGCCTGGGAATAATGCAGCCCTGGGGGGTGCTCCCAGCTGGAAGTGAAACTTGAAAGATGTCACCTGATGACGTTGAGGACGAAGGGGTGTTGGTGTAGCAGACTCGGTGGGCTGCGGAAGCCGATCCTCACGAGCCCCCAGGCCCGGGGGCCTCGGGAGGCTCCGGAGGTGCTGGCGGCTCCCACGGACCATCTCCATCTCCGCCAGGGCTGCGGAACGCCTGGCCTCTTGTGCCTCCATGATGCCCCTCATGAGGCGCTGGTACGTGGCAGCCCCGTTCGGCAAGCCGTAAGGCATGCGAACGTAGCTGTGGGGTGGACCTCCGCAACGCCCCACTCGCGAGGGCCAGAGGCGCTCCAGAGAGGCGACTCGGTTGAGCCCTGGTATGTCGATGCAGACGCGCAGCCCACCATCCTCGCCTGGATGTGGAGCCACTGCTGGTAGACGACGGCCGCCTTTCATGACTCTTGACTCCTTTAGCTCCTGAATGGCCTTGCTGACGAACTCCTGAGGGTCTGGCTCTCCTTGCCTTACTCCTTCTTGAGGGAAACGTGCTTCAAAACACGCCTCCATGTGGTGCCCAAGTGCCTCCCTCGTGACCCTAGCTAGGTCGGTGGCCCTCCAGGGGAGAGCCCCCGAGCCCTGCCTGAGGAGGGCGTCAGGCGCGCTTTCCTATGCAATGGAAGGAGGTTCCCCCTGGGCAGGCACGGGCCCAGAGGGGCCTACCTCCTATGGAGCCGGGCCGGACGATGTCTTCTTCTTCTTGGGGGCGGTCTCGGGAAGCCTCCTGCTTCCGCGATCCGGGTCTTCTAGTGACGCGGCCTGAAAGGCTCGTTCCAGGGAACACACCACATCCTTCTCTTCACAGGGCACCATGATGACTCCACCACTTCCTGGCATCTTGAGGATGTTGTAGCCGTGGTGAGTTACGGCCATGAACTTGGCCAGCGCTGGGTACCCGAGGATGGCGTTGTATGGCAGGCGAATGTGAGCGACGTCGAAGTCGATGAGCTCGGTGCGGTAGTTGTCGCGTGCCCCGAAGGTGACAGGGAGGCGGACCTTCCCAATTGGGACCGTGGAGTCGTCGGTGACTCCGGAGAAAGGCTTGGTTGGCTGAAGCTGGCTGTAGGGCACTTGGAGATTGTTGAATGTTTCCACGGACAGGACGTTGAGCCCTGCCCCGCCATCGATGAGGGTCCTGGTGACCACCACGTTGCTGATTATTGGGGAACATAGCATCGGGAGGACTCCGGTTGTAGCCGCACACTTGAGCTGATCTGCCGAGCTGAACGTGATGGCGCACGCCGACCACCTAAGAGGGCGCGTGGCTTCGATCTTGGGGAGGACTGCATTCACTTCGCGGGCGAACTGCTTGAAGATGCATTGAGAGGCTGGGGCTTGAGCCCCGCCCAGGATGCAGGCGATCGCGCGCGGCTCCTGGAAGCCCCCAGCCTCCTTGCCCTGGTGGTGGTCCCCATTTCTCCTTGGTTGCGGCGGCAGCGGAGGGAGGCCTGCGTTGCCTTGCGGGCGTTCCTCGCGAGGCCGACCCCTCCAGTCTTCCTCGCGAGGCGGGTCTTGCCAGCGATCCTCGTGAGGTTGATCGCGCCACCCTCGGCGCGGGCCACGGTCTTCCCAGCGTCCTGTGTTCCTTCCTCCTCCTCGACCGTAGCCCCGGTCACCGCGGTCGGGGTGACGGCCGATCCTTCCTTCTCGCACGGCTCGGAGCTCTTGACATTCGTTGGTGTTGTGGGTGTGGAGGTCGTGGTACACGCAGTACCGGCTGCCCTTGGAAGGCTCGGGCTGATCTCTGCCCCGCTTGGTGTCTGGTTCTGCTGCGAGCACGGCAGCCCCCTTGCGCTTCACATCCTTGTCCTTGGGCTTCTTCTCTTCCGGGTCCGCGGCAGGCAGCTCGAGGAGGGAGAGATGCCCTTCCTCAGCCCTAGCGCACTTGGTTGCCAAGTTGAGCAGCTCCAACGAAGTGCACAGGTCTTCATGCATCGCCAGCTCCTCCTTCATCTTGACATCGCGCACGCCGTCGGAGAAAGCTGAGATGATGGCCTCTTCAGTCACCCTGGGAATCTTGAGGCGTGCGTTGTTGAAACGCTGGATGTACTTCTGCAGGGTCTCCCCGGGTTGTTGCTTGATGCGGCGCATGTCGCTCACGGCGGGTGGCCAGTCGTGAGTACCTTGGAAGTTGGCGATGAAGCGGGTGCGCATCTCGTCCCAGGAGGAGATCGTGCTTGGAGCCAGGTTCAGGAGCCAGGTGCGGGCCCCGTCCTTGAGCGCCATGGGAACCAGTTCGCCATGACCTTCTCGTCTCCGTTGGCAGCTTCGATGCCCACCTCATAGAGCTGGAGGAACTCCGCAGGGTCAGCCGTGCCGTCGTAGCGAGGAGGCAGGTCTGGATTGAACTTGTCGGGCCACGCGACACTGCGTAGCTCGGCGGTGAAGGCACGACAGCCTGCTGTGGCCACGGGAGGCCTTGGGTGACGGAGAGCTTGGTCTTGCATGTCCCCATGCGCCGCAGCTGGGTCTTGACGTGCGGGAGCAGGAGCATGGTCACGACGTGCTGGAGCAGGGAGCGCCCGGGCAGCTTCTTGCGGGCGAGGGACTTCCTGGCAGCTCTGCTCTTGCTGCGCTGGCACCTGACGGAGCGGGTTCCGCCCAGGGGCCACGCGCCTTGGAGCCATGGCGCCTTCTTGAGGAGGAGGCGGCCGGGGCTCCGCCGGAGCTTCGTCGCCTGCGCGGGGCGGGGTGCGGTGCAGCGAAACGGACGGCGCAGGAGAGCCCCCTGCGGCGCGGACGAGCTCGGCGACGGGGTCGAGCCATTCTTCGTAGACGTCGTCGACGGGGCAGTAGCGCAGGAGCTCGTTCGCCGCGATGAGCGCAGCTCGAGCCTCCATGGGTGCACGGAGCGCGCGGGACGAAGAACCAGCCGGGGGGAGCGAGGGAGTTGCGGTGCGGCCGTCTTGCTGCACGGACGGATGCTGAGACGATGCTTGCTACTCGTCCCCCGCCGGGCCGGTGGCGGCGTTGACAGCAGGTGACGGGGAACAGTGAGGACGCCCGCCGACAGGAGCCGTCTGGGCGACGCGGGAAGCGAGAGCGGCCCGGCGCTCGGTGCGGGCCCGATGAGCATCAGACATGGGTGCGATGAACTGGGTGGTGAAAGACGAATTCTGGTGCACCCCTACCTGGCGCGCCAAACGTCGGATTTCGGGTTCCAGCAGACCTTTGAGGTTCGAATACTGGGGTGCCCGCGGAGATTTCGCTTCCTACCTTCCTGCACCCCTCCGCCTCACTAAGATCTAAGCTATGGAAAGAACAACACAAGAGACACAGGGTTTATACTGGTTCGGGCCACCGTTGTGGTGTAATACCCTACTCCAGTGTGTGGTGTGGTGGATTGCCTCTTGGGCTGATGATGGTGAATGATACAAGGAACAACAGCCTCGCGAGGGTCTGTTCTTGGCTGGGGTGATGAACTGCTGGGAGGAGTTCAGCCACCCTTCTCTTTCTCTCTGATGGTCTTTCTCCGATTCAACCTCCTATCGAACCTCTCCTCTTAACCCCTCCGAACCCCTCTCTTCTGTGGGTGGCTGGTCCTATTTATAGAGGCCCTGGTCCTCTTCCCAAATATCGAGCGGGAAGGGAGCCAACAATGGCGGGCTAATTTGAAGGGGGACAGCTAGTACTAGCTACCCTGACAAAAGTAGTCTTCGCCTACACAAAGCTCTGGTGGTGACGCCGTCCTGGGCTCCACGATGACCTCCATCTTGCAGTCTTCCTGGTCTTGGTCTCGTTGCACCGAAATGGCAACCTTTGCCTGATGCCTCGGTACTCCGCGGCTGCGCTTGCCCCCTTTGCACCAAAGAGGAAAGGAGGACACTGTGCGGGCTGGCACCCGCCTGGCGCCCTTGGTCGTCATGGCTTGCGTCACGGGCACCTCGTGAGGTACCCCGCCTTGATCTCTCCGCCTCCTCGCGAGCCAGCCTGATGAGGCCGTGCCTGAGGAAGCTCCGTGTCGTCTGCCCCGCGAGGCTTGGACCCTCGTGAGGGTCTTGGGTCTGTATTGATGAAGATGGGCCGTGCTGCCCCCCCCCCCCCTTGAGCCACGCTGCAGGCCGCAGGCAGGCAAGTCTGTGGACCCCCGTTCCCAGAACGCCGATAGTAGTGAAATCTGTCATTAGACCTTATTCTATTCTGCTTTCTCACCCCTCTAACCTATCAGATGCCTCCGAGATGTGACCCCAGATTCACTTTCCCGCTTGAGCTCACCCAGTTGATCCAACAGCAGAATGCCTTGATGCAGATGCTCATCCAGAACCAAGGCAACAACAACAACCCACCACCAGCACAACCCCCAGTTGACAACCTAGCCCGTTTTCCTAATGTTGAATACGCCGGTGTTCTCCTGCAGCACCGGCCTATTGTTGCTGATAACTGGCTCCGCAAGTTCGGAAGGGAGCTGACCACCGCAGGATGCACTGATGCTGAGAAGGTGCGCTTTGCCGCACATCAACTGGATGGACCAGCGGTCATGGTGGGATAACTACACCACCACCTTCCTCGTGGCCAATGTGACATGGGATCAATTCCAGCAGGCTTTCCGCACCGCACATTTCTCAGCTGGAGCCATGAGTCTGAAGAAGCGTGAGTTTCATGACTTATGCCAGGAAAATCGTACTGTGGGGTAATACGTGGAGGAGTGCAACAAGTTAGCACGCTATGCCCCAGATGATGTGGCCATAGATGCTGCAAAGCAGGAGAAATTTCTTGAGGGACTCAACGATGATCTGAGTATGCAGTTGATGGTGGCAACTTTCACCAACTACCAGGAGCTGGTAGACAGGGCCCTCATGATTGAAGGCAAGCAACAGCAGATAGAGAGCCGCAAGTGGAAGTATGGACAGGGGAAGTACAACTCTGGATCTCATCAGAAGCCTCGCTATTCCCCATACTCGGGAGGACACACTCATCATACCCATGGAGGAAATAACCATGGAGGCCATTCTCACAATGGAGGAAACTCACACAACCATAGTGGCTCTAAGAATGGTAATGGGAAAGGAGGAAACAATAGTCAGAGCCGTTCCAACCCAGCAACCCCCGCCAAGAAAGATCTGAGTCACATTACTTGTTTCAAGTGCGGGAAGACCGGACACTAAGCCACTGAGTGTCCTGAAGCAAAGAATGGGAACGGAATGGAAGCTCAGGAAAGAAGCCGAATCCCTTCACCATAGGTCAAGTGAATGACGTCAACGTGGAGGAAGTTGACGAGCAGCCTGCCACAGTTAATGGTAAGTTTTGATTAAGTCATTTACAGCCCTTTTTCTTTTTGACACTGGTGCATCGCATTCATACATATCAAGGGCAGTTGTGGACAAGTTTAAGTTGCCAACTGTAGCCCTTAAGTCGCCTATGTTAGTGAGTTCACCAGAAGCGAAGTATATGGCTAGCCAGGGATGTTTTTAGTTTCCATTGACCATAGGTAGACACGCTTTTCCCACAGACCTCATTATTCTGGAACCACAAGGATTGGATATGATACTAAGCATGGATTGGCAATCCATGTATGGGGGAAACACAGGTTGTGCTAGTAAGTCTATCCTTCTCACCACCCCAGAGGGAAAACGGATCAAGTATGTGTCTAGGCATGTGCCAAGGAGGACTCAAGTGAATTCCCTGTCAGGAGTTGTCTAGGAGGAAGTGCCAGTTGTGAAGGATTATCCCGATGTATTCCCAGAGGAACTACCAGGCATGCCACCAGACCGAGACATAGAGTTTTTGATCAAGTTGTTGCCAGGCACTGGACCAATATCCAAGAGGCCGTATCGGATGCCCGTGAATGATCTGGAGGAAATTAAGAAGCAGATTAAGGAGTTATTGGAGAAAGGTTATATTCGACCAAGTTCATCGCCATGGGGAGCCCTAGTGCTTCTAGTTGAGAAGAAGGATGGATCCTTGAGAATGGTTGTTAATTATCATGCATTGAATGAAGTGCCGATCAAGAACAAATACCCCCCTCCCGATGATCAATGATTTGTTTGACCAGCTGTAGGGAGCTAAAGTTTTCTCCAAGATCGATCTTCGATCAGGATATCACCAGCTGAAGATCCGAGAATAGGATATACCTAAGATAACTTTTACCACAAGGTATGTGCTATATGAGTACACGATCATGTACTTTGGTTTGACTAACGCTCCTGCCTACTTTATGAGCATGATGAATAAGGTGTTCATGGAGTTCTTGGATAAGTTTTTGGTGGTGTTCATTGATGATATATTGGTTTACTCAAAGAATGAAGAAGAACACAAGGAACATTTGCGCTTGGTTCTCGAGAAGCTCAGGGAACATCAGCTGTATGCCAAGTTTAGCAAATGTGAGTTTTGGTTGAAGGAAGTCGGATTTCTCGGACATGTTATATCAGGAGAAGGAATAGTAGAAGACCCTTCCAAGGTTAAATCCATCACCGACTGGATGGCACCCACCTCATTTGGAGAGATACGCAGTTTCCTTGGACTAGTAGGATATTATCGGAGATTTATTGAGAATTTTTTCTAAGATTGCAAAACCCATGACGGGGTTATTAAAGAAGGACACCAAGTTTAATTGGACCGAGGATTGTGAGGCCAGTTTTCAGGAGTTGAAGAAACGTTTGGTTACAGCCCCAGTGCTAATTCTTACTAATGTACGCAAGGATTTCCAAGTATATTGTGACGCTTCTCGGCAGGGACTTGGAGGAGTTCTTATGCAAGAAGGAAGAGTTGTTTCATATGCCTCACATCAGCTTCGACCTCATGAGTTGAATTATGCCACACATGATTTGGAGCTAGCAGCCGTAGTGCATGCGCTCAAGACCTGGAGACATTTTCTTATGGGAAATAATTGTGATGTTTACACGGATCATAAGAGTTTGAAGTACATCTTCACATAGAAGGAGTTGAACCTCACGCAAAGGAGATGGTTGGAGCTCATAAAGGATTAAGACATGACACTACATTATCACCTAGGAAAGGCCAATGTTGTAGCAGATGCTTTGAGTCGCAAGAGTTATGCTAATACTCTCATAACCGGAGGATTACCTCAGGAGCTAGCCGATGATCTCTGAGAACTCCGCTTGGAGATAGTTATGAGAGGTTTTTTTGCAGCATTGGAAATTCAATCCACTTTCTTGGGAAAGATCCAAGAAGCCCAGAAGACGGACAAGGAAATCACGGAGATAAAAGAAAGGATGAGTAAGGGAAAGGCTAAAGGTTTTCATGAGGATGAGCACGGAACTTTATGGTTTGAGGATCATATCTATGTGCCCGATGACCCAGAGATTAGGAAGTTAATTCTTCAGGAGGCTCATGATTCACCTTAAGCGATTCACCCAGGCAACACCAAGATGTATCTAGACTTGAAGGAACATTTCTGGTGGACAGGTATGAAGAAGGATATCGCCGAGTATATAGCAGTATGTGACGTATGTCAGAGAGTTAAGGCAGAGCATTAGAAACCAGCAGGATTACTTCAGCCTTTGCTGATACCCGAATGGAAGTGGGATAAGCTTGGCATGGATTTCATCACCGAATTAGCCAGGACTCGTTCGGGATATGACTCCATTTGGGTGGTAGTTGATCGCTTGACCAAGGTGGCTCACTTCATCCCCGTGGAAACCACTTATACGAGAGCTAAGTTGGCCAAGATATACATGACCAGGATCGTATGTTTGCATGGAGTTCCGAGGACCATCGTATCAGATAGAGGGACATAGTTTACTTCTAAGTTTTGGAATCGGTTACATCAAACTTTGGGTACCAGGCTAGAGTTCAGTACAGCCTTTCATCCGCAGATAGATGGGCAAACTGAGAGAGTTAGCCAAATTCTGGAGGACATGTTGAGAGCTTGTGTGCTAGATTATGGATCTAGTTGGGATGATAATTTTCCTTACGTAGAGTTCTCATATAACAACAAGTACCAAGCTAGTTTGAAGATGTCTCCTTTTGAAGCTTTGTATGGAAGGAGGTGTAGGACACCATTGATGTGGGATGAAGTTGGAGATCGACAATTGTTTAGACCAGATTTAATCAGAGATTCTGAGGAGAAGGTCAAGTTGATCCGTGATAGACTCAAGATAGCCCAGTCTAGGCAGAAGAGTTATGCTGATACTAAACGCAAGGAGGTAACCTATGAAGTAGGAGACAGAGCATATATTCGTGTGTCGCCACTTCGAAGAGTTAAACGGTTTGGAGTCAAAGGAAAGTTATCGCCACGATTTGTGGGGCCATACAGAGTCTTGGAACGTATGGGCGAAGTTGCCTACAAGTTGGAATTACCTAATGGTTTGTCAGGAGTTCATGATGTGTTTCATGTTTCCCAGTTGAAGAAGTGCCATGCAGAGATGGCCGATATTCCTTTGAGAGATACAGTGCCCCTGGAAGCAATTCAGTTGGAAAGTGACCTCACTTATGAGGAGAAACCCGTCAAGATTCTCGAGTTCGCCAACCAAGTTACTCGCAGCAGGGTCATTGAGTTTTGCAAAGTTCAGTGGAGTCACCATACCAAGGAGGAAGCCACATGGGAACGAGAAGAAGACCTCTGAAAGGACCACCTGCACCTTTTTGCTAGCCAACCCAAATCTTGAGGGCGAGATTCATCTTAAGGGGGTAGGTTTGTAACATCCCAATTTTCATTTTGGATGTTATTTTTTAGATAATTCATATGCATTCATAATTTGTGCATTCTTGAATTTTGATTGGTTGGAAATTGATCCAGGGACTTTAAGCAACTCAAGGACCAGTTGAGAGAGTTGGAATTTTCCCAAAAGACCCATGTTTTATTTTCGAAAGTGGGGTTTGGATCAAATTCAATTTTCATCAATTTTCAATTCAAATATTTTTTTAAATAAATAAAATAATGAGGGAAGATAACATGACTTCTTCAAAAATAGTAAAGAAAATATTGGAAATTGAATTTTGAATAAAAATATATTTATTTTATTTTATTTGAAATATTATTTATTTTATTGCAAATTTTATTCGCAGAAAAATGTTCGTTTTTATTTTAGGCATTTAGGCCAGAAAAATGTTCACAAGGTCATATATAAGGCCATAGATCTATGTGAATTTTTCTGGGATTTTTACAAATATATTTATATTGTTTTTCTGAATTTTTTGTATTTCTGGAAAATCATTTATAAAAAAGTTAGGACCGACTGGACCGGGCCTCCCCAGTTCGCCAGGCCGCGGCCCAGCCTGCCCAGCGCGCCGCACCATCGTCTCCGAGCTTGGGACGGAGTCCCCAGCCAGCACGCCGCCGCCACCCGTGTCCGCCTCGGACTTTGCCCTCGCCGCCGCCTCTCTTGCCCCTTCCCCACGCCTCCCGAGGCCTCCCTCCCCTCCTTAAATACCGGATGCCTCGGCCCCCTTTCTCCTCAAAGCAGCAGCGGCAGTAGCTGAAGCTGCCGCCGCCGCCACACATCGCCACCGCCGCTGCAAGACGCCGCCGCCCCGCATAGCCCGCGCCGTCACCCCGCATAGCCCGCCCCGTCGCCCCGCGTAGCCCATGCAGCCACTCCGCATAGTCGTCGCCGCCTCTCTCCCTCGTTGTTGTCACCGGAGATCTGCCACCGCCGCCGCCGAACCGACAAAAGCCGCCGAACCGCCTGGTTCATTTCGTTTTTTTGTTTTTCTTTTAAAACCTGATCGGTTATTCATTTAGTTATTTAGTGAACATTCATTAGATTAGCCTCTGTAGTGAACGCTTTCATTGAATATGCTTCTGTAGAGAACATTCGTTCGTTAGTTTCTGTTTCGTAGCCAAGGACCTAGATGCAATTATTGTTCATACAGATTAGCCTAGGCTTTTAAAACGATCACAACTTTTTACTCGTTTGCCCAAATTCGACGAAACCTATGCCAATTTCTTCGTTATGATCCCCTCTATCCAGATAACCAACTTAACAGTAATTTTAATAGTTTAAATTTTGTTTTCAAACATATTTGAATTTGAACTTCTTTTGATCATAACTTGAGTTTCATGGCTCCAATTTGGTTGATTCTTTTTGCAAATAGAAGCTCTTGACCAAGACTTTTGTTAAGTTCTAATCCACATAATTTAGGTACTGTTAGAATTTTTCTTCTATTTGAAAGAGTTATTTGCTTATTCTTTTGAGTTTTTTCGAATCTTTTCTTTGGTTTTCTTTGCATTTTCATGCTTGAGTGCTTATGTATGCTATTGTTTGTCTATGATAGATTTTCCGGAGTGCGAAGCTTGCTACTATGAATCTCTAGGGTTTATCGATCGTCAGCAAGGCAAGTTACACTTTGATCATACTATTTCGTACCCAATTTTATTATGCATTAGCTTCACCCTCAAAGATTGCATGAGTAGGATTAGGATCACATGGTTATGCTTTGTAGTTCATGAGGTAGGAACCTATTACCTTTGATCACCCCAGGAATATACGTTATGCTACATATTGCTTAGCCATGCTCGTAGACGGGGATTGGTATGTGAGAATCATGCAAGCTGTGAGAGGTATTAATTAAGGATAACTTAAGGTGGCAACTTTAATACACATCTGGGTGGAGTGGTTGCGGGCACCTGGAGAATCCAGTGTTGTCCTAGGAGATCCCGGAGTACCCGTGTGATCATCCTATGGAATGCCACCCAGGCTCAAAGGGATCATATAATTATTCATGCCTAGAAACTTCCGTGTGTAGCCACAAGCCATTATGGACTCTGGCATAGTTGAGTAAGTTGTGTGACCTCTTTCAGTGGTCGACTAGCAGATGTAGGGGAAAGTAGGTGTACCGGTCTACCCAGAGTAAAGAGTTAATGCATCAAAAAGACTATGTCTCGATCTTCCATTCATGGAGGTGGTCGAGTCTTGTGGGGGAAAGTGTGCAACCCCTGTAGAGTGTACTAACTAATCATGATTAGTCGTGTCCACGGTTATGGACATCTTGAGTATCTAGAAGTGAATTATTTGTTGATCTCATCATTATGTCTAATGAAATTGTTGGGTTAATATTTTATACTTATGACAAGACTACTCATCAAAATATCGAACAAATACCAAATTCACATGATTACATATGACAAGACTTCTCCCATGTCCTAAGGAACATACGTAACTACTCACAAAGCATATTCATGTTCAAGATCAGAGGGGTATTGAATATCATTAAGGATCTGAACATATGATCTTCCACCGAATAAACCAACTAGCATCAACTACAAGGAGGGAAGTTTGTGATGATGATGGTGATGACGATGGCTTCGATTTCCCCTTCTGGGAGGGAAGTTTTTTCCCCGGTAGAACAGCTCCGCCGGAGCTCTAGATTGCTTCCCAGGTTCCGCCGCTTTGTCCTGGAAGATTCCTTTTGATTTTTTTTTCAGGTCAAAAGCCTCCATATAGAAAAAGATGGGCACCAGAGACCTGCCAGGGGGCGCACAAGCCCTAGGGGCACGCCCTAGGGGGTAGGGCGCCCCAGGCTTGTGGCCACCTGGTGGGTCCCCCTCTAGTATTTCTATGACCAATTTTTTTTATATATTTCATAATTCTCCATAAATTTTTAGGACTTCTGGAGTTGTGAAGAATATGTCTCTCAGATTTGCTCCTTTTCGGTCCAGAATTCCAGCTGCCGGGATTGTCCCTCTTCATGTAAACCTTGTAAAATTAGAGAGAAAGTGCACAAGTATCGTACCATAATGTGTAATAACAACACATAACGCAATAAATATCAACATAAACGCATGATACAAAATGGATGTATCACCCCTATCTTTCTGTTTATGTGACTAAGACTTCTTCTCTATAAATATGCCTTGAGTGTCAGCAATCATTGAAGAGTATATGATGGTTGAGTATGTGAACTTGCTAACCGAAGATCTTACATAGACTCTTTCTGAAAATATGATGGATTGTGATTGTTTTAATGAGTGAGAACGTAGTTTGTTAGTTTCCAATAAAGTTTATGTTTCATACTTTAGCTTGTGAATGAATTGTTACTCTAGCAAGAGAAGTTTTATGATATATTATTGTTATGATAATTACCATGATACTTCCATGTCCATATTTTATTTTTATCGACACCCCTCTCTCTAAACATATGGTCATGATTATTGATTTCGGCTTTCGCTTGAAGACAAGTGAGGTCTAAGCTCGGGGGAGTTGATTCGTCCATTTTGCACCATGTTTTTATGTTGATATTTATTGCATTAGGGACTGTTATTTCACTTTATGATACAATTTTTATGCCTTTTCTCTCTTATTTTGCAAGTTTCATATGAAGAAGGAGATTACCAGCAGCTGGAATTCTGGACCCAAAAGGGCTATACCGGAGGCACTTTTTCTGAACAACTCCAAATGAGCTAAAAATTAACGGAGAATTATTTTGGAATATAGTAAAATTATTGGTGAAAGAATTACCAGAGGGGGACTCACCAAGCAGCCACAAGCCTGGGGGCGCACGCTACCCCCCTAGGCGCACCCCGAGCTTGTGGCACCCTTGGCAGCCACAAGCCAGGGGGCGCACGCTACCAGAGGAGGGCCTAGAAAAAATAAGAAGAAAGGTTTCTGTATGAAGTGCCGCTGTCTCGACGCGGAACCTAGGCAGGAGCACTTTTGCTGTCCGGCGAAGAGATTTCGTCGGGGAAACTTCCCTCCAAGAGGGGGAAATCAAAGCCATCGTCATCACCAACGATCCTCTCATTGTGGGAGGACCAATCTTCATCAATATCTTCACCAGCACCATCTCATCTCAAACGCTAGTTCATCTCTTGTATTGAATCTTTGTCTCAAACGTCAGATTGGTACCTGTGGGTTGCTAGTAGTGCTGATTACATCTTGTAGTTGATGCTAGTTGGTTCATTTGGTGGAAGATTATATGTTCATATGATTGATGTTATTCAATGCCCCTCTGATCTTGAGCATGAATATGATTTGTGAGTAGTTACTTCTGTTCTTGAGGACATGTGGCAAGTCTTATCGTAAGTAATCATGTGAATTTGGTATTCATTCGATATTTTGATGATGTGTATGTTGTTGCTTCCTTTAGTGGTGTTGTGTGAACGTTGACTACATGACATTTCACCATTTTTGGGCCTAAGTAAAGGCATTGTGGAGTGTTATTAGATGATGGGTTCCTAGAGTGAGAAACGCTTAAACCCTAGTTTATGCGCTATTCCGCAAGGGGCTGATTTGGATCCATATGTTTCATGCTATAGTTAGATTTATCTTAATTCTTCTTTCGTAGTTGTGGATTCTTGCGAGAGGGGTTAATCATAAGTGGGAGGCTTGTTCAAATAAGAATAGCACCCAAGCACCAATTCATCCACATATAAAATTATCAAAGTAACGAACGCGAATCAAGCAAACATGATGAAAGTGACTAGATGAAACCGTGTATCCTCAAGAATGCTTTGCTTATTATAAGAGACTGTTCTGTCAAGTCCTTTGCTAGAAAAAGGATTGGGCTACCTTGCTACACCTTTTTACTATTCCTACTTATTGCTCGTTACAAATTACCTTGTTATCAAACTATCTATTACCGACAATTTCAGTGCTTGCAGAAAATACCTTGCCGAAAACCGCTTGTCATTTCCTTCTGCTCCTCGTTGTGTTAAATGCACTTACTTATTGAAAAGGACTATGATTGATCCCCTATACTTGTGGGTCATCATTAGACAATGACCAGCCGAACGAGGAGTCGTGAGAGGATGAAGAAGATGACGGTGATGATGATGAGGAGGAGGAATGGTCGAATGAGGAGGACGACGATGAGGACATCAACGACGATGCCGACGACGATGATGATGAGAAGCCAACGGTCAGGGGCAAGATGTGTCCTCGCCAAGATGATGTCGCAGGGCCATCAACAACAACAACAACAACAAATTAAGCAGACTGTACATCTCTGTTGCCGTCCGCTCGTGCTAATTTGTTATCTCTGTTTCCCCTATCAATCTCATCACAAATGGTTAGCAATACGTATTCGACAATGATCATTTACATTATCGCCCATAGTTGGTTTCTTCAATTCGGTACCCTGTCGAGCACACAATTCACAAAAAAAAATCATATGCACGGTCTAGAATTATCGCACAAAATTCTGACTACCGACCTATTTGTCGGGTATCACACACATCTTGTTACGCCGAATGATTTGTGTTCTTCTGGATCATCGTAAACAGTTCATCTAAGTGACCTGTATGCCGTCTATCGCACACATCTGGATCTAGGTAAACATTTGTGTTATTTTCGCTCATTGCAAATAGTTCATCCGAGTGAACTGTAGGTCGTCTATCACACACATCTGGTTTTGGGTAACCGTTCACATTATCTTGGCTCATCGCAAACAATTTGTGTGAATCAATTGTATGCCAATTATCGCACACACAAATCTTTATGAATCGTATCTGATGTCTCCACCATCGCACACAGTTCATTTTGTTGGTGACGGTTTCATTACCATACCGTTTGCGATTCATGCATCGCACACAGTTTGGTCGAATGGTCTCCTATACATGTGTCACATTTGGACCATACTGTAGTAGTGCATGTTACTACTTCAAGAAATCGTAGATGGAAGATCAACATTTTTGCCACTAATACAAGAAAAATCCCTATAAATAAAAGCGGCATCTACAGCGTGCGCAGTGCATTATTACCAATTGTAGGATTTCCCTATGAAATCTATAAATTTTCCTACAAGTGGCATCTATGACGTGCGCATTGCATTATTACCCATTTTAGGATTTTGTTAGGAAATCTAAAAAGTTTGCAAATAAATGATTACCAATTTATGCCATATCTAAACTTCCAATGTAAGGTACTTACAATGTAAGATATGAGGCCAATACTTGACTACCAATTAATGGTGTGTCTATGTGCGGTGACCTATAACATTGCTGCCCTCCCGTGTCTTGCCACAATTCTCTCATTGACACCTCTCATTGTCATATCCAATCCACCACCAATCCCTCATCAATGGCACACCCGGAGAACCTGTTACTCTTCAATTTTGGCATCAATCAAGAGGAAGAGGAGCAAGACCCTCTGGCCCCCTTGTGGGCGGAGATGGACCTGGCACTGGAGATGGTTGCGCAAATGGACGCAGAGGCCGAGCAACAGATTTGGGACCTTGTGTCAGATACTGTGCTCGTTCCTGCACCCGCGCGCCCGCATGAGCTATATAACGCGGCCAATTGGCCGGAATGGGCCGTGCCCTTCGAGTCGTATTTCCCCGACAACCATACAACATTCCATGCATTCTATGGCGGTGGCAGTGGCCTTGGCGTGGTTGTGGTCGTGGCGCTGGTCGTGGACATGGTGATGCTGCCCACGACCATGGTGGAGGCCGTGGTGGTGGTGGTGGTGATGCCATTGGCGGTGGCCATGGCATCAGCGGGAGCCGTGGTGGTGGTGGTCGCGGCTGCAACTAGATAGTTAGGCCATGACCCAGATGGCTATATAAATTAGTTACTAGTTTTCTTATTATTAGATGTCCCTTGAATGTGGTCGCGGTGCGACAAAATTTGCAAAGAAATCAACTATTTTTGTCTGATTTTCGTTGAATCTATATTTGTCAAGTGTGTTGTCTGAATGCGTGCAGGCATGCATTTTGATAGGATTATCGCACTTGGTTTTTTATCTAAAAATTACCTGTGCTTTAATGAAAGATCCTACAGGTAGAATTTGGTTGTAGCATGCACGATACATAGCAAACAGTTCGTATTGAAGGATCGTGTGAGGTAAGGTCACAATTACAAATTAGTTTTGCTATGTTGCCATGTGCAATGATGTCTAAAACATGTTTACTGATGAAGGAACATAGTTTCATATATTCTTAATTACACAAAATATTAAATACATATAGAGAACGCGCATAAAACACAACATGGAGCAGGCATCACCGCCGGTGAGCCTCCAAGTTCTCCAGTGTACTTTTGCTATAGTGCCACTTTCAGATGTCCATCATGAGGACCTTGTGGCGTGGCTTTAGTAGGTCGCCAAGCTTGCGGAGTAAATGCGCATCGCCCTCGGCACGGCCTACGGGATGTTGTGGAGAGGGGATAACGCGCTCCAAGGAAAAATTGACAACGTTTTGCAGCTGCAGCCGTGGGCTCCACGCCAACTGCTGGATTGGCACTATTCTGCTGCGAACGAAGGGGCTCGGAGTATGCTGGCTGGCATGAGAGCCCAGCATCTAGGGATATCTCTGCACTCCATCGTGCATTGGTTGCCCGAGCAGCCTTCAGCGGAGTCCTTCTCTTGGGAGGTTAACACGGAGGCGGGGTACATCGCGAATTCTTGCAAGCTCAGCACAATTATAAAGCGGTGCCCTGCAGATGAGAGTGACTAGTAGGGCTCTTATAGATACATTTTGATGTATTGATGTATTGTTATACATGTTTATATTGTGTTTGGTCCGTTGCCTGTGTTGGAGCGATATCCAGGTTAGCAAGTGAGAAGTGCGACCACGTTGCACCATAAGCGCTAACAATTTCAGGGGGGGGGCCAATTTGAGCCCGACATTCGCATGGCGGCCTGTGGTCAATGCTAGCTATTTGGGCTACTGTAGTATTCTTAGCTGTTTCGGATTTATGTGTCGCAAACACAGACATAAGGGACGGGGTGGCCGTAAGCCTTTGGTAACACTAGAGACCATGTTTTATGAAGGTCAAATGTTTGTGTATGCTGATGTAGCCCAGGAGTAAGATTGAGTGGCTAGTGGATACAACTCCTTAGGTGACTATGGGGAGGTGCAGGATTAGTAGAGAACAAATGGTGTTTACCTAGGTTCGGGCTGCTATGAAGCGTAGAACCCTACTCCTGCTTTGTGTATTGATTGTGTGTATGTGCCCCGTTACAAGGAGCGCACGTCTGGCAAGGTGCTCAGAGAGTGTTTCTATGAGTGCAAATGGACATGATTTTGACCTTTGTTAAGGCAGCCAGGCCCTCCTTTGGGTCACCAAAATGGCAAAATGTAAATCTACACTATAAATAGTGGCTATAGTGCCAATACCTAACTCTGATAGGTTAGGACGAATGCATTTAATGCACTATGAGGTGTCTTGTGGATGGAGCTCTCTGGCAAGGTTGGTCTCTCCTTCTGTGTCGTTCGTCCATCTACTTTCTATTCTAATGACACATCACTTGAACGGGTGTCATTAAAGTTGTATCTTCGGCGGTGAGCTGCCACGTGCCCAGACAAGTCTCACCTAACTACTTGACCACTTGACACCTAATCGACAAGTGACAATCTGATCGATGAGATGGGACAGTGGCAAGGTAGTGGGATACTTGCCAGACTTAGAGCTTGCCGGGCTTGAGTCTTGGTGACCTCTCCCCCCCAAGGATGTTGCCGAGCTTTCGAGCCACATCTTCATTATTTCTGATCTCTGTCTTTAGAGATCTTCTTTGCTTCTTATAATCTGTTCCTATGTTTGGCTTTAGTAATCCTCTGGCAAGCCTTGCCGCCAGGAAGGCTTCTACTGCATGTACACAAGTCTAGGCTATTAAGGACACCATTCTTAATACAGTAACAACTTAAAACATTTGTCATTCTTTGCCACCATTTTTTTTTAATTTTTCAGATTTTATTATTCATGGTGATATCATAAGAGATAAAATTTGGATGGTCACTTTCCAACACTTTTGTCATGAATGCAAATGACATTGACATATAGTTAATGTTTTTCCGAACATTTTGGTATCTTATTTGCATTTTTCTGATTTATTATGATTTGTTTATGAAGTTTTCAATGTGAGAGTTAAACGGGCAAAGGGAAAAAGCATAAGAGGAGCGAAGTGACTTGGACAGAACTGGTGGCTTTTAGAAATTAGGGGTAAAACAGCCGAGTGGGACACAACTAGGAGATGTATCACACATCCCCAAGCCTAATTCCTTCTCGTCCTTGAGTAGGTAAGTGATAAAAATAGAATATTCGATGTGGAATGCTACCTAACATGTCTGTAATGTTATCTTTCTTTTATGGTATGAATATTTAGATTCAAATGTTTGAAAGCAATAGTCTATAATTTGACATAAAGACATAAATACTCAGGCATACTAGCAAACAATCATGTCTTTCAAAATAAAAATGCTAAGAAATTCTATCCCTACAAAATCATATAACCTTTTCATGCTCCATCTTCTTAACGCCAAAATATAAATCATGCACTACCCCGGTTTCAGCCCAGAAATTGGTTCATACATTTTAACGCGCTTCATCTTTTTCAACCCCCACGCAATACATGAGCGCAAGCCATGGATATAGCACTATGGGTGGAATAGAATATGGTGGTAGAGGTTAATATGGAGAAGGAAAAAAGGAAGAAAGTCTCACATCAACGTGGCTAATCAACGTGCTATGGAGATGCCCATCAATTGATGTCAATGCAAGGAGTAGGGATTGCCATGCAACGAATGCACTAAGAGCTATAAGTGTATGAAAGCTCTAACTAAAAACTAAGTGTGTGTGCATCCAACTTGCTTGCTCTAGAAAACCTCGGGCATTTGAGGAAGCCCATCATCGAAATATACAAGCCAAGTTCTATAATGAAAAATTCCCACTAGTATATGAAAGTGACTACATAGGAGACTCTCTCTACGAAAAACATGGTGCTACTTTCAAACACAAGTGTGGAGAAAGATAGTAACATTGCCCCTTCTCTCTTTTTCTCTCATTTTTTGGTGGGATCTTTTGGCCTCTTTTTGGCCTCTTTTTAACGTCTTTTTTAATTTATTTCCTCACTGGGACAATGCTCTAATAATGAATAGTGATGATCATCACACTTCTTTTTACTTACAACTCAAAATTACATCTTGATACTAGAACAAAATATGACTCTATATGAATGTCTCTGGCAGTGTATCAGTATGTGCAATGATCTAGTGTAACATGTATAAAAAATGATGAATGGTGGCTGAGCCACAAATACTATGTCAAGTATATGATCATGCAAAGCAATATGACAATGATGATGTGTGTCATTATAAACGGAACGGTGGAAGTTGCATGGCAATATATCTCGGAATGGCTATGGAAATGCCATAGTAGGTAGGTACGGTGAATGTTTTGAGGAAGATACAAGGAGGCTTATGTGCGATAGAGTGTATCATATCACGGGGTTTGGATGCACTGACGAAGTTTGCACCACATCTCGAGGTGAGAAAGGGCAATGCATGGAACCGAAGAGCCTAGCAAATTGTGAAAAGGTGAGAGTGAGGATAATCCATGGACTCACATTAGTCATAAAGAACTCACATACTTATTATGAAATTATATTAGCCCTCGAAGCAAAGTACTCCTACGCATGCCCGTAGGGTGGCGGTTGGTAGGAGTTAACCATCATGCGCCCCCGACCTTCATGCAAAGGAAGACACTCAATAATAAACCGTGCTCCAACTTCTAAGCATAACGAGAGACTATACGTGCATGCTTCAGGAATCACAAACCTTAACACAAATATTCTTACTAAACCGCAATCATTCACTAGTACCTCCCACATATTACCATCTCGATATCGCAAAACTAGTGCAAGGAATTGAACTTATCATATTCAATGATCTACATGAAAGGTTTTACTATATCCTTCTTGAATACCTATCATATTAGGACCAATTTCATAACCCGTGCATATTGCCATTAATATTACCAAACTCTCAAAATGATATACATGAAGCATGAGAGTGCAATTATTTCTTTAAAATATAACCACCGCCATGCTCTTAAAGATATAAGTGAAGTACTAGAGCAACTGCCTAGCTCAAAAGATATAAGCGAAGCACTAAAAGTATTCTAACAACTCACGAATAAAAATGTGTGTCCCTCTCAGAAGGTGTGTCCAGAAAATATGATTGTGGCAAACTAAAAAGCAAAAAAAATCAAAGACTCGTATAATACACGACGCTCCAAGCAAAATTCATATCATGTGATGAATAAAAATATAGCACCAAGTAATTTAGCGATGGTTGGTAGAAGAAAGAGGGGATGCCATTCGGGGCATCCCCAAGGTTAGACACTTGGGTCTCCTTGAATATTACATTGGGGTTCCTTGGGAATCCCCAAGCTTATTGTCTTGCCACTCCTTATTCCTCCATCCATCACGATCTCACTTAAAACTTTTAAACTTCAGCACACAAAACTGAACAGAAAACTCGTGAGATCCGTTAGTACAACTAGCAAATCATCAACTTTAGGTACTATTGTAAACCCATTCAAATTTTATTATTGAATAATACCTACTATATTCTAACTTCACCATGACTTATTCCCCCTGCACAATCCATAGATTCATTAAAACAACCAAACTATGCAACGAAAACAGAATCTGTGAAAAACAGAACAATGTGGAATGATCTGAACAAAAGCATCACTTCTGCATCTCCAAAAATTCTTAAAAACAGGAAAACGTGTATAATTTGCATATAAATCATGTGTAAGAATTCCAAATTTTATCATGTTCCAGTGAATTTAAACAATTCTTCTACTGGGCGCAAAAGTTTCTATTTTCTCACAGAATCAAATCAACTACCAACCAAATCATCACAAAGGCTTTACTTGGCACAAACACTATTTTAAACACAAAAACACAACCATAACAGTAGAATAATTGTGTGCACACTCAAAAACAAAAAAAAACAGGAAATAAAGATAATTATTGGGTTGCCTCCCAACAAATGTTATTGTTTTACGCCCCTAGCTACGCGTAATGCATAGCTTCAAGTGTTGTCATCCTTCAAATTAATTCCATAGGTGGCCCTTATAATAGATTCATATGGTGGCTTAATTTTCTTTCCAGGGAAGAGTTCCATTCCTTTCTTTAATGGAAATTGGAATCTTATATTACCTTCTTTCATATCAATAATAGTACCTATGGTACGTAGGGAAGGCATACAAAGTAGTATTGGACAAGACAGATTGCAATCAATACCGAAGACGATGAAATCAATGGGCACATATTTATATTTGCAAGAATAAGCACATCATTTATTCTACCCAAAGGTTTCTTAATAGTGGAGTCCGCTAAGTGCAAATTAAGGTAACATTCATCCAAATCATGAAGGCCTAGCACATCACATAAAGATTTTGGTATAGTGGAAACGCTAGCACCCAAATAACCTAAAGCATTGCACTTATAATTTTTAATCTTTATTTAATAGTAGGTTCCCATTAATCATATAATTTCCTAGGTATTGAAACCTCCAACTCTAGCTTTTCTTATAAAGCTTTCATCATAGCTTCTACAATATGTTTATTAAAAGCTTTATTTTGTTCATAAGCCTTGTGTGAATTTATCATGGATCGCAACAACGGAATAAATTTCAATTAAATAAAAACTCTCATAATTTAAATCCTTCAAATCCAAAGTAGTGGGCACATCACTATTTAAAGTTTTGACCTTTCCAAACCCACTTTTACCAATTTTTCATTAATATTATCACCCTCCAAACAATTGGGATGCCTTCTATCTAAAGGTGACTCATCTTCAGTCCTTTTTCATTAACTTTTTATATTATTAAATAAAGATTCAATGGTTGAGACACCAATCATTTTAATATCTTCTTCATGATTACGATAAAAATCGGGCGGAATCGCTTTTTCTAGGAATTCTTGCTTAGCTCCCAACCTAGCAGTTCTCTCTTTACTTTAATTAATAGATATTTGGACAGACTTAATTGACTCATTAATATCAAGCTTAGGTGGCAAAAAAATTATTCGAGATTTTCCACATCATCAGCAATTCTATCCATGTTCCTAGCCATACCATCAACTTTATTCAATTTTCCCCTATCATAGTATTAAAAATCTTTTAAGAATTCATAAATTAATTAATATTACTTTCAAGATTAGAGGGAATCCTATTATTATAAGAATTACCATAATTATTAGATGAATTTCCAGGAAATGGCCTAGGATTAAAATTACCCCTATAAGCATTGATATTGAAATTATTTCGGGAGACAAAATTCATATCAATGGAATCATTAATTTTCTCAATCAAAGTGGATAATGGCTCATCATTAGGATCAACATGAGCACTCTTACTAGAAACCATTTTCATAAGCGCATCCATTTTATCACTCAAAGTATTTATTTCTTTGACAGAATTCACCTTTTTACTAGTTGGAGTTCTTTCAGTGTGCCATTATGAATAATTTTCCGTAATATTATCAAGAAGCTTTGTAGCTTCTCCTAATGTGATTTCCATAAAAGATTTCTAGAAACAAAGTTTAATACCGCATAAAAAACTATATGATCAAGCATAAGATTAAACCATGAGTGGGGAAATTTCTTATCATTAATTTCATTCTCTCCCAAGATTGTGCAACATGTTCATCCTCAGGTTGCTTAAAATTCATAATGTGATATCTTCGAGAAGAAACTTTTGTGGGAGGAAAAATACTTGGTAATAAAAGCATCCTTACACTAATCCCAAGAATCAATACTATTTTGTGGTAAGGATGAAAACCAAGTTTTAGCACGATTTTGTAGTGAGAATGGAAATCATTTCAATTTGACAATATCATTATCGACATCTTTTCTCTTTTGCATATCACACAATTCAACGAAAATATTAGGGTGGGATGTAGCTCTTCATTAGGACTACCAGAAAATTGTTTTTCCATAACAAGATTTAGCAAAGAAGCATTAATATCACACGAATTCGCCCTAGTGGCGAGATAAGCAATTGGAGTACTAATAGAATCATTATAATTAGTATTGGAAAAGTCTCATAACTTGGTATTTTCTTGAGACATAGCGAGAAGCAAGCAAACGAGCAAACGAAAATATATTTTTTGTTTTTTGTAAAATTGATTTAGAAGCGGGGGAGATGAAAAAGAGAAGCAAATGGAAAATGAAAGTAAGAACAAGTAGATGATAGTTTATGCGAAGGTACTTGATAGGGTTTGGTGATGTATCCCCAACAATGGCGCCAGAAATTCTTTCGGCTACTTATGAGCTAAGTTGGGATTTCCTCAAAGAGGAAAGGATGATGTAGTACAATAGAGATAAGTATTTCCCTCAGTTAAGAACCAAGGTTATCAATCCAGTAGGAGAACCATGCAAAACCTCATTAAAAGCGCCTACACACAAAAGAGCAAATACTTGCACCCAACATGATCAAGGGGGTTGTCAATCCCCTCGACGGTTAGTTGCAAGGATCAAATCTCGTAGTGATAGATAGATAAAATAAAAAACAAAATAAAATAACGATTATTAAATTGTAGGAAGACATTTTTGGATTTTATATATGATAAGTAGACCCGGGGCCATAGTTTTCACTAGAGGCCTATCTCTTGAACAAAAACCATACTATGGGTAAACAAATTAATGTTGGGCAATCGATAGAAAAGTGCATAGTTATGATGATATTCAAGGCAATGATCATGTATATAGGCATCTCGTCCAAGACAACTAGACCGACTCCTGCCTTCATCTACTACTATTACTCCACCCATTGACCGCTATCCAACATGCATCTAGAGTAATAAGTTCATGAAAAATGGAGTAACGCCTTAAGAAAGATGACATGATGTGGACAAAGTAACTCCAATCAATGTGAATAAACATTGTCTTTTCCCCCTTAATGGCAACAATACAAATACGTGTCATGTCCCCTACTGTCACTGGGAAATAGAGCACTAGAAGATTGAACCCATTAAAAAGCACCTCTCCCACTGTAAGATAAATCAATCTAGTTGGCCAAACCAAACACATATATCGAAGAGAAATACAAAGCTATAATAATCATGCATAAAATAATTTAGAGAAGACTCAATTAATATTCATGAATAATTTGATCATCAACCAACAATTCATGGGATCCCAACAAACACACCGCAAAACAAGATTACATCGAATAGATCTCCATGGACATCTAGGAGAACATTGTATTGAAGATCAAAGAGAAAGAACAAGCCATCTAGCAACTGAGACGTCTCCAATGTATCTGTAATTTTTTATTGTTCCATGCTATTATAGTATCAATCTTGGAGGTTTTATATGCAGTTATATATCATTTTTTGGACTAACCTATTAACCTAGTGGCCAGTGTCAGTTGCAATTTTTTGCTTTTTTGGCTTGTCAAAAAATCAGTACCAAACAGAGTCCAAACACTACAAAACTTGTTCATGATTTTTCGAGACCAGAAGGGACCCTAGAAGGTTCAGGAGAAGACATGGGGAGTCACGAGGAAGCGACAAGCCCGGGGGCACGCCCTACAGACTTGTGGGCCCCTCATGGAACCTGTTGACCTAATTCCACCTCTATAAATTCCCAACTATTCCCAATACGTCAAATAGCCACCCACAAGTTTTTTCTTTTGAGATACCATCTAGAGGCCTTTTCCAGTACTCTACCGGAAGGGGAATTGATCACGAAGGGCCTTTGATGGAAATATGTCCTAGTGGCGATAATAAAATGGTTATTATTACATTTCCTTAATAATGATAAAGGTTTATTATTCATGCTAGAATTGTATTGACTAGAAACTTAAATACATGTGTGGATACATAAATAAATACCATTTCCCTAGTGAGCCTCTAATAGACTAGCTTGTTGATCAAAAGATGGCTAAGGTTTCCTAACCATAGACATGAGTTGTCATTTGATAACGGGATCACATAATTAGGAGAATGATGTGATGGACAAGACCCATCCGTTAGCTTAGCATATTGATCGTTCAAGTTTATTACTATTGCTTTCTTATTTCAAATACATATTCCTTCAACTATGAGATTATTCAACTCTCGGATACCGAAGGAATACCTTGTGTGCTATCAAATGTCACAGCGTAACTGGGTGATCATAAATATGCCCTACATGTATCTCTCAAGGTGTTTGTTGAGTTGGCATAGGTCGACATTAGGATTTGTCACTCCGAGTATCAAAGAGTTATCTGTGGGCCCTCTCGGTAATACACATCATTAGAAGCTTTGCAAGCAAAGTGATTAATGAGTTAGTTCTAAGATGATGTATTGTGGAACGAGTAAAGACACTTACCGGTAATGAGATTGAACTAGGTATGAATATACCGACGATAGAGTCTCAGGCAAGTAACATACCAATAGGTAAAGGGAATCACGTATGTTGTCAGAAGGTTCGACCAATAAAGATCTTCATAGAATACGTAGGAGCCAATATGGGCATCCAGCTTCTGCTATTGGTTATTGACTGGAGAGGTGTCTCGGTCATGTCTACATAGTTCTCGAACCCGTAGTGTCCGCACACTTAACGTTCGTTGACGATATAGTGTTATATGAGTTATATTATTTGGTGACTGAGGGAGTCCTGGATTAGGGGGTCTCCGGACAGCCTGACTATATCCTTTGGCCGGACTGTTGGACTATGAAGATACAAGATTGAACACTTCGTCCCGTGTCCGGATGGGACTCTACTTGGCGTGGAAGGCAAGCTAGGCAGTACGGATATGGATATCTCCTCCTTTGTAACCGACCTTGTGCAACCCTAACCCTCTCCGGTGTCTATATAAACTGGAGGGTTTTAGTCCGTAGGACACGACAACATACAATCATACCATAGGCTAGCTTCTAGGGTTTAGCCTCTTCGATCTCGTGGTAGATCCACTCTTGTAATACACATATCATCAAGAATAAATCAAGAAGGATGTAGGGTTTTACCTCCATCAAGAGGGCCCGAACCTGGGTAAAACATCGTGTCCCCTGCCTCCTGTTACCATCCACCTTAGACGCACAGTTCGGGACCCCCTACCCGAGATCCGCCGGTTTTGACACCGACATTGCTGCTTTCATTGAGAGTTCCTCTATGTCATCGCCGTTAGGCTTGATGGCTCCTTCTATCATCGATAGCGATGCAGTCCAGGGTGAGACTTTTCTCCCCGGACAGATCTTTGTGTTCGGCGGCTTCGCACTGCAGGCCAACTCACTTGGCCATCTGGAGCAGATCGAAAGTTACGCCCCTGGCCACCAGGTCAGGTTTGGAAGCTTAAACTACACGACCGATATCCGCAAAGACTTGATCTTCGACGGATTCGAGCCTCTGCCTTGTGCGTCACGCAGTCACGATGAGTACGATTTAGCTCTACCATCAGACAGTGTTCAGGAGATCGCACCGGCAGCCGCTCTGACCCTCAATTCGGAGCCAGTTGTGCCGTCCATGGACGGGTGGATGGACCCCGTCACGGAGGCCATATCCTCAGCGGCGATCGAGCCAAATATTGACCTTACCCTTCATGAGAGCCGTGTCGTCAAACTGCCGGATCTTTCTCCAACCATGGACTCCGAGCCACCTCCGCCCGTTCCTGTCGAATCCGATTGGGCTCCGATCATGGAGTTTACCTCCGCGGATATTTTTCAGCACTCGCCCTTTGGCGACATACTCAACTCATTAAGGTCTCTCTCCTTGTCAGGAGGATCCTGGCCGAACTATGTCCGACAGGATTGGGATGCGGATGACGAAGAAATTCACTGCCCACCCACCACCCACTTAGTAGCCATTGTCGACGACTTAACCGACATGCTCGACTTCGACTCCGAAGACATCGACGGTATGGACGACGATGCGGGAGACGAAGAGGAACCACTGCCCGCAGGGCACTGGACAGCCACCTCATCATACGATATATATACATGGTGGACACACCCAAAGAAGGCAATGGTGATGAGACAGCAGAGGATGACCCCTCCAAGAAGCAACACAAGCGGCGACGTCAGCGGCGCCGCTCTAAGTCCCGCCAAAGCAAAAGTGGTGATACCGGCACAGGAGATAATAACACTCCGGATAGTGCCGAAGATGGCAACAATCCCCTCCAGCATGATCTAGGACAGGAGGATGGAGAGGCCAGCCCTCCAGAGAGAGCGGCAGATGGAGAGGCGGAGGATGATAATTACATGCCCCCTCCGAAGACGCGGCAAGCCTCGACGATGACGAATTCGCCGTGCCAGAGGATCCCTCGAACAAGAGCGCTTCAAGCGCCGGCTTATAGCCACAGCAAATAGCCTTAAGAAGAAGCAGCAGCAGCTTGAAGCTGATCAAGATCTGCTAGCTGACAGATGGACTGAAGTCCTGGCGGCCGAGGAATATAAACTCGAACGCCCCTCCAAGATTTACCCAAAATGCAGGTTGCTACCCCGACTGGAGGAAGAAGCGTATGATGTGGCTGATCGGCCACCCCGTGGCCGTGATAGAGAGGCATTCCAGCCAAAAGCTCAGCCTGCACCCCGACGCCATTCAAATAAAAAGGCATGGGGAAATACGCCAGACCTGCGAGACATATTGGAGGACAAAGCAAAACACACAAGATCGATCTACGAATCGTGGGGGCGCGCCACTACGCGAGACGATAATCATCACGCAGGATACAGTAAAAGCAAATCCGGCCGGGCCGAGCACAGCGGGCAAGACTCATTGGAGTTGCGCCGCGATATAGCCCAGTACAGAGGTGCCACACACCCCTTATGCTTCACAGACGAAGTAATGGATCATGAAATCCCAGAGAGTTTCAAACCCGTAAATATAGAATCATACAACGGCACAACAGATCCTGCGGTACGGATCGAGGATTTCCTCCTTCATATCCACATGGCAGACGGTGATGATCTACACACCATTAAATACCTCCCACTCAAACTCAAAGGACCAGCTCGGCATTGGCTCAATAGCTTGCCAGCAGAGTCCATTAGCTGTTGGGAAGATCTAGAAGCCGCATTCCTCGACAACTTTCAGGGCACTTATGTGCGACCACCAGATGCCGATGACTTGAGCCACATAATTCAGCAGCCAGAGGAATCGGCCAGGCAATTCTGGACACGGTTCCTAACAAAGAAAAATCAAATCATCGACCGTCCGGATGCAGAGGCTCTAGCAGCTTTCAAGCACAACATCCGCGATGAGTGGCTAGCCCGGCACCTTGGTCAGGAAAAGCCGAAATCTATGGCAGCCCTCACGACACTCATGACCCACTTTTGCGCGGGAGAAGACAGCTGGCTGGCTCGCAGTAACAACATATCAAAGAACCAAGGACGGCAGTAGCAGGTCACGTCGCAACAAACATAAGCGCCGCATTAACAGCGACAATACTGAGGATACGGTAGTCAATGCCGGATTCAAAGGCTCTAAAACCGGTCAGCGGAAAAATCCATTCAAAGGAAGCACTCCGGGCCCGTCTAGTTTGGACCGTATACTCGATCGCTCGTGTCAAATACACGGCACCCCCGATAAGCCAGCCAACCACACCAATAGGGATTGTTGGGTGT
Source organism: Triticum dicoccoides (assembly GCF_002162155.2). Taxonomy (NCBI): domain Eukaryota; kingdom Viridiplantae; phylum Streptophyta; class Magnoliopsida; order Poales; family Poaceae; genus Triticum; species Triticum dicoccoides. The sequence continues at coordinate 315,896,136 of NC_041380.1, read as the reverse complement.
TCAAGCAGGCCGGCAAGTTAATTGCCGAAAACAAAGATAAGGGGCCACATACCGATGACGAGGAGGAGCCCCGGCAGCCGAATACCGGAGGACAGAAGAGGTTCCCCCACAAGTGCGGACGGTGAACAAGATATACGCAACCCACATCCCCAAGAGGGAGCGGAAGCGTGCACTCAGGGACGTATATGCGATGGAGCCAGTCGCCCCAAAGTTCAACCCATGGTCCTCTTGTCCGATCACCTTCGATCGCAGGGACCACCCCACTAGTATCCGTCACGGCGGATTCGCCGCACTGGTCCTAGACCCAATCATTGACGGATTTCACCTCACTCGAGTCCTTATGGATGGCGGCAGCAGCCTGAACCTGCTTTATTAGGACACAGTGCACAAAATGGGTATAGACCCCTCAAGGATCAAACCCACAAAAACGACCTTTAAAGGCGTCATACCAGGTGTAGAGGCCCATTGCACAGGCTCAGTCACACTGGAAGTGGTCTTCGGATCCCCGGGTAACTTCCGAAGTGAAGAGTTAATCTTCGATATAGTCCCGTTCCATAGTGGTTATCATGCACTGCTCGGGCGAACCACATTTGCGAGATTCAATGCGGTACCGCATTATGCATACCTCAAGCTCAAGATGCCAGGATCTCAGGGGGTCATTACAGTTAATGGAAACACAAAGCGCTCTCTCCGAACGGAGGAGCACACTGCGGCCCTCGCAGCGGAAGCGCAAAGCAGCCTCTTAAGGCAATCCACTAGTTCGGCGTTTAAGGACCCGAACACCTTCAAGCACGCCTGGAGTAATCGGCAACAGGACCGCCTGGCACGTTCCGAGCTCGCACAGCAATGCGGCCCCCACCCCGGCCCAAGCCAAACGGCGAAACTCATGCCACGCGTACATAATTACGCATTTAAAATACCATGGGTTTTGGGGATATTACTACTGGGCATAAACCGGCCTATCTAGGCCGGGTTAACTTCATCAATAGTTAATTATGTCAAAGCCCAAGAAGGCAGACGAGAGCTCAAGGCCCATGGTCGGTTCAAGGCATGTAGCCGTAAAGCGGCATTGGTATTTAACTTGTATTATAAGTTAGGAATAAGTAGAGACCAAACCGAACACATCTATGAGCCGGTATTGGGACTCTGTGAACCGACAGGCGTCACCCGTGTATATAAGGGGACGACCCGGCGGCGGTTCAAGGACAACAGACAACAACTCGAGACATAGGCGAAGCTTGTTTGCTTCCTAGTCATTGAAACCCCATCAATCCCATCACAACTAGACGTAGGCTTTTACCTTCATCGAAGGGGCCGAACTAGTATAAACTCTCTTGCGTCCCTGTGTCCGCTTTTACCCCTTCAAGCTAACCCGTCGCGATGGCTCCACGACTAAGTCCTTTCTCTAGGACATCTGCCGTGACAAAACCATGAAAGTTGGCGCCCACCGTGGGGCTATCGCACGGTGGTTTCAAGTTCTTGGAGGGCCGCTTTGAAGGACTCAAGGGCTACGCTGTGGCCTGGATGACTAAGAGTCGTCGCGGCAAGCTCTACATCGATGATGCAGGCTGGGGCCCTGAGGCCGGCTCAGTTGAGTACGGGTACCGGGTCCCCTTTGGTGGCATACACGTTTTCATCGGCAAGATCGAAGAACCGGGCCCTGAGCTGGACATTTGCACCGACCTCGTCGAAACGGCTCAGCGTGCGCGGTCCGCTCGGGTTAAACTGGCCGTGAAGCGTGCCTTCGTGGGAGTTATCCATGGAGGAAGTTACGAGTATGGATCGGAATCTCGCGGCGAGACCGTCGTTTATTCCAGCGATGAGTCATCAACTGGAGAAACCGAATCTCTATATCGGCTACAAGATGGCCGGGTTGGGGGCTGTTCCAACGGCGATAGTATTCCGGACCCCTCTGATCTACCCAACCGAGTTGGAAAATTCATGGCCGGCACACAAGCAGCGCTTCATTCTTCGATCGCTGCGCCAATAACCTCCGGTTCAGCAGCGGCGACAGCTGCCGGGGCAGGAAGCTCTGCACGCCCGTCGGCTCAAGTTCTATCAGATTTATTTGATGCATTGGCTGTGCTTATGGCAGAAGCTAATCCGGCGGATCAGAAAGTCCACAACGCGGAGATTGCAAAGGTGAAGGAACAGATCACCCAGGCCAAGGCGGACCTGGCAGTTGAGAATGCCAGGATGACCACAGAGCGGGCCGCTTTAGACGCACAAGCCTACAGGCTCATGTTGGACCAGAACGCGTCGCATGAAGTCATGAGGAGGAAGTACCGATCCCGTTTGCCTTCGGTTTTCGAGGCCAGAGACCTTTTCAACACCCCAGGAGCAGGAACCAGTAACCCGCTGGAGGGAAACCATCCGGAAGCTCCGGGGACCGGTGCGCCGGTTCAGCCCCGTCCGATGAATCCGCCTCGTCAAAACACTGTTATACCTCAGGCTGTCTCAACACCTCCGAGTCACTACTCCAACCCAATGGACAATCTCGTTGCCGCTGCTGCATGGCTGGAGGCCATTCCAATTGAAGGTGACTCGCCGTAGGCGGTAGAGACACGACGGGTCAAGGAGTTTCTTAGGACAGCTTTGGTCCAACAGGAAGCGTACTCCTACAGCCGCGACCGGATCCACTCGACCCCTCGTCCAAGCCGGAGCTATAGCAGGTGTATGGATGAACCAGCAGTGTCAAGTAATGAACGATGTGGAGCACCCCGCGGCAATAACCCGGCGGGTGGTGCTGATAACGCTCAGGAAGTGGTGGACTGGGCCCGAGCGCGTAGGGAGGCCGAGTTAGCCGCATAGTATCAGGCTCGGCAGCTTACGCCGGTTCGTCCAACTATTTCGGTCGAACCCGATGTTACTTCTAGCTCTTTGGGGGTGCCTTGCCTTGTCCCCGCTTTACGCAATGTGCGCCTGCCCAAGGATTTCAAGGGCCCGCGCAAGGTACCAAATTACACGGCGGATCAACCCCCAGAGACATGGGTAGAGAGCTATGAGATGGCCATGGAGATGCTTGATGTGGATGATGCGGCATGTGCGAAGTACTTCGCCATGATGCTTGAAGGAACGGCCCGCACTTGGTTAAAAAGCTTACCGGCCAATTCTATCAGTTCATGGGCCCAATTACGAGCCCGGTTTATCAGTAATTTCAAGGATACATGTAAGCAACCCATGTCGATAGTAGACTTAGCTGCCTGTGTCTAGGAGGAAGGAGAATCGATGACTCATTGGGTGCACCGGGTCTCACAAGTGTTGCATTCATCAGACCGCATCAACACTGACACCGCAGTCTTAACCCTAGAAGGCAACTGCCGGTTTGGGCCCCTAAAGCTGAAATTGGGACGGATGAAGCGCCATTGCACTGACATGGGGACCCTCATGGCTGCTTTGGTAAAGTATGCTGATTCTGATAGTACCAAGGATCCCGAATCTGATGACGACAAGGCAGGGAAGGGAAAGAGGAACAGCAATTCCAAAGGTCAGCAGCATCACTCGGCAGGCAATGGTGGTGGAGGCAAGCGTAAAGCGGATGGTAACATGGACTTTGTGGCTAACACCAACGCGCAGGACAAGGGCCAGCGACGCAGGGGTAAACCGCCAAATCACAATGGAGCACCCAACCCTAACCCGGACCGCCTAAATTATCTACTGAGCCAGCCCTGTCCAAGACATGGAACGAAGGAGGTGCCGGCAAACCACCTTTGGAAGGATTGCTTCATTATGTAGGAGTTCAATAATTCTAATGCTTTTCGGTATGATCACGGCTCCGGCGGTGGCTCAGGATCCGGGCCGGGTTACGGTGGAGGAAATTCCGGTTCAGGATTTAATGGTAATCCGGGCGGACATAATAATCAAAATAATCAGAACAACCAGGGTGGTTACAACCAATAGCAGCAACAGTCAGGTTACCAGAGCAACCCAAAGCAGTTGAATAGTGGGCAGTACCATGTCTTCACCACTAGCTTGGACAAGCGAGACCGGAAGGTTCAGAGGCGGGCAGTCAACTCTGTTGAACCGGTCGTGCCCCGTTATCTACGCTGGTCTGAACAGCCAATCATATGGAGCAGAGAGGATCACCCTCCCCAGGTGGATAATCCGGGTCAGTTGGCTCTGGTGGTGGCGCCTCAGGTGGGAGGTTACAAGTTCACCAAGGTGCTCATGGATGGAGGGAGCAGCATTAATATCTTGTACTATGAGACCTTCCATCGTATGGGACTAACAGATAAAAATCTCAAACCGTCTAATACGGTGTTCCACGGTGTGGTACCTGGCAAGTCAGCATATCCTGTTGGTAAGATAGCTCTGGAAGTGGCCTTTGGAGATGATCATGATTCCAGGTCGGAGACATTGACGTTTGAAGTGGTGAAAATCCAAAGTCCATATCACGCCCTATTTGGGCGACCGGCCTACGCCAAGTTTATGGCACGGCCCTGTTATGTGTATTTGCAGCTCAAGATGCCGGGTCACAAGGGGACAATAACGGTTCACGGAAGCCGTAAAATCGCTTTGGAGTGCGAGGAAGGAGATGCGGCCTACGCAGAGTCGGTTTGTGCCACCGAGGAGCTGAAGTATTATAGGGACAATGTTGATCCGGCGGACATGACTCCATTAAAGAAGCCAACTACGGAGCATGATCTGGCCCTGAAGTTCAAATCGGCAGCAGAAACTAAGCTTGTTGACTTCGTACCTAGCGATTCATCCAAGCAGTTCAGCATCAGTGCCAACTTGGATCCAAAATAGGAAAGCGCGCTCATCGAGTTCATCCGTAAGAATCGGGACATTTTTGCATGGAAACCCTCTGACATGCCAGGTGTACCGAGGCAACTCGCTGAGCACACCCTTAATGTGGATCCTAAATACAAACCGGTGAAACAGTTCCTCCGCCGGTTTAACGAAGAAAGACGCAAGGAGATTGGAGAAGATGTAGCCAGGCTCTTAGCAGCTGGCTTTATTGTTGAAGTTTTTCACCCTGAGTGGCTTGCCAATCCGGTGCTGGTCCTTAAGAAAATTGGCACCTAGCGCATGTGTGTGGATTATACAGATCTTAATAAGGCTTGTCCAGCAGATCCCTTTGCCCTCCCCCGTATTGATCAAATTATTGATGCTACGGCGGATTGCGAGCGTTTAAGTTTTTTGGATGCATATTCTGGCTATCATCAGATCAAAATGGCAGTTAAGGACCAGGAAAATACGGCATTCATAACTCCCTTTGGAGCCTTCTGCTATGTGTCTATACCCTTTGGGCTCAAGAGTGCCCAGGCAACTTATCAATGGTGTGTACAAAATTGTCTTCACAAGCAAATTGGCCGTAATGTACATGCTTATGTGGATGATATCGTGGTTAAGTCCAGGGAGAAGGAGACTTTGGTTGACGACTTGAAGGAAACCTTTGATAACCTGAGGACGTACAAGATGATGCTTAATCCGGCCAATTGTGTCTTTGGTGTACCGGCAGGCAAGTTATTGGGTTTTCTGGTGTCCAACAGGGGAATTGAGGCTAATCCGGAGAAGATCACATCCATCACCTCCCTGGCTAAACCGAAGTGTATTAATGATGTTCAACGCCTAGCAGGCCGGATTACCGCGTTAAGACGGTTTATCAGCCGCCTTGGTGAGAAGGCAATCCCTTTGTATCAGATGTTGAAGAAGACGGATCAATTCGTCTGGAGTTTCGCTGCTGATGAAGCATTTGAGGACTTAAAGCGGCAATTGATCAATCCTCCTGTGCTCGCCGCTCCCATTGACAAGGAGCCGTTACTGCTATATGTTGCTGCTAATGCTCGTGTGGTCAGCGTGGCTATTGTGGTGGAGCAAAAGGAGGCAGGTATGGAGCATCCGGTTCAACGTCTGGTCTATTATATTAGCGAGCTACTCATTGAGTCCAAGCAAAGGTATCCGCATTGGCAGAAGCTGGTGTATGGAGTTTTTATGGCAAGCCGGAAGCTTAAGCAATACTTCCAAGGGCACCCAATTACGATGGTCGGTTCTGCTCCTTTGGGGGATATCATCCAGAACCGGGAAGCGACTGGCCGGATTGCCAAGTGGGCTATAGAGCTTGGGCCGCACGGATTGAAGTATGTGCCTCGGACGGCGGTTAAGTCTCAAGCACTTGTTGATTTCATCAATGATTGGACGGAACTGCAAGCACCTAAAGAAAAGCCGGATCACACATGTTGGACCATCCATTTTGAAGGATCCAGGCAATTGGAAGGCTCGGGGGCTGGAGTCATATTAACTTCCCCACGAGGTGATAAGTTTTGTTACGTTCTCCATTTAATGTTCCCTTGTACTAACAATGCAGCTGAGTATGAAGCCTTGCTCCATGGTCTCCGGATGGCTAAGGATATGAATCTAAGTTGAGTTAAGTGCTTCGTTGACTCGGACCTCGTGGCTCAACAAGTATCTGGCACTTGGGATTCCAAGGACCCACTCATGGCAGCGTATCGTCGTGAGGTGGATATTGTTGCAGGTCACTTTAAAGGCTATCAGGTGGACCACGTGGACCGATGGAAGAATGAAGCGGTGGACGCTTTAAGCCGGCTGGGCTCTCAGCGCAAACCGGTCCCGCCCAATGTTTTTCTGGATGTACTACACAACCCGTCGGTCAAGCTCCCTGGTGAAGCAGATTTGGCTATTCCTGATCCGGAGGCTCAATTGGTGGCAGCTCTTCATGTAATTCCGGATTGGACGCTTCCTTACCTGGCATACATGAACCGGGGCGAGTTACCAGAGGATGAGACTCTGGCCTGACAGATAATCCGGCGGTCCAAGTCCATGACTATTGTCAATGGCGAGTTGCATCATTGCAGTGTATCAGGGGCGTTTCAACGCTGTGTGTCTCCTGAAGAAGGCTGTGAAATTTTGCGTGAGATCCACGAAGGAGATTGTGGTCACCATGCCGATTCAAAATCTTTGGTAGCTAAAGCGTTTCGCCATGGCTTCTATTGGTTAACTGCTCATGCTGATGCGCAGGATCTAGTCAGACGATGTGACGGTTGCCAAAAGTTTTCAAGACGTGCTCATGTGCCGGCTCAAGAATTGAGAATGATTCCAATTACTTGGCCGTTTGCCACTTGGGGGCTGGATATGGTTGGGCCTTTCAAAAGGTCCAAAGATAAGAAGACCCACCTCCTGGTGGCGGTTGACAAGTTTACAAAGTGGGTGGAAGCAGAACCTGTTAGCAAGTGTGATGCGGCCACGGCGGTTCAGTTCATCAAAAAAGTGATTTTCCGGTTTGGATTTCCACACAGTATCATCACAGATAATGGTACCAATTTGTCCAAGGGTGCCATGAAGGAGTTCTGTGAACGGGAGCACGTCCGGCTTGACGTTTCATCAGTGGCACACCCACAGTCCAATGGTCAAGCAGAAAGGGCTAATCAAGAGATCTTGAGAGGCATCAAGCCCCGACTTATGGTTCCTTTGCAGAGAACGCCGGGTTGTTGGGTAGAAGAGTTACCATCTGTGTTATGGAGCATCAATACTACACCCAACAGATCAACAGGATACACGCCGTTCTTCATGGTCTACGGAGCGGAGGCGGTTCTCCCGAGTGATATCTGTCATGACTCACCTCGTGTGGCGGCTTATGTTGAAGCGGACAACGAGACAGCACGGCAAGACGCTTTGGACCTGTTGGATGAAGAATGTGACATAGCAGCCGCCCGCTCGGCGATTTACCAACAGGATCTTCGTCGTTATCACAGTCGTCGAGTCAGAACCAGAGCCTTTCAGGAAGGAGATTTGGTGCTTCGGCTCATTCAAGACCAGACTGATATGCATAAGCTATCCCCACCTTGGGAGGGACCTTTCGTGGTCAGCAAGAATCTGCACAACGGGTCATACTATCTGATCGATATTCGAGAGCATAAAAGACTCACGTACATCAGAGGAAGAGACCAACAAGCCGTGGAACATAGCTCATCTTCGGCCTTACTATGCCTGAGCCATTGGCTCTACTTATGTACATATTACAACGATGTATATATTATGATTAAATATAATAAACCGGAACCTCAGCTAAAGCGGGGTATCTGTCCTTTTACATCATGTGTGGTTACACGGAGTTGTTCTAAAGCGGCCTCCGGTTTACCCCTTGAGTTAGCTTTTCAAAAGCATCATGTTATATCACTTGGGGGTTTGGTCGTGTCCGAACCAATGCAACACCTCTTGATAGGCGAGAGCCACCAGATCACTTGGGGACTTGGTCACATCTGAACCAGTCACGCCTCTTGATCGGCCTAAGGCCACAGAATCACTTGGGGGCTTGGTCGAACCCGAACCATTGCCACGCCTCTTGATCGGCATAAATGCCACGGTTTCATTTGGGGACCTGGCTGACTTGAACCATAGTTACACCTATCGGGAGCTTGGTCATGTCCGACCATGGTAACGCCATCTGATCGGCTCAAATAAGCCTCTTTTTGCAAATGGTTGTATCATTGCCTTTGCTTCACAATTTTCTTTGATAGATATTTCTTTCTTTTTGTTGCGTTTTTTAAACCGACAAAATTTTAAACCTGTTCACACTGTCAATTGACGGAACACGGTCCATTTTTAATCCGGAGACTATTTGCTCGGTTTGATTTTTTGTTAACATCCTATTACGGAGTAACACGGTGTTTTATAACCTGGCACGGTTTACATGGTAAACCGGCATTATATATATACAGGAGCTGCTATCTCCTCCAACAGTGTGGGTTTATGAAACCTCCGCTTCAAGATTGTCTAAGCCAACTTCATGCCCAATGATGGCAGGTATTATGTATCTCAAAGATTTGATCATATGCTTAAATTTCAGATATTTTGATTTTATATATGCAGACATCATACTCCGCCTGACGGTACAACCGTGGTGGTACTTTAAGATTTTTTATGTTGCAGAAAATACTTTGGAAAGTTCATCACCCAAAGAAAGCACAAGTTGCAGTGGTTATGCACGAAGGCATATTAAGATCAAGAGTATTAGCTAGCCTATTACAAGGCAACACAGTGCCCAAAACAAGATCATTGTTTTTCAAAGGAGAAGCAGTTTAAACCGGCTGCCGGTTCAAGCTTGGTCACCAGCCTAGCCTGATGGTTGTGGGTCATCCCGCGCCGCTTCAACTTCAGTTTCTCTACCTAGCGGCTGGAAATCAACAGTTGTCCAGTCGATTCCCATTAATGCTTGAAAGACAGCTTCATCATGGATCAGCAACGACGGTTCAATATCGGGAGCGTAAGTATGCTTACAGATTGGAGGGATAAGATTTTCCGCTTCATGAATTGGTGCAGCTACTCGCTTGTTTTGATTGTCATATTGGGCTTGATAATGAGACAAGTCTGCTTCTTCAGCCAATTGACAAGCTAGCGGACGCACCTCCCGGTTTATTGCTCACAGATCCGCTTCACTAAACTCTGACCCGTCTTCCTTCAAGCTGGGATAGCCCTGAGCCGCTTCAATAGGATCAAAATCCAGCACCCAAGCTTTTGCCCGGATTAAGGCATTGATCGCACCGGTTCGAGCAGCAGATTTCTTCAGCTCTTCAACCCAGGCAGGAAGCACCGACAGTTTCTGCAGAGTGTACTGAATCAAAGTGGGCGTCGGCTTGTTGTGGGATGCAGTATAGAATATCCGCTGTGCACCAGTGTACAGTTGTTCGATCAATGTATAGGCGGCTTTCAATTTCTTCCGCACATCTGACCCCAAATGACCAATGCGTGTTCTTGAAATATCACAAAGGGTTAACAAACCGGCAGCTCTGTAAGATGGCAGAATCAATTTAGAAATCAAACCGGCTTACCAAAGATAGCAGCGGTCATGGCATGCACGTGCCGCTTTATGCTGGTCAGTTCATCCACCATCGGTTTTAGTGCAGCCTCGGCGTCTTCTGCTCGTTTGGTTAAAGTGGATTTTTCAGTAGCCCAATCTGCCCGCTCCTTCTTGAAATCCCTCTTAAGCTGTTCCATGACACTTAAGGCACTGGTTAACTCCTCTTTTGCTTTTTAGGTTTCAGTCTGTTGGGACTTCAGATTTTCTTGGAGATCGGCGACTTGGGTCTCTTTTGTCTTCAGCTCAGCCTGCATACAGACAGTTATATGATTGAGCAAGCAGTGCAAGAATTGAAGCACCAACCACATAACAAGTTATGCACTTGGCGCTTGGGGGCTAATGCCTATTTGATCTTCATATTTCACTTGATTATAAAGTCCCAAGCTCAATACAAGTATTCAACTTGGCACTTGGGGGCTAATGGCTATTTGTTCAAATAAGTTCTGATGCGGCGATATTAATTACTTAAGTCCCGGTTTAACTACACTAAGTTGAACCGGCCCTTGGGGGCTACATCAGCGAATTTCGAGGCTTTAAGATTTATATTAGTAGGTCCCGGTTTGAAAGAAGATTACAAACCGGTCCTTGGGGGCTAGGCGAGTCAGCAAGAATTGAAGCATACAAGCAGGAAAGAGCATATGGAAGTTACCTCATATTTATCTTTCATCATGTTAACCAGACCGGCTTCATAGTCACGACTGGTATACAGCCGGTTCAGATAGCCGGAATGGATGTCTTGGGCATTCAGAGCAGCGTAAGTCGCCAGATCAACATTCCACTTGCCCTTGCCAAAGGCAGCAAATTCTTCCTTGACAGTATGTTTAGACAAAGCGACAGGGTTGCTTGGCTCTGTATGGCCAATGCCAGTAATAACAACTTCATCATCCTTGGCGTCGCCGGTTTGCATTGGGGCCGTTAGTTTATCAGTAGACTTGGATGGACTGGTGGATTTCTCAATCCGGATGGGGCTTCTGAGCTAGTCAACAGGACCGGAGGTATCAACGTGTCTCTCTTCAGTAATAAAATCATCATCTTGTGGTGGTGGGTCGTTTGGCACATCCTCACAGATGGCCGCTTCAGGGTTGAGTACTCTGTCCGGTTCAGGAATAGCATCTTCTTCAGCCGCTTTATCTAGGCGAGCCTTCTTGCTTGGCTTAGGCTTGGCCCTGAAAGGAGTAACAAAGGTCAGTATAGTATATGCTACAAAGTAATACACCAGAAGCATTATGATAAGTATGGCTTACCCAAGCACCGTTTTGAGCGGCGGCAGCTGGGTAGCTGATGACTCGCCAGATGATGAATGGGAGGTGACCTGATAATTGGAGTCAGGCGGATTAAGAGGTTGATGAAAACAGCCCATTTTAGGACAAGCACTGACAGGCAAATTAGAGACCTCTGAATGGCGTTTCCGAACCGGACTATTCGGTAAACCGGCGGAGGTAACTACCTGGCCACTATGCCGGGTCGTGCGGCGAGCTTCATGTTGTTGGGTCTTCATAAGAAATTTGGGATCCAAGTAAGCAAGAGGATGAGAAAATTTAACCTTCCGGTTTGCCTGACGGATTTTTAGTGAAGGCAAAGGATCTGAATCGGAGGAAAGAATAATTACCTCTGCAAATCAGCATGACTGGCTTCGGCATCATCCTGACAAATATCATCATCAATAAGGCACGTGAAAAATAAGACAAGTGAATCAAGTTCTACCTCAAGGTCCGGGTTACCCACATCGTCATCAACGGCCGGATCAGAGGATGCAGTGGTTCTTTTCCTGTGGGTAGTCTTCTTCACAACTTTAGTCTTTTGCCGGATTGATCTTTCCGGTTTTTCTGGTTTCTCCTGCGGCAGTTTCTTGCTCCAAAATGGATCATTGCCCTGTTTAAACAGGCATTGATATTAAACAATGACCAGATATATCAATAACAGGTTCAGAAAAAAGAACAATCAAACTCTTACAGCTGGCAGTTTGTTGGTGGCACAGAAGGGAAGCAGGCCGGTTCGAGCACAGACGTGTTCCGGTTCATTCAGCATTTTATTCACAGCCTCTGTGATTTCTTCATCGGTAAGCTGGATGTTAGCATGTCGCAGTGGGTCATCAACACTGCCAGTATACTCGCACATCAAACTGGAGCGCTGACTAAGGGGCAGTATGCTCCATGATATCCAACAGCGAGCGAGATCAACTCCTGTTAAACCATTGGCCATGAAGGCTCTGAGCTTGGACAGTTGAGGAGCGTATTTGCTTCTCTCCTTGGCAGTCAACCTTTGCGGAAAGGGGTGTGTATTGCTAAGCCGCTCCGGACGAAAACCAGGCAAAGGATTTTCACCAGCAGGGGAGGTGTCTTTGCAATAGAACCATGTTTGATTCCACTCTTTGGGGTGGCTGTGCAGCTTGGCATGAGGGTATGTGACCTCTTTCCTTTTCTGAATCGCCACACTGCCCAATTCCATATTGGAACCGTCAGAAAACTCAGTACGGCGGTTTAGATGGAAACAGTCTCTGAACAACTCCACTGTGGGCTCCTCTTGAAAGAACACCTCACAGAGCACTTGGAAGTGACACATGTTTGTAACAGAGTTGGGACCAGTGTCTTGTGGGTGGAGTTGGAAATCGGCTAAAATGTCCCGGTAAAATTTAGAACCGGGCGGCTTAAAGCCCCGGGCTAAGTGATCTACGAAAACGACGACCTCTCCCTCTTGAGGTGTGGGAGGGCATTCTTTGCCAGGAGCTCTCCAATGGATAGTGTTTTTGCTGCCTAAAGTGCCGATCAGGACTAAATTATTCAGTTGAGTCTCTATGACGCGAGAAGGAACCCAGTTGCACTCATATACTTGCTTGGCCATGATGAAATCTACAAGATAGGTAATTCCGGTTCAAGAATGCATTTATTAAAGTGCACTGGTATGTACAATGTTAAACCGGAGACAGCTCTATCTAAACCGGAGTTTTATGAAGCAACAGCATCTGGCGGTTCAACAAGGGGACTAATGGTATATACCGGTTTGGCAATTTTTCTACAAAGTTAAACCGCCGGTTCTAAGCATTGAAACAATTGAGATTGCGGATAGATAAGTGTACAGAAACAGATTTCACAAGATTTCTCTACAGCGACGGATCTGAAGCAAGTTTAGAAAAGAAGGAAAATATTCAAGGTTCAAAAAGAACAGTACCGAATCAATGGGCAGAGATACAGGTAGATCTATGGTCTTGAGGCATATAAGTAAAGGCGGATGCTAAGAACTACCGCTACACAGAGCAAAGGTTCACAGTTTCATCTAGGATCTATCATATGAGTACGAAGTAGATGATGAACACTGAAGAACTTGGAAACCCTAGAACGGATCTATGGAGGAAAAGGTGAAGAATTCACCGGAGCCGAGGAAGAAACAGAAGGTCGCCGCGATGCTCTGGTACAATCAGGGTGATGCAACCGCCAAGGTTGGAGTAGAGGTCGTCGACGGCGGCGGAGCTCCGAAGCTGGACGACGCGGGGAAGACGAAGCAGAAGGGAACGAAGGGGAAAAGGAAATGACCCTTCTGTCCTATTTATAAGGCAAGGGACAGGAGTCAGGCGCGGAAATCAAGGGACTGTGGGTTTGGAAACGAAGTTGTCGCCTTAATTGTCGCAGACCTATTAAACAAAAAAACAAACAAAGAGGGGGTGTCATGGATAAGGTTCTTTATAACAGGTGACGTCACGCCGGTTTACAGCGACCAGAGAAGATGACATCATGGCGGTTCAACAAACTACAAGAAGATGTTGAAGATGAAGATTTTTGCTAAGGATTGACATGAACCTGTTCAAATCAATCTGGGGCCTAATGTTGGGGATATTACTACTGGGCGTAAATCGGCCTATCTGGGCCGGGTTAACTTCATCAATAGTTAATTATGTCAAAGCCCAAGAAGGCAGACGAGAGCTCAAGGCCCATGGTCGGTTCAAGGCCTATAGCCGTAAACCGGCGTTGGTATTTAACTTGTATTATAAGTTAGGAATAAGTAGAGACCAAACCGGACACATCTATGAGCCGGTATTGGGACTCTGTGAACCGACGGGTGTCACCCGTGTATATAAGGGGACAACCCGGTGGCGGTTCAAGGACAACAGACAACAACTCGAGACATAGGCAAAGCTTGTATGCTCCCTAGTCATCGAAACCCCATCAATCCCATCACAACTAGACGTAGGCTTTTACCTTCATCGAAGGGGCCGAACTAGTATAAACTCTCTTGCGTCCCTGTGTCCGCTTTAACCCCTTCAAGCTAACCTGTCGCGATGGCTCCACGACTAAGTCCTTTCTCTAGGACATCTGCCGTCACAATACCACGACAATGGGCATAGGTAGGGAGGGGGCACAACTACGGCACGCCCCAAGACGCGGCTTAAACCGCACTAGGGGCTTCGCGCTTTGTTATTTTTCTCTCTCTTTCAGGACATTAATCTCTGGAAACCCTGTCCGGCAGCATGATTGCCGAACACATGATACAGCAACCAAGGACGCAGAAAGCTACATCACACCACGGAACTCTCAGGTGGATTACGATAACGAGTGAAATACTTGCTTTAATATTATTCCTCAGCTTGCCCTTGGAGGGGACATAGTCCTACTTTTTGCTTATCGCACTACATGTATCATTCTGCTCTAACGCACGTTTTTTAATAAACAATGCATTGCATTAAGGCTTTTATTGCATTCTTATATATATATATATATGTTCATTCATGACATCCAGCACCCGTACACTCTGGTACAGCCAATACACCAGGGGCTTAAGTACCCCACAATATGGTGTGAGAAGTCCGAACACTTTCACAAGTGCGGCACCCCGAACTTATAGCATTATATGCATCAGCTCCGAATCATGTCTTTGGTCAATAGTTGGGTTTGCCCGGCTCCCATGTTTTGGTACCTTACGTTCCGCTATATCGGCTAAGGTAGCACTGGGAGAACTACTGCGATTGTGCCCCAGTTTAGCTGGGCTAAGCACCTCAGTAGAGAAAGCTAAAACTGACTGTCATGATAAGGCGAGAGACTGGTCGCTGTTCGAGAGGTTTTCGAGTCCCTAAAGACTTATGCCGCTTAGAGCGAGGAGTCGGCCCTGTCCGGCTTAAGGCGTGTATCGCGCCCCGAATTTAGCCTTCCGAATACTAGGGGCTTCGCCAAAATTTAAAATTATAGAATTCTACGGCTAAGTGAGAGTGATAACGCATTATAGTCTGATTGCCTTGTTCGTTGTGCTGAGAACCTCCCTCGAAGGACCCAAAAATGGGACCAAGAGTGCTCAGGTTTATCCCGAACACCCCAGCACTCGTGGCATGGGGGCAGAAGCCGACGACTAGCCATCTCTCAGATTTGATAAACGGCCAAACAGAAGGTAATATTTTAAATTCAAACAAGCGTTGCATAGCGCATATGAACAAGTTTTCATAGATACAGGATTACACGAGGGAGTTTACTCAAATATTACATCTTTCGTACACTCGTCCGCTATGAGATGGGCACCCTTCAGGACACCCTCATAGTACATCTCGGGGTGGCGATGCTCCTTGCCCGCCGGCGGCCCTTCCTTAATCAGCTTCACGGCATCCAGCTTGGCCCATTGCACCTTCACACGGGCGAAAGCCCGGCATGCACCTTCGATACAAACGGACCGCTTGATGACTTCTAGCCGTGGGCAGACATCCACAAGCCGCCTCACACTACAAAAAAATACACTTCCATGATGATACGTGTTTGTCACAGTAGGTCGCTTTTTTTGTCATGCATGTACATCCATGACAAATTTATGACAGAATCAAGATAGTCATACCTGTGCTGTCGTAGAAGTTTTCCATGACATTACCAAAATTATCATCAGGGAAGTGTCCACTTCCATGACAATAAATCACGCGTCACAGAAGTGCTTCCATCAAGGGTGACCGACACATGGCATCCACCATAATGGAACACCGTTAAGCTATTAGGTTGGGTTTTGGATCCGATAACCCGTTAACAGCCACGACCAATGGGGATTTTCCACGTGTAAAATCATCATTGGCTGGAGGAAACACATGTCAACTCATCCAATGGGCGGGACGCGCCTATGATATGTTGACACGTGGACCGGCCCATCAAGTTTAAATGGGCCGGCCCAACTGAAGGCCCACAAGATTTTGCGGACCATAATGGGCCGGCCCAGCTAAAGGCCCACGAGATTTTACGGACCATAATGGGCTGGCCCAGCTAAAGGCCCACAAGATTTTGCGGGCCATAATGGGCCGGCCCAGGTAAAGGCCCATAAGATTTTTGCGTGCCGTAATGGGCCGACACAGGTAAAGGCCCACAAGATTCTTGCGGATCATAATGGGCTGGCCCAGCTAAAGGCCCACGAGATTTCGCCGACATTAATGGGCCGGCCCAGCTGTAGGCCCACAAAATTTTGGTACCCTAGTAGGCCGGCCCATTAACTGCCTACCATGTTTTGGGCCAAATGCCGGCCCATATTTGATTCGGTCCATTAATGGCCTGCCATGCTCCGGGCCTAATAGTGGCCCATATGAGATCCGGTCCGTTAAAGGCCTACCACGTTCTGGGCCAAATTACGGCCCAGATCAGGTCCGACCCTTTAAGACGCTTTGGGCTCAAATATGGCCCATATCAGATTCGGCCCGTCAATTGAACACTATGCTTTTGGGCCCACTTACTAAAGGCCCACTTAGTAATTCGGCCTGATATTAGTTTTGGCCTGTTAAGGGCCCGTTTAACATTTCGGCCCTATATTAATTTCAGCCTGTTAAAAGCTCGTCATATAGTTGGGCCTAACTACGGCCAGGTTTGCATCCGGCCTGCTCGCAGCTGATATCTGATTGGGCCAAACAAGGACTGAGACAATTTTTCGGCCTGTTAAAAGCCCGTGATTTGATTCGCACAATCATGGGGCGGGGTTCATTTCGGGCTGCTGCCGGCCCGTGAGCTGATCGACACGTTTCAGGACCAACCTACATCATGATTGCATGACGGCCCGATTATGTACCGTAATTTTACGGTTTGGCCGGTTTACTGCGAAGACAGTATATATATACAGTAAAATAACTGCAGCATCGAGAATAAGAAAAAACCTAGACTATACAATAAAGAAATTACGGCATATTACATCCACTAGGCATCAAAGTTCGCCACTATGATAATAAAGCACAAGCAGACAGCAGATTACATACACTGGGCATCAAAGATCGCCACCAGTGCAAATAAACACGCTGACAAAATAATATACAAAACCGACAGCACTTCAATAGAGTTCAAGAAAGGTTAGCCCTACTGGGGAGCTGCAGGGCAAGTAGCTGAGCAAGATGATGAGACTGCGCTTGTTCAACACTTGTATCTTCCTCACTCTAAAAGATAAACAAGCAGACAGATGACAGGTTTTGCACATAAAAGTATCAGTGCTGTCAATTCATCACATTTCTTACTGACGAATAAAGTGACACAGTATAAATTTGCATTAACACAATATGGTATTGTTCAGGTCAAGACATGGCAGGAAATGACATTGTGAAGGAGTTGGCAGCTTCACGACACCACTGGATTATAGATCAAGAACTCATAAGTATCAATGGTTAGTGTGCTGTCAATTTATACCACTTCAGATTGGCAAACAAAGAGACGGTTTAAATAATAGTAGAATGATATGACATTTTTCATAGTTAAGACATTGCAGAATATGACATTGTGCTGTAGTGGGTAGGTTCACCACACCACTGGATTACAGATGAAGAACAGAAGCATACATGCAGTGCAAAAGAAGATCACTTGCTCTGTATAGTTTAATTTACATGGTATGAAGAAGGAACTTGGTTGTACAACTGAAAACTTAAATTGAGAAAGGACGAACTTTTGTTTATGAACTACATATAATAAACTTTAAACAAGCAATTTGATGCAAACACCAAAAATAAATAGCTGTTGCAGTCATGCCTAACCAAATATATACAAAAAAGTTTGAAGGCTTGACATGGACAAACTTACATTATTGGTGAAGACAGGGCTCTATAAAGGCCTTGTCCATGCTGATGGGGGGGCAATTCAAGAAGTTTACCACAGAATCTTCTTCAAAAGCATTGCCTTTATTCTACATTTTGTTAAGAGTAAATATAGATGTGATAATATATGAAAAATGGAGAATATTTAAGATAAGATGAAGAGTGATGCTAGATAACCAAGTAGCTATAAATGTAAGTGCGGTGATACAGGCAAAAGGTACATCCAAGAGCAATGCACAACTAAACTTCTTCAGTACCAACATTATGGTAAGAGTAAATATAGATCTGATGTGTAGAAAATGGAGGGCAAAGGAAAATAAGCTGCAGAGTGATGGTACATGAACAACGACCTGTCATTATAAGTACACTGATAAAGGATAGCATGTACTTACAAGAGCAATGCAGAGCTAAAAAAACTTTGGCATTGGATATATTCTACACTAATGTAACCATTCATACAGATCAGATAATTTGGAGCGAACAATTGATAAGAAAGCTATCATGCATACTGCTGTCACATAATGAACCAGGTATGTATGCAAGTACAGTGATACAGGACAACAGGTACTAACAAGAGCAAAGCAGCAGGCAGCATATTTGCGATATCTTGTCGTTCTTGTCAAACCGGAGTTCTTCTTCGAGCAGATTTCCTGCAAAAAAGATCCGTAAGGCACATGCAAAAAAGTAGAAGTTCAAATTGTCATGTGATTTCATAGACAGTACCTCATCCTGGGAACGAGTCCAGTGCATAACAAGGTTTATCCATTCAATGTCTTCTAAATTTAGCACATGAGACTTCACCGGAAATTCGTTTATAGACTTGCCATCAAAGTGTGATTTCCTCAGGTAACACCGATACTGCTGCAATGCTTCCTTGAAAAGCACAAGCAAGCTTTGCTCGTCATGACTATCCAGATTGACCCTCGCCTAGTTACAACAATGTAATGTAAATCATTGATGTGTTCAATCAGCAGAAAACAGGAAAATAATAACCATGAATAATAGCACTTACACGTAAGTTGGACAGGAAGATGTGAAAATGGTGTTTGTCTTCACAATAATCTTCCCATGATGGGAATATATGCACGTAGTCCCTAACAACATTGAAAGCATTGTCTTTTAAACCGGGAATAAATGGAATGGGGTTCCAATTTGTAGGAATTGGTCGTCTCTGCAGTTGGGATAGATCTTCGGCTGGTGGACTTGCTGAACTTTTTGCTGGAGTGGGATTTTTCTGTGGTACAGCTGGTGCTATGGCAAATGAAATCGGTATACCTTTTGCTGGAGTGCAGGTCCTGTGTGGTGGGGCTAGTGGTGTGGCCAGTGAAGTATGGGTACAGTCTGCTGGAGTCGGTCCTACGTTTTGTGTCACTGGTTGTACAGCCAATATAAGTGGGGTGTTGTCTGATTTCTCCAGCACCACCATGTTTTTCAAAGACTTTGCTGGTGCTCCTTCAGGTTCGGCAATCACCCTCTTCCTTTTTGATGTCTAATGCACCAGAACAACATTTGAGTGGAAAAACATGGTACGATGACAGATGGAATATGTATTGATAATGAATGGGCATGGCATCTCGACATATATGATGAGTAAACTAAGCAGATGGCGGTGCAACAAAGTAGAAGAAATGCAAGACAACATATGCAAGATATGCGCAATCAATAAAACCTTGCCAAATTAGAACAAGCACCTTGATGGGTGAACAAGACAGGCCATCTGCCTTTGACTCCTCGAGGTTCGAATAGGCATTAGGATGATATTCTAAACAAGAATCAACAGGTGGGGAGCGTACGAGTTTCATTGCTTCCAGAATGGCACTCAATGCCTTGGTGCCAATTTTGTAAGTCATTGCAGTGTTCCACAATATTCTTCTGATGCGCGGATTCTGATATTCACTGTAATTGCGTATGATATCTGAGAACCATGAAAATATAAATAGTTGTGAGATTATCTTTGTAATGCAGATGATATTCTAATATAGGGGCGCCCCTGCAAACACTTGTGTGCTATCACTGGATTCTGATGAGAGAGCTCATGTGTGCTATAATATGGTGCGTGCATTTATATAATCTGGCACGAGTACACAAAAAATAGGCTCCATAAGTAAGGATAGCTGGCAGATGATAGGTTCATAATATACTGTATAGAGAGTTTATTGTCAAACCATGATAACAAGAGCACACAGCAACTAGGCAGATCATCGTGTACATAACAGGGGTACACCATAACCAGGATATATAAATCGGGAAAGTGGAACTGGCTGGAAATTATGGTGTTGTATTGCCGCTAGTAATTGAAAGCCTATCGATCACGTACAGGCCAGCTCTATCAGCTGTTAGACTGCAGATGTCACTGCTCCCCTTCCTGACAAGGAACATACCGTGCTTCCCATACAGAACACCGCATGGGCCGCCGGCCGAACCACCGGCCCCACTGCCTGTGTTCCTCCGCCACCCCCACCCCTGCCCCCACCCGCGTCGAGTTTTCCTCGTTCGAAGAGGCCCCACCACCGCCCCCCAAAACCACCGTGCCCGCCCGAGCCCCTTCGATCGCACTGGCGAACTCCGGCGAGCTCTGAAAAATCGACTGACCCAATTTCGAAATTTAGTCTATTGTGATTTAACTAGTGTGGAATATAAAAAGGGGAAACCATGAGCATTGCGAGTATGGTGTTGAGCATGCCATGGCGGTTCTGAAGGTGCAAACCGGACAAAGGCAACTTCGCAACCAAGACAAGAAATCAGAGTAAAGCAGTGGCGATCTATTTTCTTGCTGCGATAAATAAGTTGAGCAGATACGAAAGAGTACTGCCTCTGGTGCGGCACCGTGTACGCATCTGCTGAGAATTTGACGGTGCTGCGGTAGCGATGGCTGTCGGCAGCGTGGAAGCAGATCTAGGAGGGTAGACGGTGGCGGTGGGGCGCGGTGGACGAGACAGTCATAGGAGCGGCTCCGGAAAGGTGGACGACGGCGGGGATGAAGCGAGAGGACGGGATGCAAGGATCCCGGTCCGAAGCCGTGGATGAGAGAGGCCGATCTCTCATAATGGACGGCGGTGTCGGGGTATCAGCTCTGGCATGGTGGAGGAGGACGGCGGTGGATGGGGTGGCGGACGGCGGTGTACGGAGGAGGGTGCGGTGGAGAGGGTGTTTTGGCGCCCACGGAGTACGAATGGGGAAAAGGGAGGTAGAGAGGAAGGGGGGAACCATGTGTTCAGGGCGCGCTTGTCTCAAATGCGAGGAAATTCACAAACTTAGCCCCCGTTTCAAATTTCTACTACATCACAGCAACACTAGTCGGTTGGGGATAGGACGGTAATCTTGCATACACCGAATATTTGCCGACGAGAGTTTGTTTTTGGCGCCCACCGTGTATGAATATGAATCGGGGAGGGAGTCGATTTCGGCCGAGGACACACTGTGTTTTGGCGCCCACCGTGTATGAATCCGTGTGAGAGGCGGTTACGTCACGTTTGGGTGAAATTACAAACCTACCCTTATTGAAACCTATAGAAATCCACATATAGGCTTTGCGTGGCAGGGATAGGCAGTAGTGATTTCCATCTCACAGATTTTGGTTTCGGGCGGTTACTGCGACTTTCCCCGCTTCGTTCAAATTTTGCAGAGTGCACGTTTACCGTGCCAACTCAATTCAAATCCCCTTTGTATTCTATTTTTTTCAGGCGGGATCCATTTTCTATTGGAATTACATTCTATATACATCATTTTTTATATATACTTTCAAAAGCACAACACCATTTATACATAAATATGGTTTACAAATGGCATGATCTCAGATTCATAAGGTTGTATCCATCAATTTGGATTTTCAAATATTTGAAACCACTTTATGTTGAAATCTAATGTATGCATTCCTCGCTAACTCTCTCCAATTAATGTGTGTTTCATGCGGGTTTTTTTTACTTCTCAAACATGTATAATGTGTTTCACACACGCAACATATAGTGTAATCCCGTTTAGACATTAATTGCATATAAACCATGCATTGTTTGTAATTGAAGAATCTATGGATCACCAATATTGATAAACTATATAACATTACATGTGTGCCCAAATTCAAATGAATATGCATGTTTGATACACCAATTTGCGTTACGATATTATTGATGTCGTGATCTCCAGTTTAAATATTTGAATCCCCTATAATCCAGATATTCGTCTCATATACCTATCACTCATGCTTATATAAGACTATCTCTCTGGACCTATACGCGTTCATCGTCTCTCAGGTATCTCTCGTGCTACCTGTATGTCGACAATGATCTTTTATCTTCGTAACACACTGACGGTACTCTCTCCCTCGACCTTCATCACTCTATCTCTCTCTAAGTATATCTCGCTCCCTGCTATATGTCTCTAACTATGATTCTCCATGTGGAATCTCTTTCTCTCACACAAACACAAAACTTTGTCTCCCGGGGTCTCATTTCTCTCTACTATTCCATTGTGTGCCACTCGCACACCCCTCATATAGAGATGTCTTTCGCTCCTTAGATATGAGAACCTACAACTCTTCCTCTTCAATATCTCTTTCTCACACACAAACACAAACTCTGTCTCCCAGGGTCTCATATTTCTCCATTGTTCTCTTGTATGTCGCTCACACACACCCTCTCTCCCTAGAGATATCTTGCATTCCCTCATATGTCTCTCTAGCTATCACTCTCATTGTGAAATATCTTTCTCTCTCGCAGACACAAAACTCCGTCTCTCTGGATCTCATTTCTCTCTGATATCTGTTTGTATGTGACTCACACGCACCCTCTCTCTATCTCTCTCACACCCACACACATAACCCAGCCTTCTGATCCACTATACTCCTATCTCTAACGCACACTAGCTAGCATCTTTATCTTTCTATTCATCTGTTTCTCCATCAACCTTCTTTCTCGCCCTCACTCTTGATTCCTATCACGCACACTACATATGTTTCTCTCTGCATGGAGTCAAGTGCCCTCTCACACACATATATAACTTCACCCTTTGAACCACCCGACGGTCATCTCCAACACCCAAACTAGCGGATGTCCCTCTAGCTAGCATCTCCATCTCTGTATCTATCTGTAGTTTCTCCGTCAACATTTCTTTCTCGCACGGAGTCTTGCTTCCTATCACCCACACTATATATGTCTCTCCATACATATGCATTTACAGGTTGGTCTCTTTTGCACAATAGGTGCGCCTCACTCCCTCTGCTCGCCATAGGTGCATGCTCCAGCCCACACCACTATCTCTTAAAGACAAAAACACATGCTCAATTGTCGGGACTTCTTCCATGCATTCTCACATGCATGCATATTGTCATACCGATCCGTCTCTCCCATGTCGTTGATCTTATGACTCATGTCTTCTTTCTTTTATCTCGATCATGCGCGCGCGCACACACACACATCCCACGTATACATGTATACCTCTCACACATGCACGTTCAAGGTCTCTATGTCTCCATATGTAGTTAATTACCCTCAATTGTAACGCCACATCGAATCGTTCTCCTCTTTTGTGCACATAACTTCCGCCTGGATGGGTAAAACACATACTCACACTTAACAATCTCCTTCTAGCTACCCCCCGCCCCCGCCTCTCACTCTTCCCCTATATCCCTGAAACCAATAAGACCATCCATTAGTTTAATTCCCGCCTACATGCACCATTTATATATAGTAGTCTTCCTCGGTGTCTCTCGAACAAACACGTTCTCTCGAAGTCGACTCCTCTCACGCGCACACACCTTCTCTTCCCTCTCTACGGGCATTTTCTCTCTCGCACCCCATCGTTGGTGGCCTCTGCCATACACTTCACCTCTCTATGATGAAAGCCATGGACACTTAAATTACATCCGCCACAGAGGATCCCGCGACACACTCACACACACACACAAACACATGCACGCACCCCCCCAACACACACACACACACACACTAAGACTCCATCTCTCTCTCTCACACACACACGCAAGCACGCACGCCCGCCC
>NC_041380.1:315704544-315871685 GCF_002162155.2 Triticum dicoccoides | reverse complement strand
ACACACAAACTAAGACTCCATCTCTCTCTCTCTCTCTCTATCACACACACACACACCCCACACACACACTAAGACTCCATCTCACACACACATGCTCTAGGCGGAGCATTTGTTCCTACCACCCTTCATCCAACCTTACCCGTAGGATGAACAATCAACTTTATTTACTTGCATAACATGGATAAATTACACTTTACTTTAGTAGTCAGCAAACTTATCATCTGTACCCTTATAAAAAAATGAGTTGGTGGTGATGATGTGCCTGCCATCTTGTAATACAGACCGTATGATCTATATCTGAGGATAGAAAGCAAACTGTGATAATTTTACAAAAGATACCCGCACCTCTCTCCACATCATTATCTCCCGCAGCCTCATTGCTCAGCAATTAAAAAAGGAATAAGTCTCTGGAACAATCTAGCATGCATGGTGGCCGCTGCCGCCTGCTGGCGCCGTCCATCCCCATGCCTCCGCCCATTCTGACTACCAGTCACCACCACGCTCCACTCCTCCTCGCCTTATCTCTCATCTTTCGTTTTTCCGATGACATTCTCGAGATACCAGTTTTTCGATAAAATTCTCGAGATATCATTAGTTTTTACACATGGGATTACTCCTGCATGGGTCAATCACAACAGGTGTTCTGTAAAAAATGCATAATGATGTTCCATGCAATGCACGAGAATCTTGCTTGTAATTATATAACGCAAATCACGAGTAGGAAGTGACATTTTTTTGACACAACCACGTTAACTTGGCCACGTAAATAACTAGCTAAAGTAAATACCATTATACTTATATCCTGATGCAAAAGGTTGAGTACATGTCTGAAGAGTAGAGTCGCACAGACGCACTCTATCTCTCAGAATCTCTCTCTCACACACACACTAGTTACGTGACGCCCACTTAAGCAGACACGTATGTTACAATTTGTGCACCCGCGGGTACACGTGATGCTGCGCATTTATTTAAGCCGGAAGGCGAACCCAAACAGTAGCTGCATTCATTCCCCTCCCGCCGCCTCTTCTCTTGTCGCCATCGCCCGGTAGCCATGGGCCGGCCGAAGGTAACAACATACGCCATACTCCCGCCGGAGCGGCGCTTTAATATGGAAATTTTTAGTGACCATGCATGCATCTTTTTGTGCTAGCACTCCTATATAAGGGTTGACCAGTCGCTTCCCGCGGACGTGCGCGGGCGGTGGAAGAGGAAGGAGAAGGGAAGCGGGCTATGGAGTAACATTTTTTACCACAATTTCCTAGGAAACTGAGTGCAATAATTGAGTAGTTTTGCAAACTACCAGTACTACACCTGAAACGGTTCAAAACCTATACTCCCTTGCCAGCGCACGCTTCCCGCATGAAACGGTAAGCGTTGCCCTGGAGCGTCAATGCCGCATTAATGCTCGGCCAGAGCAGAGGCGACCTCTCACTGGCGCCAGCTTTGAAGTGGCGCGACGGCGGAGAGAGCGCCGCTTCCCGATGCACACGACTGCTCCGCGTTGAGACTGGCCATAGGCCCTGTTTGGATCCATGGGTTAGAGTTAGTTTGAGCTAGTTGGGGCTCAAATAGCCCTAAACTATCCAAGCATGAGGGTTTAAATTGGAGCAAGTTGCACCGAACCCACCAAAAAAAACTATCCCACCCATGAGGGTTGAAACTAGAGATAGTTCTCATTGGGACCACTGAAAAATCACTTTTCTCTCTCCATGAAGTGCATTTATTGTCAATCTAACCCTGTCACCCAAACACCTCTTTGGCTACAGTTAGTTCAGGGTTAGTGATGAGTTAGTCTAACCCCTAGCTAAGTTAGAGTATCAAACAGGAGCAGTATAGGACATGCAAGTTGCTCAAAGCATACAAGCAAATTCGTACGTGGAAGGATTTTTTTCTTTTTGAAAACGGAACGTGAAAGGAATTTTTTTTTAGAATGCTTTTGGCATGTTGCTAACATGTGATAGTTAACCGACCTCAATAGATGGCAGAAATGCCAGCCTGCTGCATTTTAATAGAGACGAGGAGGGAGAAGCGATACATGCTGCTGGATTACTAGAGATAGGTGTCGCACAGAAGCCAAGAAATATGGTGATAGCGTGGGTTAGCCATGTACTAGTATGATGTAACTACACTTGGCTGCTGTGTTTCGTACTCTTCGAGTCCACTTTGGAGATGATTGGTCAATTTTATAGTGCTGAATAATATTAAATATTATGAGTGCAGACGCTCCACCACGAGGTTCCTTGCTCCTTCTCTGTTTTCCGGAATCTGGCATCTTCAAATTCCTCCCACATAGTTGTGAGGTCGCGAGCAGGATGAACTCGGCACGGCGGGATGCCATCGCTTCCCTACCATTTTGTGTGCGGTCGTGGGCGGCGAGGAACTCGGCGCGGCGGGATGCCATCGCTGCCTTACCGGTTAGTGTGCAGCGCGGTGGCATGAACGACGCTTGGTGAGAGCTCTAGGGTGGAGTGGCCGGACAACCATATAGTGCATTGGTTTGTCAAGAGCTCAAGGACAGAAGACGAAGCAAATTTGGATTCCCCTTCAATCCTGGTCATTTATTACCGAGTAAAATGCATTGGCGGTCATCGAACTTGTCTTGGTAGCTCACTTTGATTATTGTATACGAGATATGGTGATTATATGGTCACTGGCTCAGCGTATAGCTCCGTATTTGTCTGGTTGACCAGTCAAACAGTCCGCATGCGCCTCATCAGCTCGTGTTCTTTATCCATCTACGCGGGCCTACCTGTCAATGGAGAAAGAAATACTGTAAAAACCAAAATTATGCTAGAGTCCGGACCGCTTCCGGAGCCCGCTCTCATCGCCCTGGCCCCTCAAGACGCCAGCTGCCCGCCGCATGGATGCTTAGCAAGTAGTACTCCTTATGTGGAGGAGAGAGAGGCATTGACAAAGTCAAGGAGTGGGCTCTGCAAGAGCCCGTCTCTACACGTGCTCCTAGGTATAAAAATAATAATTCTAAAAAAAGGCATAAAAACAATTGTGTCTTAAAAAAGAAAGGTAAAAAAACATTTGAGAGGAAATAGATAGATAGAAAGTGAGAAAAAGCTGTAACCTGGGCATTACATGAGGAAGGAGGGAGTGGTGCACATGCCAAGTTCACTGGGCTGCCGTGTTTCACACTCCTCCGTTGTAATAGTGGAGACAGTAGCTTTCATCAAAAATAAACAATAAATACTCGTTGCTCGTCCTCTATATCGGAAAGAATACTTTCATTCGCCGACATGTGGGACGTCGACAATCCTCGTCCACCTGCCATGCACAAAATTATCCTGGTCTACCATGGTTGTATCGTAGGCCCAACCTTTCCCACTATAAGTTGTTCGGATGAAGGAACCATCATGACTTCGTTGAATTCCGCTCCTTCAAGAAAACTTACTGTACCCGCAATACTGCTACCACACGCGAAGACTAGACGGCACTGTACCACGTCATATCACTGAAACCCACTAGGCCAAACTAGCCTGCCTAGGTCATCTATTTTGGAACGGAGGGAGCACGTCTCTGCACTGCTATGATTTTGTGTTGCACGTCATATCACTGAACCCACTAGGCCAAACTAGCCCGCCTAGGTCATCGATCGCTAAGCCTACAATTTTAGGAGCTAGTGCTATTGGTTGATCGACGAGGGATAAGTATAAGCGTACCACGAGCTCATCAGCCCCAACGTTTCTCTTCGGTGAGTGTTTTGCAAGTACTATAGCTCACACAGTAGCTAGCCTACTAACACCAAGAATCATCAAACAAGCCCTACTGATATGATAAGCAGTTCAAACTTACATCTAATCATGCCATATATTACATCAAAAGCTGGTGAGGATACATTTGTTTCCATAACTCGAAGAGGGTTCGCATGATTCACTATCAAACAAAAGTAGCAAGATCCACCCACACAAGACAGTGCACTAGCCCTAAGATGGTTTGATAACACGCATCATTCTGGTAATTAAACACAGGGCAATGCAAAACTACCCAGAAGGATTAGCGCGACCAACTATTTCTTGTCATCGATCTCTCGGGCAATGACCACAGCACGGACAGCGGCATGGGAATCAATTTCTGGGGCGATGTCCGCAGGACTGACCGCGACATCGGAATCGATCTCTGGGGCGATGTGCACAGGATGGACAACGGCATCGGAATCGATCTCCGGGGCGATGCCAACAGGACGGGCCACGACATCGGAATCATCAAGGACGTCCATCGGCACCTGCACAACCCTAACATATTAGCAAGCACATTACAAATAATCAAAAACCACAACTATGGTAATAAGCCATTATTTTTTACCTTGTGCAGCTCACCGGGGGATCTCATCCCTCCGGGGGCCATCTCCTCGTCCTCGATGGGGGCCATCACCTTGCCAGGGGAATACTGCTTCTCAATGGCGACTATCTCCTCAAACTCGGTCCTGAGCCTCACATAGGTGGCAATCAGAGTTCCTGGGGTAGGCACGGTGGGGCCATTGATGTTCTTCCAACTTTCTTTGAGGAGTTCGTCCACCAACGTCCTCAACTCTTGGGCCAGTGCTTGTTTCTTGGAGTTCTTCGTCTCCATGGGTTGGCCCGCCAATATGGTCAACTCGTTGGTCGGTGCTCGCTTCCTGGAGATCGTTCTCTCCATTGGGTTGTCCGCCGGCAACTCTTTGCCTTGTGCTCCAGGATCCATCAATGAACTGACAAACAAAAAGCAATCGAAAGGAAACCACAATCGCAATGAAAACGGGAAAAGAATAGGATGTGAGAATCGGTCGGTGCTTCGCAAAAAGAAGTTTCTTGGCATGAAAATATAGCAGCATAACTGATTCGCCCACCTTTCCTTCGTTGGTACAGAAGAAAAATGGCAGAAGTGAGTAGCCTGGAGTGAGGTTTTCTTCAAGAAAGGTAAGAAAGGGCTTGAACGAGCGTTCCAGTGAAATGATGGTTGCTTCGTCCAGTCCAACTTGGAGGCCACCTTACCACTGCTGGTAAAGGTGTGCGTTTTGTGATATGACGGGTCATGATGGCCACACCAGGGTGACAGGTGAGTCTCGACTGTAGCACCTCGCTGTGATTTGGTGGATGGCACGCGGGCCCAGATGCTTTGAAATGTCCCGCATTTAGATAGAGCGGCTAGTCATATACTCCCTCCTTTCTGGTTTATAGGGCTCAATTCAAAAATTTCACCAACCAAGGTAGATGGTGAGTGGTGGAATCCTTTTTGTAATTTGCCAAAGCACCCAATTAATGCTCTTGTTTTCTTAAAAAAATGTATGTTTACCAATGTATTAATTGCAATGCATGCATGCATAAAGTACATGCATTGGTCAATTTTCTCGTAATACATGCATGCAATTATTTAATGCACATTGGAATGTGAACTTGTGATGGGGAACAACCAAATTGAGCCTTATAAAATGAAAAAACTAAGATTTTGAGATAAGCCCTATAAACCGGAGAGGAGGGAGTAGGAGTGCTCAATATTGTGCACCATGACCAAGGCGGAGAGGAAAACGAGAGAACTACATAATTAATGCATGAGTTTAATTAGGGTAGTTTTGTAAAGTATGAGATACATTACTCCAATCGCAAAATCCCTTGGTTCATGAGATTTGAGATTTGAGCCCTATAAACCGGAAGGGAGGGAGTACTGCACATGGTGTAGTCTAGTCACTTGTTGAAATCTCTAGAAAGGCAAATACTCCTTTCCGGTTTACAGGGCTATACTACTCCCTCCGTCTAGGTGAGTAAGTCATCTTATAAAAACCAAATACGTAGTCCCAAAACACTTAGGCGCGGTGCATTAACTTCCACCTTGTTTCTTGTTTCTTGACATATCAACCAATAAGAGATGAGAGGTGTGCATGCTTTTAATGACTTGCAATGGCTAGTTCATTGCATGCAATGCTATTAATTAGCAAATAAACATTGGTGACCCCAGGAGGAAACGGTGCTAAGCATGTGGACCTATGTAGAATGAGTATCAACCAATGGATAATGGAGTTTAATTGTTAAACAATAGCAATTTTGTCTCATGCAAGAGCCTGGCTAGTACTCCAAGGAACCGCACCACGCGAGCATTCGCAACTGCCACGTTCAGGTTGCGCTTGGCTCTTCGCCTCTTCGAGAAGACGAACAATGATGTTACTCCTACTTCTACAGTATCGAATCCACTGCTGCATGTTCGTCCACCTCGTGCGGGAGGGATAGCGTGTAGTGAAAGCTTCTACTTACTGCTCCTGCCTTTGCATCTATGACAGGTGGGCCCAACAGGTGGTTGGCCCTCCTCTCATGCAGCCAAAGGCAGGTGCAGTTAAGGCACCGGAGCTCAGTCCGCGAGGGAGAGGGCATTGTAGTAATCAAATTTCTCGGTCTTGTACGAGTTGATGAAGATAGGGGTTGCTTGCTTGCTAGGGTTGCTTGCTAGGGTTGCTCACTACGTATATATAGGCTGGAGCCTCCGCGCTTGCTTGCTAGGGTTTCTCTATTAACACACTCTCATCCTCTCCAGATCTAAACAAGATAGGGGTAGTAACATTGTCTTTCTCCCTTCAAAAAACACTGGCTTTCTATTCTCACCGCTGGTTTCAGATCCGGACGTATCCCCCTCCGCCGGTGAAGGGGAGGAGGGGCAGTGTTTAGGCCGTCGTCGACAGTGAGGGAGGAGACCCACTACCGGCCGCACCATTAGCTCTAGCCGAGCGCCGGCACGGGAGGTCCTCTGATCCCTTCGTCGTTGCCTGTGGGCAGATCCGGCCTCCCGCCGCCCACCTATCCACATCCCGACGACCTCCAGGTATATCTTCGTTCGAAACCGCCTTAGCTCTACTTCCCTAGCTCGCTATGTCGCTGCATGTGCATCATTTTCTACCTCTCAGCCCCTCTCGATCGGATGGTCCAACGTCACATTTTTTCTCTTCTATTGTTAGAGGTAAAGCTACTTCATGGAGTCGAATCTTGTACTACTTGGTTCAAACAATAAATAAAGTGGGGGTGGGGGAATTTAGTATGTACATCGTACTTGGTACAAACAGGAAGGAAAGGGGGTGAAAGTAGTACAGACTGGTCATCCAACCAGTCTCTTGGTCGAAAAGGGAAATACAGGGGTAACATTGTACACAGTGGTATGACCAGGACTAGATTTGCTATCCACACATAGGAGTAGGTGGCTAGGGTGAACAAAAATGGGACCAACCCAGATATGTTTCTTGGATGTTTGTTTCTTGGGGCAACAAAATATGAATCACCACTTTATGCCCCTATTTACGTACATGGTGCTGGACTGCTGGTGCACCCACTGTCCCATGCCCTTATACCAAATATTTAGGCTCCGTTCGGAATAAAGGGGCAGAAAACATAGGTCTTGATGAAAATAGAGGAATAGGAAAGGAATGTAGGTATAAAACTATGGAACAGCGAACCGGAGGAAACTCTCAAGAGAATGTGTTCAGGTGGACTACGAAATGTACAGATTTGTTTTTTTAGAGTAGCATGCTTGGCAGTATGAGATGCTATTTGTTTATTCAGATGCACAGTGACTACTCTTGTCCTCACCTCACGTACCACACATAGGTTGATTTTTTATTCCGGCAACACAGCACAGCAACATGTCTAACGCATGGCAGCGAGCGCCTGCCTCGGGCTTCCGCCCAAAAAATGAGCAGCGCGTGGATGTTTCTAATCCTATGGAATCAGTACTACCAGACCAGCTTTCCTATGAAACACTATTCACCTTTCCCGTGTTCCGAACGGTTGGAAGGGAAAGAATACCGTAGGAATATGTTCCTACGAAAATCCTGCACCAAACATGTGAACCGAACGCAGCCTTAGCTGTTCTTAATCTAATGTCCCTGGTAAAAATGAAGCCATGCCACTGTTATAAGCCATGACAAGTTTAGCCAAATGTTTTTGCCTATAATTGTTTGAGACTCTGACTGTTTCCTATGTGCCTTTTTATGCAAACAGGGATATCCAATTCACCTGGTTGCTGTTGTGACCTTTTGGTGCACTTCACAAAACTCTTCTTAAAAGAAGTGACTTTTGTGCTGTTTAACTGGAATATCAGAATGGAACAGTTGGTTCATTTTGGTGGAACTGCACAAAGGGAGATCTGTGTTCCAATCCTCATCATCCATATTGGCGCCATAACCTTCCTTTAGGTAAGAATGATATTTAATGCATGTGTTCATCTCTATTTTCTGACTGCCATGAGAAAATAATGATGTTTTTACTAGTACACTTGTACTCCCTCACTGACAAAACCAATTCTGAATTAGAAGGCGAATCATGTACTTGGTTTCACCAACTGGTGAGGAGAAAGAGAAACAAAGCATGAAGAGGAAGAAGAAGAAGAATAAACAGTGCCAAGGCAATCTTGCTGAAGCCAGAGGCCTCAAGTCGAGGCCATTCAAGGGCTCCGGCAACGACTACCTTACATGTGAGACGATCCTCCAGGGAGCCCTTCCACTTCTCTATCTCACTTAATTAATTAGGAGTACTTAAGTACCACTAATTTATTACTGCCTAATTTTCCTGTTGGAGTTAAACAAATCTTTAGTAGGACCCTATGCTGAATCATGTACGTGTGTATGTTTGTCTATGGAGGTGAATCATGTGGTGGAGCAGGGAGGGAATATTATTAGTGTCATGACATAATAGTGTTATTGTTTTGCATGTCAATTTATTGCCATTGGTTCAATGAGGCAATGTTTTGCGTATTGTCCATCATGAATTTGATGCTACTGGTTGAGTAATATGCTAATGTATTCCTATCCTTTCTCACTAAGCTAATGAAGGTTTCACCTTGTTCCTACTTGTGCAAACAGGGATCATGTTGTGCCAATCATACATTAAATGGAACTACATAAGACAATACAATGAACTGTATCTCAGCCAGTGCTTTAACTCTGCTGGAAGTTCTTGATAATCTTTCGATATAATCTCAGCACTGGTAAACAAGAGTGATTTCAACCATACATTTGAAGTGCACAAAAATATATACTATTGTGTGATTCCAGTGAGTGCTTTATCATCTCTTATGGGACTACATGAATAAGCTTTTTTTCTCAAGTTGGTACGGGCCTAAGGCCTTCATCCATATTAGTTTGCTGTCATCTCTATTTGTATCGTGCTACTGTTATGAGAAACTCCTTTATCTTTGCATGTTAAAGTTTTGCAACCTATGATAAATGGCAATGCTTTGAGTGTTGAGTTGAGCTAATTGGCACTGATTAAATAAACAAATACCTCTCTTTAAGCAAGACTACTATGTTGCTAACTTTACCCATTAAGATAATGAGGGTGCTTCTATTTGTTAGTGTATGTTTCATAAACTAGTACCACTATTACAGTAATCTCACTCTCTCAATATATGTGCCAACAGGGATGCTCAATTTTGGTGGAACTGCACAAAAACTTTGGGTGATTCATTGCCTCGACAGCTTCCGTCCTTTCCTGTCAGTCGCTAAACTCCACATGCTTTCTTCCTTTGCTGTCAGTCGCTTGGCTTATCTCGGCTTCCAGTCAAAGGAAATAGTAATTGATATGCTACCTCACACAGGTTGGTACTGTTCTTTATCCTGATTATTGTGCCTGTCATATGTATTGGTAATTTGGTATTGTGCTACTGTTTGCCGATTTCATAAAGGAGTAATTTGGAGCCTGAACTCGCAGGCAAATCATTACATCGGGTGATTTTAGTAGAAATGCACGAAATGATCAGATGTTGACAAGAAGTGCCTATATTCATTCGAGTATCAACCGGCGTCAACCAATTGTCAAACTCCAAGTGTTAGGAGAGTGAACGCCAAAAATATTGCTTGGTGCATAGCCCAGAAAAACACAGTCCAGCCTTTGGTCCCAACTTGTGCCTTTTGGTTATCAGCACATATGGTAGCGAACTATATGGCATGGAGTCTAAAGATTCTGGACAAGTTGGTTGACGCTTATATTCATCTGACACTTAATCAGTCTGCACGCCAAGGATGCTCCATTTCAGGTGAACTGCACAAAAAATTTGGGTGGTTCATTTTCTGAACCGCCTCCTTTCTCGTCTGCAATGTAGAATTTTGGCGAGATACAGGACCAAGATGAGCCAGTAAACTGGTTGGATGAAAGTAGTGGCCAAGTTGCTCAAACCTCCCTTGGCATGAGGCCACTATTTGAGGATAAACCTACAAGCAAAGTTCAGATTGTATGTGCTGCCTCTTATGTACTCGAAAGTTTACTCGTACAAGAACTAATTTTAGCAAGAAGTACCTCCGATTGAACACCATTTACCAGTCCGTACCCTAGGTAATTAAAGTTTGTTCATGGATCATATTGGTTGTGATCTCAATCATTTGGATGCATAAACATACTGAACATGTGTATATCTGCATCTTTTTGTAAATTATGTATGAATATTGTCGTGTGATCTATCAATCATTTGGATGCATAGATATGCTGATCTTGTGTATATATGAATCTTTTGAGTTGTTGATTGTGAATGTTGGCTATGGATATGAACGTGTCCTGTGAACTTGAGTTTGATATGAATGTTTACCTTTTCTGTTGTATTTGTGTGTGAACTTGTTAGTATGCCTACTGTGGGGTATAAAACGCAGGTCTCTTATAAAAGTAATGTTGTGTCCAATTTATGTTTTCCCTTCTAACCACATTATATATATTTATATTATTACTATTATCGTATATTTTATAGAGACTTATATATACATTATAAAAACATCCCAACTTATAAGAGTAAATGTTTAACGGAAGTTGGCAAGGAAAATCCTGGTTGTTTTTGACTCATAGGCAAGGAAAATCCTGGTTGTTTTTGACTCACACGCAAGGAAAATCCTGGTGATTGCGAAGATTTTAAGGACCAATTTAATAATAACGCGCTCATTTTTATTTTGAGCAATAACTCACTAATTTCTTAATTATATATATATAAAATGTGCCTCTCCGGTTTATTCTTTGATATTAATTGCTCCTTCTAACATAACATTATACGTATATATAACGAGCCCACCTAATACGTGTATTTCAAGGAAGTGCAAATTGGCTGGGATTTCTTAGAAAATATAAATGGGCCTGATTGACACGAAATTATTTGTTCACCCAGCCCAGCAAATGGACTGTACATTCTAGAAAACATGGGTTAAATATATGCCACATTTTTGCAGGCTGACATGTGGGCCAATAGGTCGAAGCCTACGCAGGGCGTTGTCAACTTGGTCAACAAATGATTTTGTCATCCACAGCCATTGGATTTATATCCAACGGCCGGCATGCACCTTCAATCTCTCGTCTTCTTCCTCCAGTATCGCTGGGACCGCCTGGTCCGGCCTCCGGCGGCTAGCGGCTCTGCTTAGCACGCATCGCTGCGAAGTGCTACCCCACCGCCGGCCAGGCTATCTCTCCACCCCTCGACACCTCCTGTTATTCTCCACAGACTACAGCCCCACTCCGCAATAGAACCAGTTATAACCCTTCTCCTCCTCTCAATCTGCAACTCCACTGCCGCGTTTTCCCATCTCCGAGTCGTTCCCGTCCGGGGCCTCGCCGTCGTCCACCGCCTCGCTGCGTTCGGTGCGGCCTGGTCAACAAACGAGAGTCATCGGAAGAGGAATTTACGTGGAGAGCCTGACGGCTGGGACCCACGAGGTCCATGGTCGCACGCAAGGAAAGTTCCTCCTTATTAAGCTGAAAAAAAATGTTTCCTCCACCTGACAGCTGGGACCCATCGGTTGTATCTTCGCATGGAAGGAAGTGCCTCCTGGTTTTGCGAAAAAAATTATTCATCCCATTGACAGCTGGGACCCGTCAGATTTGGTGACTGACTTGTGGGCCTACTAAGCGGACGTGTACAATTAGTAGTATATTTTGTCTGTTTGCTGCTGCTGTTGTTTTCAATGTACAATCAGTAGTATATTTCGTCTGTTGGTTGAATAAATGTGTTGTTAGAATGACAAACACAATGTTTTGGAAGTCGTTGCACGGTTCGATCCTTTAGTGCCCCGTACCGTACGTAGCGCATACTATTTATCGTACGGAACACATTTTTTTTGAAACTCGGAACACATTTTCCACTTGTTGATAACATGCAGCCCACTGATGAAGGCCCAATAGAGAAGCCCATAATTAACTGGAAGGGAGGCTCTCACATGAATCCGGCCCAGGTACATGCTCATGGTCCCCTAAACATAAATAAGTAAATAAATAAATAAATAAAGATAAATGCTCATGCACCAGTTCTTTGGGAAAATAGCTAGCCCAGTATTTCTTTTTGAAGAATACCCAAGATTGGCCTATTTGTTTTCTCCGAATTACTGGGCTGCAAATCTTTCAAGACGAGGAGGGATGCATTCCGGCCTGGCTTAAGAGTATGGTCAATGTCTGTTAAAAGTAATATCAAAAGGGGTTGAAAATTCCAAAAAAATTATAGCAAATGGGATATAAGTTTCTTTTTTTGTTTTTGTTCTTCACTGATATCTTATACGTATTTCATTGGATTTAACATGACATAGTACTAATTTATTTTTAAATTTGTTTTACTATGGCTATTAATTTTTGGATTAAGAATATTACGTTCCCCAGCAAAAATTTGCAATTTTTCAAAATTTCCCACATATTTAGTTAATTTTTTGACCCTGGTACTGACCAGAAAATGGCCAGCAATTCTAAAAATGGAAAACGGGCTGCAATAAATTCCATATGAATTAGAAAATGAGTAAAAAATATAAAAATAATAGCAAATGGGCTGTACACGCCACGGATTTCGAGGCTGACTTGTTTACGAAAGGCTTTGTCAGTGAACACACGATTCTAGCAGCAGTTAGTGTTGGATGTCCATCCAATGGCCGACGTGCTTCTTTAATCTCTGATCTTCCTGCTCCAGCCGCCTAAACTAGCACCGGCGGGACTGCCTGCTCCCTCCTCTTGTGGCCCGCTGTGATGCCGCGCAGGCTTCCCCGGCCCACCATACTCCCACCGCTGGCCTGGCCGCACGCAATCAACTGCCTCCTTATTATGCGAAAAAAATGATTCCTCCCACTGACATCTGGGGCGCACCAGTTGGGAGGCTAACCTGTGGGCCTACTAAGTTGACGCGTACGAAGGGCTTGTAACCTTAGTCAACAAATGATTCTAGCAGCAGTAACCGTTGGATTTGAATCGAACGGTCCTGCTGCTTCTTCAATCGCTGCTCTTCATGCACCAGCCGCCCAAACCAGCGCCAGTGGCCGGCTGTGCTGCCGATGAGGCCTTATCGCCCCCTACTACTCCCACCGCTAGCCAGGCCCTGTGGCGACCGCAGCCGAACCAGTGAACCCTCGTACTCCTCTCCGCGTGGGCATCCACTGCCGCGTCTTCCCCGGCTCCGCGTCGTCCCCTTCCTAGGCCTCGCCGTCGTCCACCGCCTTGGTGCTCTCAGCGCGGCGTGGTCAACGTGGTCAACGACATTCCATCGGAAGAGTACTGTACGTGGAGAGACTGACAGCTGGGTCCACGGCCACAGCCCAGTTTTTTTGTGATTTGCCAAGTAAGTCGCTTTGTCAGGCCTGTTGGGCTGCAAATCTTTCAAGACGAGGAGGAGAGCTTTCATTCGGCTGGCTGAGAAAATGGCCCATCAGTAATGAGAAATGGGCTGTACATTTTTAAAACACATCAAACCGGCAATTAGTTTCAAATATCTTTTTTCATTTCGAGATTTGAAATTACATTAATTTTTATGCGTGGAGAATTTGTTAGATTTTATATTGATATACATTTATTTTTAAAATCAATTTGAATGTGAGTCGAAATTTCGGGATTAAAAACAGTTCGGACCGCACCGAAATATGCAAAATTTCGTATAATTTTTTAACCGTGGCCACAATATGGGCTGTAATGTTAACAAAAAGAATATGGGATCCAAAAAAACCTTAATAATTAGCAAATGGGCTGTAAATTATTAGAAATAATGGCAGATGGGTTGTATGCTGTTTCCCACAGATTTGAGGCTTCCCTAAAAAAAAGGTTGACGCATAAGCAGTGACTGTTGGATGGCCATCCAACGGCCGTCGTGCTTCTTCAATCTCTGCTCTTCCTGCTCCAGCCACTCAAACAGGCGCCGGCGGGACTGCCTGCTCCCTCCTCAACGTGGCCGTCTCTGCTGCCGCGCAGGCCTCACCGCCCCACTGTACTCCCAGCACTGGCCTAGCCATCCCTCTACTCACCCACACCTGCTATTATTCTCCGGCGACGGCGAGGCCTCCTACAGTCGAAACGTTCCCCCCGCTGTCAGCTCGGACCCACCTGAAGTGCCTCCTTATTACGCATAAAAAATGAATACTCCCCCGGCTATCAGGGACCCACCTTGGTGGGAGGCTGACTTGTGGGTCTACTAAGGTGATGGGGACGAAGGGCTTTGTCAACTTAGTCAATATGAACGATTCTAGCTCCAGTGACTGTACGATGTCCATCCAATGGCCGTAGTGCTTATTCAACCTCTGGTCTTCTTGCTCCAGCCGCCCAAAGCAGCGCCGGTCGTGCTGCCTGCTCCTGCCTCCCGTGGTCGGCTGTGCTGCCGCGGAGGCCTCACCGCCCCCTACTATTCCCACCACTGGCCAAGCCCTGCGGCGATGGCAGCCTCACACCACAGTCGAACGAGTGAACCCTCATACTCCTCTCCGCGTGGGCATCCACTGCCGCATCTTCACCGGCTCCGCATCGTCCCCTTCCTAGGCCTCGCCGTCGTCCACCGCCCTGGTGCTCTCGGCGCGGCGTGGTCAACATGGTCAAGGAATGACTTCCATCGGACATGGACTGTATGTGGAGAGGCTGACAGCTGGGTCCACGGTGGCAGCAAGGAAGTGCCTCCTTATTACGCGGAAAATAATGATTCCTCCACCTGACAGTAGGGACCCACCAGACGGGCCACCGTATTTCGCGAAAAAACCGTTGCCCCCCTGAGTGCTGGGACCCACCAGCTACACCTTCGCACGCAAGGAAGTGTGTCCAGGCAAAAAAACGATTCGCCCCTAACTGCTGGGACCCACCACCTACATCTTCGCAGGCAAGGAAGTGCCTGACAGTCGGGACCCACCTGGTCGAAGCGTACATAGCATTGTCATTCTGGTCGCGAACGTGTACGTACATATATACTGGTGGATGTAGAGGCGCGCATGTGTCGTAGTAGAGGCGACCAGGGTGCAAGAAAGAAAATACGGCCACGTATGTGTACATACAGGCGGGTCTCGAACGCCTACTCGTGCATACGTACGGCGAGGGCTCGTGTACATTGCTGGGTCGGAACGGAGAAACATCGTCGTCGTCGTGTTCATGGGTCGGAACGGAATGCATGGTCGTGTTCATCGGGAGGGCTTGGACGGAAGAGGTGATGGAAACAAGGCCTGGCGTACCGCAAAACAGAGGAAACGGACCTCCTACGGTCGAAACGGGGGTCCTGTTGATCGGGAGGGGTGTGGCGTACCGCAAAACGGAGGAAACAGACTTGTGTTGGAGCGCTACGGTCGAAACGGGGGTCCTTTTCATCGGGAGGGGTGTGGCGTACCGCAAAACGGGACTCCACGGGATACTGTTCATCTCCACCGTCGACCCCTTCCAGCCTCCACGAGCTACTGTTCATCCACCGTCGACCTCCTCCAGCCTCCACGGGCTCCTGTTCATCCAGCCTCCACCGCGCGCTACTCCATCGGCTACTGTTCAACCACCCCTCCACCGTCTACTGTTCATCCAGCCCTCCACACCATGGGGTCCTGTTCAACCACCCCTCCACGGGCACCCCTCCACCGTCTACTGTTCATCCTGCCCTCCACACCATGGGGTCCT
Organism: Triticum dicoccoides; assembly: GCF_002162155.2. Classification (NCBI taxonomy): domain Eukaryota; kingdom Viridiplantae; phylum Streptophyta; class Magnoliopsida; order Poales; family Poaceae; genus Triticum; species Triticum dicoccoides. The sequence goes on along the minus strand of NC_041380.1, from coordinate 315,855,870 downwards.
GTTCATCCGCCCCTCCACGGGCACCCCTCCATTGTCTACTATTCATCCAGCCCTCCACCACACCACGGGGAACCAACCCCCCCCCCGCCGCAATGCTCATTGTTCATCCCATCGATCGGCTTTAGTTAGCAGCAGTAGCCAAGGAATCGCTTGATCGGGTTCAGTTAACAGCCATCGATCAATCGCTCGGGTTCAGTAACGCGTAGCCTGCAGTGCAATCGCTCGAGTTCAGTTAGAGCCCAACGCCTCGCTCGGGTTCAGTTAGAGCCAATGCCTCACACACACGCACGTACGTGTACGAGAGAAACGCACATCGCTCGGCCCCCGACCTCCCACCATAACCGGGAACTCCCCGAAATTTTCCTCCCCCTCGCTTCTACCATGGTTTTTTCCATCATGGACGGCCCAAAGAATGTCATGCAGCTGCGTCTCCGGCACGCCCATGACGAAAATCCCATTTTCTGTCATGATTTTTTGTCATAGAAGTAGGAGCCCACCACATCTATGATGATACCGGGTTTTGTCACAATTATCGTCATAGAAGTGTCATATGTATGACAGAAAAAAATTCGTTCGGCCCAAAATGTCACGGATGTGTCTTTTTTTGTAGTGTCACCAGGCCGAAGTAGCTGCTGGGAAGGACGTCGCCAGACCACATCCGGACTATAAAGCCCTTTATGGCCTGTTCGGGCCACCTTGTGTAGCTCGACCAGCTGCTTTAGCTGGTCTCTCATGGGCACCAGGTGTTCGGCCCCAGTATACTGAGACTAGAACAACTTCTCCGTTGAGCTTCCCTCCTCGGCCTGGTAAAATTGTGCGGCATCCGACACGCTGCGGGGAAAATCTGCAAACGCTCCTGGAGAGCTCCGGATTCGGGTAAGTAACAAGTAATTTACTTTCACATGCTTTCTCTGCATAAGGAATGTCTTACCCGCCGCTATTTTCTTCATCGCCTCAATCTCCTGGAGGGCTCTTTGGGCTTCAGCCTTGGCATTTTTCGCGCTTTCGAGGGCCGCGGCAAGCTCGGACTCTCGCGTCTTCGAGTCACGCTCCAACACCTCATGCTTCGACAAGAGAGCTTGGAGCTCTTGCTGCACCTCGCCCACCTGTGCCACCTGCCTTTCCCGCTCGGTGCGCTCCTTGGCCGCTCTGTCTTTGGCCTCGGATAGCGCTTGCTTCAGGGTCGCCACCTCGGTCGTGGCCCCTGGCAAATTTACGATGATCCTGTCATGTTGCAATCGCGTCTTCTTTTATATATACATATATATAGACAGGGTATTACTTACCCTTGTTCTCCTCGAGCTGCCTCTTGGTAAGGCCGAGCTCGTCCTTGGACCCTTTAAGGTCCTGCTTCAGTGCGGCGACCTCCGCAGTCAGTGCGGCAGATGCCAGCAGCCAAGCCTGCATACGCATATTGACATACTTATATTAGACTCATGCGATATTGTTTGATCCTCTGTTCGGCTTTTCTTTATGAACACCGAACAGAGCATCAGGGGCTACTATCTATGCGGTAATACTTTTCCCATATTTCAAAAACTTACCTCAAAGCCTGTTAGAAGGCTGGCACAGGCTTCAGTCAGTCCGCTCTTGGCGGACTGAACCTACTGGACCACCGCACTCATAATAGTGCGGTGCCCCTCGTCGATGGAAGCGTTGCGAAGCGCTCCTAGCAGATTGTCCAGTGCCTCTGGATGGACGGAGGTCACCGGCACAGGCGTCTTGCCCCTCTTGGAAGGAGGCCGCCTGCCCGAGTCCAGAAACACTGGAGGTTCCGGTGCGGTGTTCGGCTGAGGGACGAACTCAGAGCCCTCGGGGGCCTTGTTCCCTCTGCTCCCGGAGTCCGGAAGGTCACCTTGAGGCGCCTCCGAGACTGTCTCCCCTCGACCCGGTGCCTCTTGAGACGATACCTCGGTGTTGTCCGTAGGGAAAGGGAAGGTGGCGTTCGGAAGCGGATCGCTATCCATATCCGATGAGCCCAGGGAGCCATCCGACGATACATCGATACGGGCTCGTGGCGGTCTGCATAATCATAATTCGGCATTAGGAGAAGCAGTGCGACAAAGGAATGCTATGAGTTACTCTGGTATCCGAATACTTAAGACTTTGCCAGGGGCTTGGCCCTAAGCAGCCACTCGTCTTCGCCTTCGGCGGCGGTGGTGGAGCAGTCCGTAAGGAGAGTCCTTCCCTTCTTGGACCCTTCGGCCCCCCTGTAGGGGCGGCCTTCCTTTTCTTGTCTCCCCGACTGGAGGAGGAGCATCTTCATCTTCCTCCTCGTCTTCGGGGGAGGAGTGCGTTGCGGAGTTATCGGATGATAAGTCCGATAACGCCTGGCGCCGGGAACTCTATTGGGTTCCCTTGGCCTTCTTGGTCTTCTCCAGCACCTTGTAAGGAGCCGGAGTCAGCATCTCCGTCAGGAGAGCGTCCGCAGTGTCTTTGGGCAGAGGGGCCAGACAGTTAGTTTGCCCCGACGTCTCCACCCAGTCCTGTCAAAGGCATGGAGATCAGACCCTGCACATGGTTAAGCCAGGGGAAATAAATATCCTAACAGATGTATGGAACTCACCGAATGTGCTCGGAGCTTCGCGCTTAACCCGCGGTCCTCGATAAGAGAGGGAGGGACCTCTGCGCCCTTGAACAGCACCTTCCAGACGTCCTTGTGCATCGTGTCGAAGAGCTCGCTCAGAGTCTGGTGCTGGGCCAGGTCGAACTCCCACAAGTTGAAGTCCCGTTGTTGGCATGGGAGGATCCGGTGGACGAGCATGACCTGGACTATGTTGACAAGCTTGAGCTTCTTGCTTGCCATGTTCAGGATACATTTCTGGAGTCCGTCCAGCTCCACCGATGAACCCGACGACAAGCCCTTCTCTTTCCAGGAAGTGAGCCGTGTGGGGAATCCGGATCGAAACTCGGGGGCAGCCACCCATTTGGTGTCGCGCGGCTCAGTGATGTAGAACCACGCCGATTGCCACCCCTTTATGGTCTCCACAAAGGAGCCTTCAAGCCATATAACGTTGGGCATCTTGCCCACCATGGCTCCGCCGCATTCCGCTTGTTGGCCACCCACCACCTTCGGCTTGATATTGAAGGACTTTAACCACAGGCCGAAGTGGGGCCGGATGCGGAGGAAAGCCTCACACACGACGATGAACGCCGAAATGTTGAGGACGAAGTTCGGGGCCAGATCATGAAAGTCCAGCCCGTAGTAGAACATGAGACCACGGACGAATGGATGGAGGGGAAACCCCAGTCCGCGGAGGAAGTGGTGGAGGAAAACTACCCTATCATGAGGTTCAGGGGTAGGAACTATCTACCCCGCAGCAGGCAGCCGATGCGCTATATTCGCGGCCAAGTATCCGGCTCCGCACAGCTTCTTGATGTGTCCCTCCGTAACGGAGGAAGCCATCCATTTGCCTCCCGCTCCGGACATGATTGGAGAAGGTTGAGGGGAAGGATGTGGGCTTGGGCTTTGGAGCTCGAGTGCACAAGAGTGGATGAGCAAGGAGGAAGAAGGCGTGGGTAGAAAAAAGGTTAAACCTTGTCCCTTTATAAGGCGGCCGAAACTATGCGCCCCCACTAGCCTGGTAAAACTCGCTTATCCCCCAAGCGTCATAATCGATGGCGCGGTTGGGTTACCCACGCCCGTATTGATGAGAATCCCGTAATAAGGGGAACACGATCTTTGCTTTGACAAGACGTGTCAAGAAACTGCCTCGTGTTGTGTGCGGGGCTAGTTAAAGGAAACAGTTCAAATAATTACCGGGCCATGGCATAATGTCATGTTGCCAAAACGTGTCAGCAGATTAGATTTGTGGAAATATTATTCTGTCTACGGTGGTATGTGGAACTTATTTTGCAGGGTCGGACACTATCCTTGTATTCAAATTCTTCCGTGATGTATTCGGAGGAGGAACCCGCCTTGCAATGTCGAAGACAATACTGCGCGCCGGACTCATCATCATTGAAGCTTGGTTCAGGGGCTACCGAGGGAGTCCTGGATTAGGGGGTCTCCGGACAGCCGGACTATATCCTTTGGCCGGTCTATTGAACTACGAAGATACAAGATTGAAGACTTCGTCCCGAGTCCGGATGGGACTCTACTTGGCGTGGAAGGCAAGCTAGGCAGTACGGATATGGATATCTCCTCCTTTGTAACCGACCTTGTGTAACCCTAACCCTCTCCGGTGTCTATATAAACCGGAGGGTTTTAGTCCATAGGACACGACAACATACAATCATACCATAGGCTAGCTTCTAGGGTTTAGCCTCTCCGATCTCGTGGTAGATCCACTCTTGTAATACCCATATCATCAAGAATAAACCAAGCAGGACGTAGGGTTTTACCTCCATCAAGAGGGCCCGAACCTGGGTAAAACATCGTGTCCCCTGCCTCCTGTTACCATCCGCCTTAGACGCACAGTTCGGGACCCCCTACCCGAGATCTGCCGGTTTTGACACCGACAGTGACCGAATGTTGTTTGGAGTCCTGGACAAGCTCACAGACATGACGAGGAGTCTCGAAATGGTCGAGAGGTAAAGATTGATATATATATAGTACGATGGTATTCAGACACTGGAATAGTTTCGGAGTGCACCGGGTAGTCATCGGGTCACCGGAAGGGGTTCTGGACACCCCCGGTAAGTGTATGGGCTTAATGGGCAGAAGGAGGGGACGGACCCGCCCACTAGGCGGCTGGTGCGGCCCTCTACATGAATGGCCGGCCCTAGGGGAATGAAAGGGGAGGGGTGGCCCCTCCTGCCTTTCCCTCCTCAAGAGAGAAAGGAAAGGGGGGGCACCTCCTCCTTCCTTCCTCCCGTACTTCAAAGAAGGAAAGGGGCGCCACTTGGGAAGGGAACCCAAGTAGGATTTAGCCTACTTGGGGGTGCCTCCTAGCTGCTCCCTCATCCCCCCACTTATATATATGTGGGAGGGGGCGCCTAGCATACCAGAACAATTGCTTAGCCATGTGCGGCGCCCCCCTCCACCATTTACACCCCCGGTCATATTTTCGTAGTGCTTAGGTGAAGCCCTGCGGAGATCACTTCACCATCACCATCGCCATGCCGTCGTGCAGCTGGAACTCATCCACTACCTCGCTATCTTGCTGGATCAAGAAGGCAGAGGACGTCACCGAGTTGAACGTGCGCTGAACACAGAGGTGTCGTATGTTTGGTACTCGATCGGTTGGAGCACGAAGAAGTTCGACTACATCAACCACATTACCTAACACTTCTGCTTAAGGTCTACGAGGAAGGCGGAGGACATCACCAAGCTGAATGTGTGCTGAACGCGGAGGTGACGTGCATTCAGTACTCGATCAGTTGGAGCGTGAAGAAGTTTGACTACATTAACTGCGTTATCTAACGCTTCCGCTTACGGTCTACGAGGGTACATAGACACACTCTCCCCCCTCGTTGCTATGCATCTCCATCGATAGATCTTGTGTGTGCATTGATTTTTTTTGTTTTCCATGCAACATTTCCCAACAGTGGCATCCGAGCCAGGTATATGCGTAGATGATATGCATGAGTAGAACACAAAGAGTTGTGGGCAGTGATAGTCGTACTGCTTACCACCAACGTCTTATCTTGATTCGGCGATATTGTGGGATGAAGCGGCCCAGACCAACCTTATATGTCCACGCACATGAGACCGGTTCGACCGACACACATGCAACTAGTTTTGCATAAAGGTGGCTAGCGGGTGTCTGTTTCTCCTACTTTAGTTGAATCAATTTTGACTACGGCCAATCCTTGAAGAAGGTTAAAACAGCAAACTTGATAAATCACCATTGTGGTTTTTGCCGTAGGTAAGAACGGGTCTTGCTAGAAGCCCTAGCAGCCATGTAAAACTTGCAACAACAAGTAGAGGACGTCTAACTTGTTTTTGCAGTGCATGTTGTGATGTGATATGGTCAAGATATGATGTGATATATGTTGATGTATGAGATGATCATGTTTTGTAATATCGACAACCGATAGGAGTATTAGGGTTGTCTCTTGATTGTATGAAATGCAAGCACCATGTAATTTCTTCACTTCATCGCTACGCATTTGCAATAATTGTAGAAGCAATAGTTGGCGAGACGACCCCGACGCAAGGATGGAGATCAAGGTATCGAGCCGGTGACGATGGAGATCGATCATGACGATGCTTTGGAGATGGAGATCAAAAGCACAAGATGATGATGGCCACATCATGTCACATATTTTGATTGAATGTGATGTTTATCCTTTATGCATCTTATTACTACATTAACCGCGTTATCTAACGCTTCCGCTTACAGTCTACAAGGGTACGTAGACACACTCTCCCCCTCGTTGCTATGCATCTCCATCGATAGATCTTGCGTGTGCTTTGATTTTTTTTTTGTTTTCCATGCAACATTTCCCAACAGTGGCATCCGAGCCAGGCATATGCGTAGATGATATGCACGAGTAGAACACAAAGAGTTGTGGGCAGTGATAGTCGTACTGCTTACCACCAATGTCTTATCTTGATTCGGCGATATTGTGGGATGAAGCGGCCCAGACCAACCTTACATGTCCACGCACATGAGACCGGTTCGACCGACACACATGTAACTAGTTTTGCATAAAGGTGGCTGGCGGGTGCCTTTTTCTCCTACTTTAGTTGAATCAATTTTGACTACGGCCAGTCCTTGAAGAAGGTTAAAACATCAAACTTGAGAAATCACCATTGTGGTTTTTGCCGTAGGTAAGAACGGTTCTTGCTAGAAGCCCATAGCATCCATGTAAAACTTGCAACAACAAGTAGAGGACGTCTAACTTGGTTTTGTAGCGCATGTTGTGATGTGATATGGTCAAGATATGATGTGATATATGTTGGTGTATGAGATGATCATGTTTTGTAATATCGACAACCAATAGGAGCCTTAGGGTTGTCTCTTGATTGTATGAAATGCAAGCGCCATGTAATTTCTTCACTTTATCGGTACGCATTTGCAATAATTGTAGAAGCAATAGTTGGCGAGACGACCCCGACGCAAGGATGGAGATCAAGGTGTCGAGCCGGTAACGATGGAGATCGATCATGACGATGCTGTGGAGATGGAGATCAAAAGTACAAGACGATGATGGCCATATCATGTCAGATATTTTGATTGCATGTGATGTTTATCCTTTATGCATCTTATTTTGCTTATAACGGCGATAGCATTATAAGATGATCCCTTCACTAAATTTCAAGGTAAAAATGTTCTCCCCGATTATGCACCGTTGCCAAAGTTCATCATTTCGAAGCACCACGTGATGATCGGGTGTGATAGATTCTATGTTCACATACAACGGGTGTAAGACAGTTTTGCACATGGAGAATACATGAGTTAAACTTGATGAGCCTAGCATGTACAGACATGGTCTCGGAACACTGGAGACCGAAAGGTCGAACATGAGTCATATAGTAGATATGATCAACATAGAGATGTTCACCATTTATGACCACCCCATCTCACGTGATGATCAGACATGGGTTAGTTGATTTGGATCATGTATCACTTAGATAACTTGAGGGATGTTTATTTAAGTGGGAGTTCTTTAGTAATTGGATTAATTGAACTTAAGTTATATTATCATGAACTTAGTCTTAATAGTTATGCATATCTATGTTGTAGATCAATAGCTCGCGTTATAGCTCCCCTATTTTGATATGTTCCTAGAGAAAACTAAGTTGAAAGATGATAGTAGCAATGATGTGGATTGGGTCCGTGATCTGAAGATTATCCTCATTACTGCATAGAAAAATTATGTCCTTGATGCACCACTAGGTGAAAGACGTATTGCAGGAGCAGATATAGACGTTACGAACGTTTGGCAAGCTCGGTATGATGACTACTTAATAGTTTAGTGCGCCATGCTTTACGGCTAAGAACCGGGACTTCAAAAACGTTTTGAACGCCACAGAGCATATGAGATGTTGCAACAGTTGAAATTTATATTTCAGACTCATACCCCATGTCGAGAGGTATGAGACCTCTGACAAGTACTTTGCCTACAAGATGGAGGAGAATTGCTCAGCCAGTGAGATTGTGCTTAGAATGTCTGGGTACTACAATCACTTGAATTAAGTGGAAGTTAGTCTTCCAGATAAGACAGTGATTCACAGAGTTCTCTAGTCACTATCACCAAGCTAGTAGAACTTCGTGATGAACTATAATATGCAAGGGATGACAAAAATGATTCCCGAGCTCTTCGCGATGCTAAAATTGGCGAAGATAGAAATCAAGAAAGAGCATCAAGTGTTGATGGTTAACAAGACCACAAGTTTCAATAAAAATGGTAAGGGAAAGAAAAGGAACTTCAAGAAGAATGGCAAGCAAGTTGCGACTCCCGTGAAGAAGCCCAAAGCTAGACCTAATTAAGCCTGAAACTAAGTGCTTCTACTGCAAAGGGAATGGTCACTGGAAGCAGAAACTGCCCCAGATACTTGGCGGATAAGAAGGATGGCTAAGTGAACAAATGTATATTTGATATACATATTATTGATGTGTACTTTACTAGTGTTCGTAGCAACCCCTGGGTATTTGATAATGGTTCAGTTGCTAAGATTAGTAACTCGAAACAGGAGTTGCAAAATAAACAGAGACTAGTTAAGGACGAGGTGATGATGTCTATTCGAAGTGATTCCAAGGTTGATACGATCACCATCGCACACTCCCTCTACCTTCGGGATTAGTGTTGAACTTAAATAAATGTTATTTGGTGTTTGCGTTGAGCATGAATATGACTGGATCATGTTTATTGCAATACGGTTATTCATTTAAGTCAGAGAATAATTGTTGTTCTATTTACTTAATAAAACCTTCTATGGTCACACACCAACATACTTGTGCAACTACCGTTTAGGTCATATTAGTGTAAAGCGCATGGAGAAACTCCATGTAGATGGACTTTTGGAATCACTTGATTATGTATCATTCGATACTTGCTAACCATGCCCTTATGGGCAAGATGTATAAAACTTCATTCTCCAAAATAATGAAGCGAGCTAATGACTTACTGGAAATAATACATAACGATGTATGTGGTCCGATGAGTGTTGAAGCTCGCGGCGGGTATCGTTATTTTCTCACCTTCACAGATGATTTAAGTAGGCATGGGTATATCTACTTGATGAAACACAAGTCTTAAACATTTGAAAAGTTCAAAGAATTTTAGAATAAAGTGGAGAATCATCATAACAAGAAAATAAAGTTTCTACAATCTGATCGAGGAGGAAAATATTTGAGTTGTGAGTTTGGCCTTCATTTAAAACAATCTGGAATAGTTTCACAACTCACGCCACCTGGAAGACCACAGTGTAATGGTGTGTCTGAACGTCATAACTGTACTTTATTAGATATGGTGCCTTCTATGATGTCCCTTACTGATTTACCACTATTGTTTTGGGGTTATGCATTAGATATGGTCGCATTCACGTTAAATAGGGCACTGTGTAAATCCATTGATACGACACCATATGAACTATGGTTTGGATAGAAACCTAAGCTGTCGTTTCTTAAAGTTTGGGGTTGTGACATTTATGTCAAAAGGCTTCAGCGTGATAAGCCGAAACCCAAATCAGAGAAGTGCATCTTCATAGGACACCCTAAGGAAACAATTAGGTACACCTTCTACCATAGAACTAAAGGCAAGATCTTTGTTGCCAAGAATGGAATCTTTCTAGAGAAGGAGTTTCTCTCGAAAGAAGTGAGCACAAGGAAAGTAGAACTTGATAAGGTAATTGCACCTTCTCTCGAATTGGAAAGTAGCACATCAGAGAAATCTATTCCTGGGATGCCTACACAAACTAGAGAGGAAGCTAATGATGATGATCATGAAACTTCGGATCAATATACTACATGACCTCGTAGGTCGAATAGAGCACATTTCGCACCAGAGTGATACGGTAATCCTGTCTTGGAAGTCATGTTACTAGACCATGGCGAACCTACAAACTATGATGATGCTATGATGAGATCAGATTCCGATAAATGGCTTGAGGCCATGAAATCTGAGCTATGATCCGTGTATGAGAACAAAGTGTGGACTTTGGTGAACTTGCCTGACGATCAGCGGGCCATTAAGAATAAATGTATCTTCAAGAAGAATACAAACACTGATGGTAATGTCACCATCTACAAAGCTCGACTTGTCGCAAAAGTTTTTCGACAAGTTCAAGGGGCTGACTACGATGAGACATTCTCACTCGTACCGATGCTTAAGTCTGTCCAAATCATGTTAGCAATTGCCACATTTTATAATTATGAAATCTGGCAAATGGACGTCAAAACTGCATTCCTTAATGGATTTCTTCAAGAAAAGTTGTATATGATGCAACCAGAAGTTTTTTTTGATCTAAAGGTGTTAACAAAGTGTGCAAACTCCAGTGATTCATCTCTGGACAGGTGCAAGCATCTCGGAGTTGGAATATACGCTTTGATGAGATGATCAAAGCATATGGTTTTATACAAACTTACGGTGAAGCCTGTATTTACAACAAAGTGAGTTGGAGCTCTGTAGCATTTCTGATTATATGTGGATGACATATTGTTGATTGGAAATGATATAGAATTTCTGGATATCATAAAAGAATACTTGAATAAGAATTTTTGAAAAAAATACCTCGGTGAAGCTTCTTATAAAATGGGCATCAAGATCTATAGGAATAGATCGAGATGCTTAATAGGACTTTCACAAAGTATGTACCTTGGCAAAGTTTTTGAAGAAGTTCAAAATAGATCCGTTTAAGAAAGAGTTCTTGTCTATGTTACAAGGTGTGAAGTTGAGTAAGACTCAAAGCCCGACCACGACAGAAGATAGAGAGAGAATGAAAGTCATTCCCTATGCCTTAGCCATAGGTTCTCTAAAGTATGGCATGTTGTGTACCATACCTACTGTGTACCTTGCAATGAGTTTGGCAAGGGGGTACAATAGTGATCCAAGAGTAGATCACTAGACATTAGTCAAAATCATCCTCGGAGAACTAAGGAAATATTTTCTCGGCTATGGACGTGATAAAGAGTTCATCGTAAAGAGTTACATTGATGCAAGATTTGACACTGATTCAGATGACTATGAATATCAATCTAGATACATATTGATAGTGGGAGAAATTAGCTAGAGTAGCTCCATGCAGAGCATTATAGACATAGATATTTGCAAAATGCATACGGATCTAAATGTGACAGGCCCGTTGACTAAACTTCTCTAACAAGAAAAACATGATCACACCTTAATACTCTTTGGGTGTTAATCACATGGTGATGTGAACTAGATTATTGACTCTAGTAAACTCTTTGGGTGTTGGTCACATGGCGATGTGAACTATGTGTGTTAATCACATGGCAATCTGAACTAGATTATTGACTCTAGTGCAAGTGGGAGACTCATGGAAATATGCCCTAGAGTCAATAATAAAATGGTTATTATTACATTTCCTAAATCATGATAAAGGTTTTTTATTCATGCTAGAATTGTATTGACCGGAAACTTAAATGCATGTGTGGACACATAAACAAATATTGTGTCCCTAGTGAGCCTCTACTAGACTAACTCGTTGATTAAACGATGATTAAGGTTTCCTAAACATAGACATGAGTTGTCATTTGATAATGGGTTCACATCATTAGGAGAACTATGTGATGGACAAGACCCATCCGTTAGCTTAGCATATTGATCGTTCAAGTTTATTGCCATTGCTTTCTTAATGTCAAATACATATTCCTTCGACTATGAGATTATGAAACTCCCGGATACCGGAGGAATACCTTGTGTGCTATTGATGTCTACTACACAACTTTATTCTTGTAGACTCGTGTTGGTCCTCCAAGCATAGAGTTTTGTAGGACAGTAGCAATTTTCCCTCAAGTGGATGACCTAAGTTTTATCAATCTGTGGGAGGCGTAGGATGAAGATGGTCTCTCTCAAACAACCCTGCAAAAAAAGAACAAAGAGTCTCTTGTGTCCCCAACACACCAAATACAATGGTAATTTGTATAGGTGCACTAGTTTGGTGAAGAGATGGTGATACAAGTGTAATATGGATAGTAGATATTGGTTTGTGTAATAAGAACAATAAAAAACAACAAGGTAGCAATTGATAAAAGGAGCACAAACGGTAATGAGGCCTAGGGTCCGTACTTTCACTAGTGCAATCTCTCAACAATGCTAATATAATTGGATCATATAACCATCCCTCAATGTGCGATGAAGAATCACTCCGAAGTTCCTATCTAGCGAGAATGTCGGTGTACTAGAATAGGGGTACCCTAGTACCCCGAACTTGTGCACGGGCAGTTGCAGCACCCCGCGGCAAGGCTTGCCGGGCGAACGCCAAGATCCTCCGTGGTTCCCTTGGAGCCATTCAAGAACAAAGTATTTAAGCTCAGGAAACAAGGCCCCGGCAAGAGGAGCTTGCCGGGAAGGCCAACCAAGGCACTCCAAGGAACTTGCCGCGACGCGCCACGCGCTCCGGCAAGGCAAAAAGGCCCGGCTCCGCAGCAGCGGCAGAGGGATCGGCGGTCGGCGCAGCGCCTGGCGCTCCTGCGGCCTCAGGGTCGTCAGTGCGATCGCCCGACCCCTCGCCGCCCTCTGCGGCGGCAGCCTTGGCGGCCTCCTCGCCGGCGGTCTCATTAGCACCAGCCCCTTCCTCACCAGCGCCCTCTGTCTCCATTGGCTCAGCCGCAGATGGGTCTGAAGAACGAAGAAGGGAGAAAAATCAATCAAAAATCCAAGAGAAGAAAATCAGAAGAAGAAGAACCCAAGGGAAAGTTTTTGGACAAGTGGATTACCTGTGCCAAGATCTGCAGTTGCGGTCTCGGCCGCCGCAGGATCGACGGTGCTGCCCCTTGCCAAAGAGTTCTCCCTTGCCGGAGAGCGCTCCCTTACCGGGAACCCCTCCCTTGGCGGTGTAGTCGAAGCAGATGGCACTTCGGAACCAGCTTCCGGGCGCTCCTGATGTGGCTGCTCTGCTCCTACACAAGTCAACAAGCAAGATATCAACAAAGGAAAAAGCACTCATGCGCGCCCGACAGCAGAAAGCTAACTATGAACTTATGCTGGGGGCTGCTTTGAGAAGTGATTGCCGGGTCCGTCAAGGTGGTCTCAGACCCACCCCCTGCTGACACGGTGGGGTCATCTTCGATGACAATCACCACGGCCTTGGCCCTTTTCGCCGCTCTCTGGGCCAGCGTCCTGAAAAGAAAGGAGTCTAGATTGAAGCAAGTCAGATACAAGATATAAACAGCAAGATTGAAGAACTACAAGAGCACCAAAGAAGCTTACTCTTCTTCCTCCTCGTCGGAGCTGAGCGCGGAAAGATCGAAGTCCGGCCCTCCTCCGGTGCGGCGAGGCGGAGGAGTAGGATCCCTTGCCCGCTTGGCGGGGGCGGTGGAGGTGGCACGGGAAGATCCCGCTCCAGTTGCCGCTGCTGCGTGAGGCGCTCCCGCGGCAACATTGCTTGCCACGGTAGAGCGCGTCGCACGGCTCGGCGGATGTTGACCCGGCTGCTGCCCCGCTGTGTCCCCGGCCCTGTGAAGGCGCCTTCTTGGCGGGGCCGGGGGCTCCGCCTGCGGCAAGCTTTCTGAAGGCTCGGGATCTTCCTCGCCGGCCTCGCTCGGCTCAGCTTCAGAGCCGGCAGGCTCTTCCTTGCCAATGAACTCCGCGCGCTCGGCAAGGTTTGCCGCCTCTGCAGCCTCCGCCTCCTCCACAGTGAACCCGAACACGCCCGCGGCAGCTGCGGCCGCAACCTCTTCCGCCCTAGTGGCGATGCGCTGCAGCTCCTCGTCGGTGGTGTCACGGGTGAGGCTCTTCTGCTCGTCAGCGTGGACCGGCACTTCTTCCAAGTTGTCGAAGAACGCTTGCACAACGTCATCCGCAGGCTCTTGCCAAGTTGGAACGATTCCGTGTGAATCGCACAACGGCATCATGGCGCGGATCCGGTCAAGCGAAGAATTATTGCATAATGGAACGACGCCCCTCGGCAGCGTGAATGGGTGCTGGGGGTCGCGTTTGAACAACTCCAGGAGCATTGCATCCAGCTCCAAGACGGTGAAGTTGTAGTTGAGGCCCGGCCGCAGCCTCATGATGTCCGCCGAGTTCTTGAATTCCCAGGTGGGCCTCCCCCTCTCCTGCAGGGGGGCAATGCGGCGCCGGAGGAAAACTGCGCCTACAGCGCCTACGGTGAGCCCGGCAAGCCTGAGGCGAAGGATCCTAGTAATGGCGATCTTCAGCCTCTCGTCTTCCGGGGCCACGTTGCTCCAGTCATTGCCGCGCACTATTGGAGCTTGGCGCACAGTGGTGAAGGGCTGCGGATTCTCCTCGACGATCTAGCACCACTCCGCTCTCCACTCATCCCACTTGCTGCGGAGCTCACCCTCCAAGTACGCCTCCTTCTTGCCGACTCTCGAGATCCAGGCAATCCCTCTGGCAAGCGGCTCTCCTCTCTCTACCCGAGGTATGAAGAAGTGGCGGAAAAGGGCAACACTGGGGTGGACTCCGACAAAGTTTTCGCACAAATGTGCGAAAACTTCCATGGTCAGAACGGCGTTGGGGGTGAAGTCAAGGAGGCAGAAGCCATAGGTGTTCATGATATCGCAGAAGAACTCCGAGAAGGGCGGGCAGAGCCCACAATAGAAGAATAGCGCGAAGAATGGGTACCCGTTTGGAGCCAGCTCCGAAGCAGCGGCCGGGAGTACCCTCGTGCGCGGATGCGCACGCGTCTCCGTCGCCCAAAAGAGGTAGAAGTACTCCCTCAGCTCCTGCACGCCGAGCTGGGGGGAGAAGATCGCCCGCTCCTTCCGCAGCGCCGCGAGCCGCTGCGCCTCGGCCGACTTCATGCCCTTTCCCTTGTCGGCTTTCGGAGCCATGGCGGAGGTGGTGGGGGAGGTCGACGGCGTTGGTGATGCTGGTGGCAATGGGGGGCGGAGCGCTATTCTCTCGGCTTCGAGAAGAAGGGGGGAGTGGCGGAGGTTCGTGAAGATGGAGTAGTAGCAACCAGCGAGGGGGAACGAACTGCCCCTGTTTCCCCTGCTTATAAAGAGGGACGGGGCGGATGTTTCGCCCTTTCAAATAAAGAACCACCCACGATCTCTCCCACGACGCCGCATTCAACGCGTGCCGTTAGGGGAGAGCGCGGTGGATACGGAACGAGATTCGGCGTGGCCCAGTCCGCGTGTGCCCGTGCCCTGTCTTGGGCCTGGCCCAACAGCGCTCGGCACCATGTCTGGCCCAGGCCCGGGGGCTCCTGTCGGTGTACTAGAATAGGGGTACCCTAGTACCCCGAACTTGTGCACGGGCAGTTGCAGCACCCCGCGGCAAGGCTTGCCGGGTGAACGCCAAGATCCTCCATGGTTCCCTTGGAGCCATTCAAGAACAAAGTATTTAAGCTCAGGAGACAAGGCCCCGGCAAGAGGAGCTTGCCGGGAAGGCCAACCAAGGCACTCAAAGGAACTTGCCGCGACGTGCCACGCGCTCCGGCAAGGCAACAAGGCCCCGGCAAGAGGAGCTTGCCGGGAAGACCAACCAAGGTACCTCGAGGCCTGGTGAGCGACAAGCTTCCGGACCCGACAAGATAACAACAGCGACAAGGCGCTTGTCGTGGCAGGCGGCCACTCTGTGCCCACGCTCCAGCGCATCCACCAACGTGTC
This sequence comes from Triticum dicoccoides, assembly GCF_002162155.2. Lineage (NCBI taxonomy): Eukaryota > Viridiplantae > Streptophyta > Magnoliopsida > Poales > Poaceae > Triticum > Triticum dicoccoides. The sequence continues at coordinate 315,840,222 of NC_041380.1, read as the reverse complement.
GCTCTGGGGGCCTCTCCAGGCGCGCGTGGCGGGAGCCTGTGCAGCCAGCGGTGCGCAGTGGCATGCGAAGCTGACAAGATCGCCATCGTGGCGAATGGTGGCGCCCCTAACGGTCCTTTTCTGCACTATTTGGGCGACTCGGACGGGCACTTAATGCCCTTGTCCCCTGCCGTCAGGGTTAGGTAGGGTGCACTGTACAAGTAACTGTACCAACCACCTCACTTTTTACATTTGTACCCTTCTCTGCGTTGCCACCTGTCGGTGACCCCTTTAGCGTATAAAAGGAGGCCCATGCGCAACGTAGAGGGGGTTCAGTTCGACTCATTCGTGACCCAGACAAACACTACGCTCTCTCTCTAGAGCAAGAACACAAGATAATACAACCAGACAAGCAGCAGTAGGAGTGTTATCTCTCCGGAGAGCTCCGAAGCTAGGTAAACTGCTCATGTGCTTCGCCTCGATCTGCTCTTCGTGCGATCTCCGCCCCCCGCCGAACCGAAAGGGGCCCGGTCCGCCGGCCCCATAGGTGTTCGTGGATCAGTTTCCCCGACAGAGAACATAAGAAGAAATCATTTGTAGGGTACGAAACCACCTCGAAGCTATTCGTCCGATCGATCTACCCAAGAGTTCATACTAAAATAACACCAAATAATTTCAGATTCATAATACTCAATCCAACAGAAAGAACCTCAAAGAGTGCCCCAATTAGTTCTTTTGTTGAGCTTTCATACACTTATAGCTCTAGTGCATCTATTGCATGGCAATCCCTACTCACTCACATCGATATCTATTGATGGGCATCTCCATAGCCCGTTGATATGCTTAGTTGATGTGAGACTATCTTCTCCTTTTTGTCTTCTCCACAACCACCATTCTATTCCACCTATAGTGCTATGTGCATGGCTCACGCTCATGTATTGCGTGAAGATTGAAAATGTTTGAGAACATCAAAAGTATGAAACAATTGCTTGGATTGTCATCGTGGTTGTGCATGATTTAAATATTTTGTGTGGTGAAGATGGAGCATAGCCAGACTATATGATTTTGTAGGGATAACTCTCTTTGGCCATGTTATTTTGAGAAGACATGATTGCTTTGCTAGTATGCTTGAAGTATTATCATTTTTATGTCAATATTTAACTTTTGTCTTGAATCTTTCGGATATGAACATTCATGCCACAATAAAGAAAATTACATTGAGAAATACGCTAGGTAGCATTCCACATCAAAAATTCTGTTTTTCTCGTTTACCTACTCGAGGACGAGCAGGAATTAAGCTTGGGGATGCTTGATACGTCTCCAACGTATCTATAATTTTTTTATTGTTCCATGCTATTATATTATCTGTTTTGGATGTTTAATGGGCTTTAATATACCTTTTTATATTATTTATGGGACTAACCTACTAAACAAAGGCCCATCGCAAATTGTTGTTTTTTTGCCTATTTCAGTGTTTCGCAGAAAAGGAATACCTAACGGAATCCAAATGGAATGAAACCTTCAGGAGAGTTATTTTTGGAACAATCGTGATCCAGGAGACTTGGAGTGCACGTCAAGAAATAAGCGAGGAGGCCACGAGGCAGGAGGGCGCGCCCAGGGGGGTAGGCGCGCCCCCACCCTCGTGGTCCCCTCACAGCTCCACCGACGTACTTCTTCCTCCTATATAGACCCATATATCCTAAAAACATCAAGGAGCACCACGAAACCCTATTTCCACCGCCGCAACCTTCTGTACCCATGAGATCCCATCTTGGGGCCTTTTCCGGCGCTGTGCCGGAGGGGGAATCGATCATGGAGGGCTTCTACATCAACACCATAGCCTCTCCGGTGATGTCTGAGTAGTTTACCACAGACCTTTGGATCCATAGTAATTAGCTAGATGGCTTCTTCTCTCTCTTTGGATCTCAATACAAAGTTCTCCTTGATTTTCTTGGAGATCTATTCGATGTAATTCTTTTTGCGGTGTGTTTGTCGAGATCTGATGAATTGTGGGTTTATGATCAAGATTATCTATGAACAATATTTGATTCTTCTCTGAAATCTTTTATGCGTGATTTAAATATCTTTGCTAGTCTCTTCGAATTATCAGTTTGGCTTGCCCTACTAGATTGATCTTTTTTGTAATGGGAGAAGTGCTTAGCTTTGGGTTCAATCTTGCGGTGTCCTTTCCCAGTGACAGCAAGGGCAGCAAGGCATGTATTTTATTGTTGCCATCGAGAATAAATGTATCTTCAAGAAGAAGACAAACACTGATGGTAATGTCACCATCTACAAAGCTCGACTTGTCGCAAAAGTTTTTCGACAAGTTCAAGGGGCTGACTACGATGAGACATTCTCACTCGTAGCGATGCTTAAGTCCGTCCAAATCATGTTAGCAATTGCCACATTTTATAATTACGAAATCTGGCAAATGGACGTCAAAACTGCATTCCTTAATGGATTTCTTCAAGAAAAGTTGTATATGATGCAACCAGAAGTTTTTTTGATCTAAAGGTGTTAACAAAGTGTGCAAACTCCAGTGATTCATCTCTGGACAGGTGCAAGCATCTCGGAGTTGGAATATACGCTTTGATGAGATGATCAAAGCATATGGTTTTATACAAACTTACGGTGAAGCCTGTATTTACAAGAAAGTGAGTTGGAGCTCTGTAGCATTTCTGATTATATGTGGATGACATATTGTTGATTGGAAATGATATAGAATTTCTGGATATCATAAAAGAATACTTGAATAAGAATTTTTGAATAAAATACCTTGGTGAAGCTGCTTATAAAATGGGCATCAAGATCTATAGGGATAGATCGAGATGCTTAATAGGACTTTCACAAAGTATGTACCTTGGCAAAGTTTTTGAAGAAGTTCAAAATAGATCCGTTGAAGAAAGAGTTCTTGTCTATGTTACAAGGTGTGAAGTTGAGTAAGACTCAAAGCCCGACCACGACAGAAGATAGAGAGAGAATGAAAGTCATTCCCTATGCCTTAGCCATAGGTTCTCTAAAGTATGGCATGTTGTGTACCATACCTACTGTGTACCTTGCAATGAGTTTGGCAAGGGGGTACAATAGTGATCTAAGAGTAGATCACTAGACATTAGTCAAAATCATCCTCGGAGAACTAAGGAAATATTTTCTCGGCTATGGACGTGATAAAGAGTTCATCGTAAAGAGTTACATTGATGCAAGATTTGACACCGATTCAGATGACTATGAATATCAATCTAGATACATATTGATAGTGGGAGAAATTAGCTAGAGTAGCTCCATGCAGAGCATTATAGACATAGATATTTGCAAAATGCATACGGATCTAAATGTGACAGGCCCGTTGACTAAACTTCTCTAACAAGAAAAACATGATCACACCTTAATACTCTTTGGGTGTTAATCACATGGTGATGTGAACTAGATTATTGACTCTAGTAAACTCTTTGGGTGTTGGTCACATGGCGATGTGAACTATGTGTTTTAATCACATGGCAATCTGAACTAGATTATTGACTCTAGTGCAAGTGGGAGACTCATGGAAATATGCCCTAGAGTCAATAATAAAATGGTTATTATTACATTTCCAAAATCATGATAAAGGTTTTTTATTCATGCTAGAATTGTATTGACCGGAAACTTAAATGCATGTGTGGACACATAAACAAATATTGTGTCCCTAGTGAGCCTCTACTAGACTAACTCGTTGATCAAACGATGATTAAGGTTTCCTAAACATAGACATGAGTTGTCATTCGATAAGGGTTCACATCATTAGGAGAATGATGTGATGGACAAGACCCATCCGTTAGCTTAGCATATTGATCGTTCAAGTTTATTGCCATTGCTTTCTTAATGTCAAATACATATTCCTTCGACTATGAGATTATGAAACTCCCGGATACCGGAGGAATACCTTGTGTGCTATTGATGTCTACTACACAACTTTATTCTTGTAGACTCGTGTTGGTCCTCCAAGCATAGAGTTTTGTAGGACAGTAGCAATTTTCCCTCAAGTGGATGACCTAAGTTTTATCAATCTGTGGGAGGCGTAGGATGAAGATGGTCTCTCTCAAACAACCCTGCAAAAAAAGAACAAAGAGTCTCTTGTGTCCCCAACACACCAAATACAATGGTAATTTGTATAGGTGCACTAGTTTGGTGAAGAGATGGTGATACAAGTGTAATATGGATAGTAGATATTGGTTTGTGTAATAAGAACAATAAAAAACAACAAGGTAGCAATTGATAAAAGGAGCACAAACGGTAATGAGGCCTAGGGTCCGTACTTTCACTAGTGCAATCTCTCAACAATGCTAATATAATTGGATCATATAACCATCCCTCAACGTGCGATGAAGAATCACTCCGAAGTTCCTATCTAGCGAGAACATAAGAAGAAATCATTTGTAGGGTACGAAACCACCTCGAAGCTATTCGTCCGATCGATCTACCCAAGAGTTCATACTAAAATAACACCAAATAATTTCAGATTCACAATACTCAATCCAACAGAAAGAACCTCAAAGAGTGCCCCACTTAGTTCTTTTGTTGAGCTTTCATACACTTATAGCTCTAGTGCATCTGTTGCATGGCAATCCCTACTCACTCACATTGATATCTATTGATGGGCATCTCCATAGCCCGTTGATATGCTTAGTTGATGTGAGACTATCTTCTCCTTTTTGTCTTCTCCACAACCACCATTCTATTCCACCTATAGTGCTATGTGCATGGCTCACGCTCATGTATTGCGTGAAGATTGAAAATGTTTGAGAACATCAAAAGTATGAAACAATTGCTTGGATTGTCATCGTGGTTGTGCATGATTTAAATATTTTGTGTGGTGAAGATGGAGCATAGCCAGACTATATGATTTTGTAGGGATAACTCTCTTTGGCCATGTTATTTTGAGAAGACATGATTGCTTTGCTAGTACGCTTGAAGTATTATTATTTTTATGTCAATATTAAACTTTTGTCTTGAATCTTTCGGATATGAACATTCATGCCACAATAAAGAAAATTACATTGAGAAATACGCTAGGTAGCATTCCACATCAAAAATTCTGTTTTTCTCATTTACCTACTCGAGGACGAGCAGGAATTAAGCTTGGGGATGCTTGATACGTCTCCAATGTATCTATAATTTTTTATTGTTCCATGCTATTATATTATCAGTTTTGGATGTTTAATGGGCTTTAATATACCTTTTTATATTATTTATGGGACTAACCTACTAACCAAAGGCCCATCGCAAATTGTTTTTTTTCTATTTTAGTGTTTCGCAGAAAAGGAATACCTAACGGAATCCAAATGGAATGAAACCTTCAGGAGAGTTATTTTTGGAACAATTGTGATCCAGGAGACTTGGAGTGCATGTCAAGAAATAAGCGAGGAGGCCACGAGGCAGGAGGGCGCGCCCAGGGGGGTAGGCGCGCCCCCACCCTCGTGGTCCCCTTACAGCTCCACCGACGTACTTCTTCCTCCTATATAGACCCATATATCCTAAAAACATCAAGGAGCACCACGAAACCCTATTTCCACCGCCGCAACCTTCTGTACCCATGAGATCCCATCTTGGGGCCTTTTCTGGCGCTGTGCCGGAGGGGGAATCGATCATGGAGGGCTTCTACATCAACACCATAGCCTCTCCGGTGATGTCTGAGTAGTTTACCACAGACCTTTGGGTCCATAGTAATTAGCTAGATGGCTTCTTCTCTCTCTTTGGATCTCAATACAAAGTTCTCCTTGATTTTCTTGGAGATCTATTCGATGTAATTCTTTTTGCGGTGTGTTTGTCGAGATCCGATGAATTGTGGGTTTATGATCAAGATTATCTATGAACAATATTTGATTCTTCTCCGAAATCTTTTATGCATGATTTAAATATCTTTGCTAGTCTCTTCGAATTATCAGTTTGGCTTGGCCTACTAGATTGATCTTTTTTGTAATGGGAGAAGTGCTTAGCTTTGGGTTCAATCTTGCGGTGTCCTTTCCCAGTGACAGCAGGGGCAGCAAGGCACGTATTTTATTGTTGCCATCGAGGATAAAAAGATAGGGTTTATATCATATTGCTTGTGTTTATCCCTCTACATCATGTCATCTTGCCTAATGCGTTACTCTATTCTTATGAACTTAATACTCTAGATGCATGCTAGATAGCGGTCGATGTGTGGAGTAATAGTAGTAGATGCATAATCGTTTCGGTCTACTTGTCGCGGACGTGATGCCTATATACATGATCATTCCTAGTTACTCTCATAACTATGCGCTTTTCTATCAATTGCTCGATAGCAATTTGTTCACCCACCGTAGAATTTGCTATCTTGAGAGAAGCCACTAGTTAAACCTATGGCCCCTGGGTCTATCTTACATCATATTATTTTCCTATCAACTTGCTATTTCTATTTTACAATCTTTATTTTCCAATCTATACAACAAAAATACCAAAAATATTTATCTTATTATCTCTAGCAGATCTCACTTTCGTAAGTGACCGTGAAGGGATTGAAAACCCCTTTGTCGCGTTGGTTGCGAGGTTCTTATTTGTTTGTGCAGGTACGAGGGACTTGCGTGTAGTCTCCTACTGGATTGATACCTTGGTTCTAAAAAACTGAGGGAAATACTTACGCTATTGTGCTGCATCACCCTTTCCTCTTCAAGGGAAAACCAACGCATGCTCAAGAGGTAGTAGGTGTCATGTTGCACAAAGAGCAGAAGAGCGTGGGGCAGCGCGATAGAGATCACACGAGCGATTTTACCCAGGTTCGGGCAACCGTGAGATGTAAAACCCTACTCCTGCTTTGGTGGATAGATGGTGGAAGAATGATGGTGGAGCGTAGTACACTTGCCCGGCGAGGTTGCCTAGGGGGGAGGCAGTGGCTACGCGCGTATGAATGTGTGGGGATTCAACCTTCTAACCCTTTCTACAATAGCCATGGGCCTCCTTTTATAGGTTAAGGGGTCACCACAATGGCAAAGTAGTCATTATGCACTGATAAGATAGCAAACAATGCTATCATACCTAACCCTGCAGGCTGATAGGGCGCATTAAATGCGCCACTCGACGTCACATCATCGCTTGCCCAGCAAGCCTTGCCCGACTATCTTGCCAGCTTCAGACCTACTCGCTTGACACATCGTAGGACGGGTGTCACTTGTAGGCATCCGCTATAGAAAGAGGCCGCCATGTGGCGAATGGCTTCCACTTAGTCACTTTGCGGCTTCACACCGCATCAATTGACGACGTGGTTCGTAGCGGAGTAGTTGGGTGAGGTGGTTTTGCCTCCGCGAGTCCCGGCATGCCTTGCCGGGCCGTCTTGGACGTTCTCTTCAAGGGTTGACCCTTCCCTCGCCGAGCTCACCTGCCCGACAAGGGATGCTTTTATCCTGGTGGTATCTTACTTCTCTGACTTGATCTTGGTCCTTCAAAGATCTTGGTCTCTGGTACTCTGGTATGGCCTGGCGCCATAATCTCGTTCCCGTGCCTGTGCATAGTCCAGGCAACAGACCCAGGGTTTGTTGCACTGACAATATCCAATTGGATATATGTGCCTAGATCTTTCCTCGCCTCATGATGCTTGCCAAAAGAGAAAAATAAAAAGGAATAGAGAGAAAAACCTTGACTCTTGCATGAAAGTAAATACATAAAAGTAAACTGTAGGCCCTTCGCAGAGGGAAGCAGAGGTTGTCATGCGCTTTTTGTTTGTATACTCAATCCCTTAGTGCAAAAGAACATCACGTTATATTACCCCTTATGATAGCAACCTTTATTATGCAGTCTGTCGCTTTCATTCTTTGCCATCACAAGTTCGAACACCACTCAATTTTCTCTTACACTAAATGATCTAACACTTCTAGAAGCAATTTTTATTGCCTTATTGCACCGATGACAACTTACTTGAAGGATCTTGCTCAATCCTTAGGTAGGTATGGTGGACTCCTGAATATAAGATTTGGGTTTAAGGATTTTTGGATGCATAAGTAGTATATCTACTTGGTGCGGAATTTTTGGATATTAAAGATGGGGGGCAAGCACCACATGTTGAAGGGTCTATGACAATATAACTTCTATGTGAATATGAACAAACATAAACCATTACGTTGTCTTCCTTGTCCAACATCAACAATTTTGGCATATAATATTTTGATGGGGGCTCACAATCACAGAGGATTTCCAAGATAGTGTATTTGCATGTGAAAGTTCTATTCCTTATAGTAATCATTCAGGAATTGCTTGTATGACCAATATTGTGATTGTCAAGCTTCAAAAGATTTCACTTTCTAAACCCAATGTGAAGCTACCACTAGGCATGATATGAACATATAATTTCAACGTCATGATATTCAATTCATTCAACAATTTACTCATAGGATATAAGTGAAGCACAAGAGTAAATGACAAGCTACTCCAAAAAGATATAAGTGAAGATCAAGCGAGTAGTTATGTAGATGGGTAGCTATTTGAGGACTCTCTCTTATTTGAAAGTTTCAGATCTAAGTATTTTATTAAAACACCAAGGAAAACAAAACAAAAATGACATTCCAAGAATAGCACACATCATGTGAAGAAGCAAAAACTTAGGCTCAACTAATACTAACCGATAATTGTTGAAGAAGAAAGGTGGGATGCCTACTAGGGCATCCCCAAGCTTAGATGCTTGAGACTTCTTGAAATATTATCTTGGGGTGCCTTGGGAATCCCCAAGCTTAAGCTTTTGTGTCTCCTTAGTTCCTCTCATACCATGGTTTTCCTAAATCTCAAAAACTTCATCAACACAAAACTCAACAAGAACTCGTGAGATAAGTTAGTATAAATCAATGTGAAACCTTATCATTCACTGCTATAGCAAATCAGAAAAATTATTATTCAACATTTCATACTAAATGCCTCTGCATATTTAATAATCCTATCCTGAAACAAAATCATTAAACAAGCAAACATATGCAAACAATGCAAACATAACAGCAATCTACCAAAACAGTAGAGTCGGTAAAGAATGCAAGAGTATAAATACTTCTGTAACTCCAAAAATTATGAAAATTTACCACACTGTAGAAAATTTATCAGATCTTATTTTGCAAAAAGTTTCAACCTTTTATCACATTCTGACTTTTCTAGAGAACTTCTGCAACAGCGATAAACGTTCTGTTTTAAAACAGCCACTCATATACTTGCAAAATAAGCATGGCAAAGGCTATATTTGACATTTTTATTGAAGCAAAAGATTCAAAACCTTATTATAAATAACATCAAGCAAATACTAGAAAAATAAAATGATTCGCCAAGCAAAACACATATCATGTGATGAATGAAAATATAGCTCCAAGTGAGGTTACCGATAATGTTGGAGACGAAAGAGGGGATGCCTTCTGGGGCATCCCCAAGATTAGTTGCTTGGATCTTACTTATTACCTTGGGGGTGCCTTGGGCATCCCCAAGCTTAGGATCTTGTCACTCCTTATTCTCCTCATATCGACATCTCACCCAAAACATGAAAACTTCAATCACATAAAACTTAACGGAACTTCGTGAGATAGGTTAGTACGATAAAGACAAATCATCCACTTTGGTACTGTCAAAGACAAGATATATAATTGTTCTCACACAACGCCTACTGTATCATATCATTTCCACAATTTATATTGAGCAATATAAGCCATAGAAACTAGGAAACAAGCAAACTATGCATTGAAAACAGAATCTGCAAAAACAGAACAGTCTGTAGTAATCTGTACACCAACCAAACTTCTGCTAGTCCAAAAATTCTTAAAAATTCTGACAACCTGGGCAATTTGTCTATTAATCTTCTGCAGAAAGAATCAGTATTTTATCATGCTTCTGTCAAAAATGAGAATTATTTTCCTGAGTGCAAAAGTTTCTGTTTTTCAGCAAGATCAAATCAACTATCACCATAGACCATCCCAAAGGCTTTACTTGGCACTTTATTGAAACAAAAGCAATAAAACATGATTACTACAGTACAATAATCATGTGAACACACAAAAACAATAGGGGTAAATGTTGGGTTGTCCCCCAACACGCACTTTTCTTTAATGCCTTTTAGCCAGGCATGATGATTTCAATGATGCTCGCATAAAAGATAAGAACTGAAACATAAAGAGAGCATCATGAATCATTAGTTCCTCTCTCATAATAATTTTCAGTAGCATCATGGATAGATTCATCAATATAACCATCACATAAAGCATTATTTTCACGGTCCACAAGCATAGAAATTTTATTACTCTCCACATAAGCAATTTTATTCTCATTCACAATAGTGGGAGTATCATATGAAACTCGAGTACTAAAAAAATTCCACATTAAAAGAGTAATGTTCAGTAAAAGTATATTCGAAATTTTGACAATAATTATCACTACTTTTTATAACATAAGTATCATCACAATAATCATCATAAGTAGCAACTTTGTCCTCATCATAGATAGGAGGCATGCAATCATCATAGCAAATTTGATCATTTGAAGTGGGGGGGGGGGGCTAAAAAGATCATCTTCATTAAGCATATCATCCCCAAGCTTCAGACAAACATTAATTGCAGCAAATAAATACTTAAACATGTCATTCTCATCAAACATAGCATCCCCAAGCTTGTGGCTTGGCATATCATAAGCATAATCACTCTCATCATCAATAGTACGAATAGCACCAACAGTATAACAATTGCTATCATCATAATTTCCCAAGTTGGTGCCAAAAATATTTCCAAGATTATATGCAGTATCATTATCTTCCCAATCATAATCATCACAACAAGCAATAGGCATAACAAAATCATCATCAATAGTGCTCTCGGACATTGTGCCACAAGACATAGAAGAAATAACTTCATCAAGTGCATCATCTTCCACAATTATTTTTGCTTAATTTTCATGAGGCACAACAATAATAGGAGCAACATTATTTAGGAGAGATAACTTTTTACCTCTATTCTGTCTTCCTTTCTTCTTCTTCACCACATCATGTGTGGGTTTAATTAATTTTTTAAGCTTCTTATTGATGAGATTGGTTGAATAGGGAGCTCCTCCTCGTCACATATTTCATCATGAGAGACAATTGGAGGGAAAGTGGAAATCTTTACCGTTTCATTAGTATTCCTTTTATATTCTATTGGTTTTCCAATCTTTCTATACTTGGCAATATAAGCATTCTCATTGCAATTTACCATGCAAAACATGTAGATATTTTCTAGATTAGTTTCAATGTCGTTGTCGGTGTCAAAACCGGCGGATCTCGGGTAGGGGGTCCCGAACTGTGCGTCTAGGCCGGATGGTAACAGGAGGCAAGGAACACGAAGTTTTACCCAGGTTCGGGCCCTCTCGATGGAGGTAAAACCCTACGTCCTGCTTGATTAATATTGATGATATGGGTAGTACAAGAGTAGATCTACCACGAGATCAGAGAGGCTAAACCCTAGAAGCTAGCCTATGGTATGATTGTTGTTGTGTATGTTGTCCTACGGACTAAAACCCTCCGGTTTATATAGACACCGGATAGGGTTAGGGTTACATAGAGTCGGTTACAATGGTAGGAGATCTACATATCCGTATCGCCAAGCTTGCCTTCCACGCCAAGGAAAGTCCCTTCCGGACACGGGACGAAGTCTTCAATCTTGTATCTTCATAGTCCAGGAGTCCGGCTGAAGGTATAGTCTGGCCATCCGGACACCCCCTAATCCAGGACTCCCTTAGTAGCCCCTGAACCAGGCTTCAATGACGACGAGTCCGGCGCGCGGATTGTCTTCGGCATTGCAAGGCGGGTTCCTCCTCCAAGTACTTCATAGAAGATTTTGAACACAAAGATAGTGTCCGGCTCTGCAAAATAAGTTTCCACATATTGCCATAGAGAGAATAGTATTTACACAAATCTAATCTGCTGACGTATTCCGTAGTGTGACACACCACGACCAAGCCTTTATCCGAGTCGTTTCATTGTCCCACCTCAGCACGTCATGCGAGGCGGTTTCCTTGGCACGTCTTGTTAAAGCAGAGATCGTGTCCCCTTATTCTGGGATTCTCATCAATACGGGCGTGGGTAACCCAACCGCGCTATTGATTATGGCGCTTGGGAGATAAGCGAGTTTTACCAGGCTGGTGGGGACACATAGTTGCGTCCACCTATATAAGGGGATAAGGATCCACCTTTTCACCTACGCCTTCTTCCTCCCTTGCTTATCCATTCTCGCGCACTCGAGCTCCAGCGCCCAAGTCCGCACTCCCCACCTCAACCTTCTCCAGCCATGTCCGGAGCGGGAGGCAAGTGGATGGTCTCCTCCGTCACGGAGGGGCACATCAAAAGACTAAGGAAGGCCGGATAATTATCTAACGACATTGCGCACCGGCTTCCCGAAAAGGGGCAGCTCATCCCCACCCCTAGGCCCCATGAGAGGGTTGTGTTCCTCCCCCATTTCCTCCGCGGACTAGGTTTCCCTCTCCACCCATTTGTCCGGGGGCTCATGTTCTACTACGGCCTGGATTTCCATGATCTGGCCCCAAATTTTGTCCTCAACATCTCAGCGTTTATCGTCATGTGCGAGGCCTTCCTCCGCATCCGCCACCATTTTGGCCTATGGCTCAAGACTTTCAATGTCAAGCCGAAGGTGGTGCGCGGCGACCAGGCGGAGTGCGGAGGCGCCATGGTGGGCAAGATGGCCAACGTCTTATGGCTTGAGGGCTCCTTTGTGGAGACCCTGAAGGGGTGGCAATCGGGGTGGTTTTACATCACCGAGCCGCGCGACCCCGAATGGGTCGCAGCCCCTGAGTTTCGGTCCGGACCCCCTACGCGGCTCACCTCCTGGAAGGAGACCGGCCTGTCGTGGGGTAAAAAAGGAGAGCTGACCGGACTCCAAACATGCGTCCAAACCCTGGTGGACAAGAAGCTCAAACTTGTCAACGTAGTCCAGGTTATGCTCATCCGCCGGATCCTCCCGTGTCAACAACGGGATTTCAACCTGTGGGAGTTCAACCCGGTGCGGCACCAAACTCTGAGCAGGCTCTTCGACATGACGTACGAAGATGCCTGGAAGGTGCTTTTCAAGGGCACCGAGGCCCCTGCATCTGTCGGCGTTCTGGGAACGGGGGTCCCCAGACTTTCCTGTCTGCGGCCTGCGGCATGGATCAAAGGGGGGCCCAGCACGGCCCATCTTCACCAACACAAACCCAAGACCCTCGCGAGGGGCCAAGCCTCGCGGGGCGGATGACGCGGAGCTTCCTCAGGCACGGCCTCGTCAGGATGGCTCACGAGGAGGCGGAGAGATCAAGGCGGGGTACCTCACGAGGTGCCCATGACGCAAGCCATGACAACTCAGGGCGCCAGGCGGGTGCCAGCCTGCGCAGCGTCCTCCTTTCCTCTTTGGTGCAAAGGGGGCAAGTGTAGCCGCGGAGTACCGAGGCATCAGGCAAAGGTTGCCATTTCATTGCAACGAGACCAAGACCAGGAGGACTACGAGATGGAGGTCACCGTGGAGCCCAAGACGGCATCACCACCAGAGCTTTGTGCAGGCGAAGACTACTTTTGTCAGGATAGCTGATACTTGTTGTCCCCCTTCAAATTAGCCCGCCATTGTTGGCTCCCTTCCCGCTCAATATTTGGGGAGAGGACCAGGGCCTCTATAAATAGGACCAGCCACCCACATAGCTGGGGGAGAGACGAAGACGAGGACGAAAAGAAGGAGGACGAAAAAGAGGTAGGAAGGAAGAGGCTCGTTAGAAGGGTCGGTCAAGGGAGAGCAGAGAGAGAGAGAAAGGTGGCCGAACTCCTCCCAGTAGTTCATCGCCTCAGCCAAGAACAGACCCTCGCGAGGCTGTTCTTCCTTGTATTGTTCATCATCATCAGCCCAAGAGGCAATCCACACACCACACACTGGAGTAGGGTATTACACCACAACGGTGGCCCAAACCAGTATAAACCCTGTGTCTCTTGTGTTGTTCTTTCCTTAGTTTAGATCCAAGCATGGCGGAGGGGTGCAGGTAGGTAGGAGGCGAAATCTCCGCGCGCACCCCAGTGTTCGAACCTCAAGGGTCTGCCGAAACCCGAAATCCGACATTTGGCGCGCCATGTAGGGGTGCGCCGGAATTCGTCTTCCACCGCCCCGTTCTCCTCCGACCGTCACGCCCATGTCTGACGCTCGTCGGGCCCGCGCTGAGCGCCGAGCCGCACTCGCTTCCCGCGTCGCCCAAACGGCCCCTATCGGCGGGCATCCACGCCGTTCCCCGTCACCTGCCGTCAACGCCGCCACCGGCCCGGCGGGGGACGAGCGGCAAGCATCGTCCCAGCATCCGTCTGTGCGGCAAGACGGCCGCACCGCAACTCCCTCGCTCGCCCCAGCTGGATCTTCGTCCCGGGCGCTCCGCGCACCCATGGAGGCTCGGGCTGCAATCATCGCGGCAAACGAGCTCCTGCGCTACCGTCCCGTCGACGACGTCTACGAGGAATGGCTCGACCGCGTCGCCGAGCTCGTCCGCGTTGCAGGGGGCTCTTCCGCGCAGTCCGTTCCGCTGCACCGCACCCCGCCCCGCGCGGGCGAAGAGGCTCCGGCGGCGCCCCGGCCGCCTCCTCCTCAAGAAGACGCCATGGCTCCAAGGCGCATGGCCCCTGGGCGGAACCCGTTCCGTCAGGTGCCAGCGCAGCAAGAACAGAGCTGCCAAGAAGTCCCTCGCCCGCCAGAAGCTGCCCAGGCGCTCCCTGCTCCAGCCCGTCGCGACCACCCCCCTGCTCCAGCGCGTGGGGACATGCAAGACCAGGCTCTCCGTCACCTAAGGCCTCCCGTGGCCACAGCAGGCTGCCGCACCTACACCACCGAACTACGCAGCGTCGCGTGGCCCGGCAAGTTCAAACCAGACCTGCCTCCTCGCTACGACGGCACGGCCGACCCTGCGGAGTTCCTCCAGCTCTACGAGCTGGGCATCGAAGCTGCCAACGGAGACGAGAAGGTCATGGCGAACTGGTTTCCCATGGCACTCAAGGACGGGGCCTGCACCTGGCTCCTGAACCTGGCTCCAAGCACAATCTCCTCCTGGGAAGAGATGCGCACCCGCTTCATGGCCAACTTCCAAGGTACTCGCGACCTGCCACCCGCCGTGAGCGACATGTGCCGCATCAAGCAACAACCCGGGGAAACCCTGCAGAAGTACATCCAGCGCTTCAACAACGCACGCCTCAAGATCCCCAAGGTGACTGAGGAGGCCATCATCTCAGCTTTCTCCGACGGCGTGCGCGACGTCAAGATGAAGGAGGAGCTGGCGATGCATGAAGACCTGTGCACTACCTTGGAGCTGTTCAACTTGGCAAACAAGTGCGCCAGGGCTGAGGAGGGGCGTGTCTCCCTCCTCGAGCTGCCTGCCGCAGACCCAGAAGAGAAGAAGCTCAAGGGCAAGGATGTGAAGCGCAAGGGGGCTGCAGTGCTCGCGGCAGAACCAGACACCAAGCGGGGCAGAGATCAGCCCGAACCTCCCAAGGGCAGCTGGTACTGCGTGTACCACGACCTCCACACCCACAACACCAACGAATGCCAAGAACTCCGAGCCGTGCGTGAAGGAAGGATCGGCCGTCGCCCCCACTGCGGTGACCGGGGCTACGGTCGAGGAGGAGGAAGAAACGCAGGACGCTAGGAAGACCGTGGGCCGCACCAAGGGTGGCGCGACCAACCTCGCGAGGATCGCTGGCAAGACACGCCTCGCGAGAGAGGATGGAGGGATCCGCCTCGCAAGGGAGACTGGAGGGATCAGCCTCGCAAGGATCACCCGCTGGGCAACGCAGGCCTCCCACCGCTGTCGCCGTAGCCAAGGAGAAACGAGGACCGCCATCAGGACGAGGAGGCTGGGGGCTTCCAGGAGCCGCGCGCGATCGCCTGCATCCTGGGCGGAGCTCAAGCCCCAGCCTCTCAGCGCATCTTCAAGCCGTTCGCCCGCGAAGTGAATGCGGTACTCCCCAGACTCGAAGCCACATGCCCTCTCAGGTGGTCGGCGTGCGCCATCATGTTCATCTCAACAGATCAGCTCAAGTGTGCGGCAACAGCCGGAGTCCTCCTGATGCTTTGTTCGCCAATCATCAGCAACGTGGTGGTCACCAAGACCCTCATCGATGGCGGGGCAGGGCTCAACGTCCTGTCCGTGGAGACGTTCAACAACCTCCAAGTGCCCTACAACCAGCTTCAGCCAACCAAGCCCTTCTCCGGTATCACTGACGGCTCCACGGTCCCGATTGGGCAGGTCCGCCTCCCTGTCACCATCGGGGCACGCGACAACTACCGCACCGAGCTCATCGACTTCGACGTCGCTCACATTTGCCTGCCGTACAACGCCATCCTTGGGTACCCAGCGCTGGCCAAGTTCATGGCCGTGACTCACCACGGCTACAACGTCCTCAAGATGCCTGGAAGCGGCGGAGTCATCATGGTGCCCTGTGAAGAGAAGGACGCGGTGTGTTCCCTGGAACGAGCCTTTCAGGCCGCGTCACTGGAAGACCCGGGTCGTGGAAGTAGGAGGCCTCCCGAGACCACCCCTAAGAAGAAGAAGACATCATCCGACTCGACCACTCAAGAGGCAGGCCCCTCTGGGCCCACGTCTACCCAGGGGGAGCCTCCCTCCATCGCATAGGAAAGCGCGCCCGGTGCCCTCCCCAGGCAGGGCTCGTGGGCTCTCCCCTGGAGGGCCACCGACCTAGCTAGGGTCACGAGGGAGGCGCTTGGGCACCACATGGAGGTGTGTTTTGAAGCACGTTTCCCTCAAGAAGGAGCAAGGCAAGGAGGTCTAGACCCACATGAGTTCATCGGTAAGGCCATTCAGGAGCTATAGGAGTCAACAGTCATGAGGGGCGCCCGCTGCCTACCAGCAGTGGCCCCCCATCCAGGCGAGGATGGTGGGCTGCGCGTCTGCATTGACATACCAAGGCTCAACCGAGTCGTCTCTCTGGAGCGCCTCTGGCCCTTCCGAGTGGGGCGCTGCGGAGGTCCACCCCACAGCTATGTTCGCATGCCTTACGGCTTGCCGAATGCGGCTGATGCGTACCAGCGCCTCGTGAGGGGCATCACGGAGGCACGAGAGGCCAGGCGTTCTGCAGCCCTGGCAGGGATGGAGATGGCCCGTGAAGAGCCGCCAGCGCCTCCGGAGCCTCCCGAGGCCCCTGGGCCTGGGGGCTCGTGAGGATCGGCTCCCGCAGCCCCCCGAGCCTGCTGCACCAACACCCCTTCGTCCTCAACATCATCAGGTGACATCTTTCGAGTTTTAATTCCAGCTGGGAGCGCCCCTAGGGCTGCATTATTCCCAGGCCGCGTGGGTCCGTCCCTGTGGCGTGTATCCCTTTTATTTTGCGTCGATTAGCTTACCTTGTTGGGGGCGCCCCTCAGGCTACATCACCCCCAAGTCGCTCGGGCCTGACCCAGTGATCTCCGCATTCCCAGCACCTATTTGAATGAATCCACTCCTTCGCGGCTAATGTGTTTTACCTAGTTGCCTGCTCAACTGACGCCAACTAACCAGCTGCTCCCGAACGGCACGACGCTTGCGCATGGGTCCATCCCTGCAACGCCGACAAACCTGGATGGCTGAGCTCTGGCCGCGGCAGCCCCGCATAGCGTCACCTCGTCAAGCCTTCAGTGCCTCACTACCCCTCCGAAGCAACCAACGGCTGACCGTCAATTGTATGGCAACCCCTTGCTTTTCTATGATGGACCTGCAGGACCTCCTGAAGAAGCTGCGTCAGGCGAGGCTCCCGTTGTGCCTCCTACACCCTCGTCCGCGTGAATCGCTTGCACGTTAAAGGGGGGGTGCCTGAGCATCGCGACTCAGGGCTCCTACTGGCTCTCCAGCCCTCACCCTCTCGCCTTGTCCACGGCATCGCGACCTGGCATACCAGCGACGGCTGAGATTCGCTCGAGGGCCGGGACCCGAGGACGTAGAGCGGAAAGGGGAGCTAAGGCGAGAGGGAGGAGACACACGAGGACCTCGCCAAGCAACCCCGCTCCTGCCGACGCACAGACCCGGCCACACAACAGAGAGCGGCCCCTGATCCTTGAGATAAGTTATCGCCCGGAAGCGCCAGCTGCCGTGGCACCATCCCCGCACCTAATGCTATCCCTTGTTAGCGACGCCGCTCCCCTTTCTCACCAAACGACGGCTGTTGGGTGCCAAAGGGGACCTCCTGAGCATCGCGACTTAGGGGCTCTTACCGGACTCGGGGTCGCTCACCTCCTGGCCTTGACCACGGCATCACGACCTGGCATACTAGCGACGGTTGAAGCCGCCTTGGGACTGGGACCTGTCGGCGCAGAGCACCAAGCCCTCATGAGGTTCGAAAGGGAGGACTGAGCTAAGATGGAATGAGCAACTCGCGCAATTCTACGACAAGTGTTATATATACAAGAAAGGATCGCAGGCACCTTACAAGCCCCTACGGAACGCGTTTTTAATTCCTCGCAGGGAACGGATCCTAAAGGGACGCAAACTACGCGCGTCCCTGCAAAAGACGCCATCATCAACAGTGGGCCGTCAAGCACCGACGCCAACCCCATCCAGATCAGAGTCGGCGGCGGCCTGACGAGCCCGCCCTGCTCTAGGAGCGGCACCGGCGTGGGGGCTCGTAGCTGTCGTCGCTCGTCTCCGGAGTCACGAAGAGCTCGCCGGAGTCGCTGGAACCTCCGACGCCTCCACCACCTGAGGAGCCTCCAAGGGAGTGGGTGGTGAGCCCAGTCCTCATCACAGCAGGGCCCTGGCCACCTTCCCCGGGGCAGCACTCCAGCCGGCGCCCGCTCGCATCGAAGACCTTGAAGAGCATCACCGAAGCACCGCCGTAGTCCAAGTGGATCGCGAATACTCCCCTTGTCCTGCAAACCCGGGCGATCTCCCTCCAGCCCCTGGTCATGTAGACCTCGCCAGGGGCGACGACCGCGGCCTCTGCCTCGGTCACGAGGGTGCTGCACGGGCTTCCCCTGCAGGATGATGGAGGCGAAGAAGGGAGGCAGGCGAATCCAAGACTGAAGAGGAATGGCGATGTGGAGCACGAACTCTTGGGAGGAGCCCTCAGTGTGGACCCCAGGGGGGACGACCCACACCTTCGTGACCTGACGGCGCCGACGGCGGCGCCGCCCGTGGCGGTCGGCATCAGCTCCTTCGGGGCCCTCGACGTGGGCGTACTATGGAAGCGGGAACCCCGGCGGCGCCCGCTCGCCCCAAGGCCTCGGTACCACCTGAAGGGCCCCTTCGTCCAGGCCACGGGGGATGAGCCGTTTCTTCGGAGGGAGAGGGTCTGGCCCCTCTCGGGGAGCCTTTCCCTTCTCTGCCGTCGAGAACCGGCGGATCGGAGCCATCGCGGCAAGACGGAGCAAGGATCGGGAAGAAGGAGAAGCAAGGAGAGATGAATCGGAAGGGCGCACGTCGTCCCGTACTTATAGCCGGCGGAGGCCAACCGCCGGCCTCCACAATCGCAGGTAATCATGACCCATTTTTGCATGCAGGGACTTGTCCAGTCAGTGCAGTTGCCGAGGCACCATGGGGAAGTGGAGGCGCCCACGTCCAATCAACCGCCACACGGCGCCCAAGGCCGCAGGATGTTAGGGCCCGCGGCGCTTCGCTCTTGCCCTTCCGCCTCCCTGCACGGCCAAGTCCGGGCGCGCCTTGGGCCCGGGGGCTACTGTCGGCGTTCTGGGAACGGGGGTCCCCAGACTTGCCTGCCTGCGGCCTACGGCGTGGCTCAAAGGGGGCCCAGCACGGCCCATCTTCACCAACACAAACCCAAGACCCTCGCGAGGGGCCAAGCCTCGCGGGGCGGATGACGCGGAGCTTTCTCAGGAACGGCCTCGCCAGGCTGGCTCATGAGGAGGCGGAGAGATCAAGGCGGGGTACCTCACAAGGTGCCCATGACGCAAGCCATGACAACTCAGGGCGCCAGGCGGGTGCCAGCCCGCGCAGCGTCCTCCTTTCCTCTTTGGTGCAAAGGGGGCAAGCGCTGCCGCGGAGTATCGAGGCATCAGGCAAAGGTTGCCATTTCGGTGCAACGAGACCAACACCAGGAGGACTACGATATGGAGGTCACCGTGGAGCCCAAGATGGCATCATCACTAGAGCTTTGCGCAGGCGAAGACTACTTTTGTCAGGATAGCTGATACTTGTTGTCCCCCTTCAAATTAGCCCACCATTGTTGGCTCCCTTCCCACTCAATATTTGGTGAGAGGATCAGGGCCTCTATAAATAGGACCAGCCACCCACATAGCTGGGGGAGAGACGAAGATGAGGACGAAAAGAAGGAGGACGAAAAAGAGGTAGGAAGGAAGAGGCTCGTTAGAAGGGTCGGTCAAGGGAGAGCAGAGAGAGAGAGAGAGAGAGAGAGAGAGAGAGAGAGAGAGAGAGAGAGAAAGGTGGCTGAACTCCTCCCAGCAGTTCATCGCCTCAGCCACGAACAGACCCTCGCGAGGCTGTTCTTCCTTGTATTGTTCATCATCATCAGCCCAAGAGGCAACCCACACACCACACACTGGAGTAGGGTATTACACCACAACGGTGGCCCGAACCAGTATAAACCATGTGTCTCTTCTGTTGTTCTTTCCTTAGTTTAGATCCAAGCATGGCGGAGGGGTGCAGGTAGGTAGGAGGCGAAATCTCCATGCGCACCCCAGTGTTCGAACCTCAAGGGTCTACCGGAACCCGAAATCCGACATCATCCGCTACCGAGGATCCCGGATTCAGCACACAGCGTCACGCTCATGTAATAAGCTGTTTTTCCTTTTACAGGGTATCGATTTTTCATAGTTTGACTCCATGCGGGATCTAAACTCCCTTACCTTTGACAGGATTGGCAGGAGACGTCCGGACAGATCAATTGTCCGGCTCCTTTGCCCGAAGGCCCAACGGACGCTCACTTGGCGAAGCTGCTGGTTCCGGCACCCCATGTGGTGCCGGAGAAGAGGGCCAAGAAGAAGGCCACGGGGACTCGAAAGAGTGCCCGACGCCCGGAGGTGTCGGATTCACCATCCGACGAATCCAAGACGCACTCCTCCCATGAAGACAAGGAGGAGGAAGAAGAGACCCCTCCCCCTCCAGCGGGGGAAGGGAAGAAAAGGAAGGCCGCCCCAATTGGGGAGGCCGAAAGGTCCAAGAAGGGGAAAACCCTTCCTCCGGACTACTCCACCGACGCCGATGACAGCGGAGAGGAGTGGGCGCCCAGGGCCAAGCCCCTCGCCAAATCGTAAGTATCCGAATACCAGAGTAATTCATAGTATTCATTTATTGCACATCTTTCCCTTATGTCAAATATGTTTATGCAGCCCACCCAAAGATCGGCTCGACGCGTCGTCGAGCGGCTCACTGGACTCGTCGGATGTGAACTCGCTTCCGACGACTTCCTCCCCCCGCCCTACGGACGACACCAAAGTGTTTTCCCAACAGGTTCCAATCCGAGAGGAGGTGGTCCTGGAGGCGCCGCGAGGCGACCTCCCGGACTCCAGGAGTAAAGGGGATGAAAGCCCCCAGGGCTCCAAGTCCGGCCCTAGGCCGGACACCGCTCCGGAACCTTCAAAGGTTCCAGAGTCCGGCGGGGGACCTCCTTCCAAGAGGAGCAAGCCCACCATGCCGGTAACCTCCGTCCAACCGGAGGCGTCGGACAATCTGTTGGAGGCGCTCCAAGGCGCCTCCATCGACGAGGGGCACCGCACCATTATGAGTGTGGTGGTCCAGAAGGTTCAGTCCGCCAAGAGCAGACTAACTGAAGCTTGTACTAGCCTTTTGACAGGCTTTGAGGTAAGTAAAGAATGTTAAATAATATTACCGCATAGACAGTAGCCCCTGATGCTCTGTTTGGCGTTCGGGAAGAAAAGCCAAATAGAGGATCAAATAAAATTCGCAGGAGTCTAACAAAAAGGAGTCAATATGCGTGTGCAGGCTTCCCTGCTGGCATCCGCCGCACTGACTGCTGAAGTGGACACGCTGAAGCAGAACCTTGAGCGGTCCGAGCAAGAGCTCGGGCGTGCCAAGAAGCAGCTCGAGGACAATGAAGGTAAGAAATACCTTTTTTAAATATATATAAAAAGGTTCAATTGCCAAAAAATGACAGGATTATCGTGGCTATTGTAGGGGCCACGTCAGAGGTGGCGACCCTTAAGCAAGCGCTGCTCGAGGCCGAGAAGACGGCGGCCACGAAGCCACCAAGCGGAAGAAGTATGAGGCCGAGGTTGGCAAGGTACGGCAAGAGCTCCAGGCTCTCATGGAAAAACATGAGAGTTTGGAGCTTGACTCAAAGACGCGAGCGTCCGAGCTCGCGGTGGCTATTGAAAATGCCAAGTCTGCCAAGGCCGAATCTCAGAAGACCCTCCAGGAGTTGGATGAGGTGAAGAAGATAGCGGCGGGTAAGGCATTCTTTATGCAAAGCAAACACATAAACATGTGTTACTTGTTACTTACCCGAATCTGGAGCTCTCCAGGAGCATTCGAAGATCTTCCCCAGAGTGTGTCTGATGCCGCCGCATTCTATCGAGCCGAGGAGGGCAGCTCGACAGAGAAGGTGTTCTGGTCTCAGTATGCTGAGGCCGGACACCCCGTGCCCCTGAGCGACTAGCTGAAGCAACTGGTCGAGCTCCACAAGGCGGCCGAACAGGCCATGAGGGGTCTCATAGTTCGGCTGTGGCCTGGAGAGGCTCTGCCTGGGAGCTATTTCGGGCTGGTGCGGCGGCTAGTGGAGGCCTGTCCAAGGCTCGAAGTCATCAAGCGCTCCGTCTGCATTGAAGGTGCCCGTAGGGCCCTTGCCCGTGCTAAGGTGCACTGGGGCAAGCTGGATGCTGAGAAGCTTGTGAAGGACGGGCCACCGCCAGGGAAAGAGCATCGCAAGCCCGAGAATTATTATAAGGATGTTCTGAAGGGTGCTCGCCTTGTGGCGGATGAATGTTCTAGGGATGTAATTTTTGAGTAGAACTCGCTCGTTTTGTCCTATGCGCTGAAAACTTGTTCATATGCGCCAAGCAATGCTGTTTTGAATTTAAAATATTACCTTCTGTGCGGCTGTTTATCAATTCTGAGAGATGGCGAGTCGTCGGCTTCTGCCCCCGTGCCTCTAGTGCTGGGGTGTTAGGGGATAAACATGAGCGCTCTTTTTCCCATGTTTGGGTCCTTCGAGGGAGGCGCTCAGCCCAACAAACAAGGAAATCGGACTATAATGCGTGAACACTCTCAGTTAGCCATAGAATTCTATAATTTTAAATTTCGACGAAGCCGTATTCGGAAGACCGAGTTTGGGGCGCTATCCACGCCTTGGCCGGACGGAGCCGACTCCTCGCCCTAAGCGGCATAAGTCTTTAAGGACTCGAAAAAACCTCTCGAACAGCGACCAGCTCTCGCTTCATCATGACGGTCAGTTTTTGCTTTCTCCACTGAGGTGCTCGACCTAGCTCAACTGGGGCACAATCGCAGTGGTTCTCCTAGTGCTACCTTAGCCGATATAGCGGAACGTAAGGCACCAAAAAATAGGAGCCGGGCAAACCCAACTATTGACCCAAGACATGATTCAGAGCCGATGCATATAATGCTATAAGTTCGGGGTGCCGCACTTGTTCAAGTGTTCGGACTTCTCACACCATGTTGAGGGGTACTGAAGCCCCTGGTGTATTTTGGCCTTACCAAAGTGTATGGGTGCAACATGTCGTTAAGGAACATATATAAAAAAAGAGTAATGCAAAAATAGACAAAAGCTATGCATTGTTTATTAAAGAGGGCTGCGATCAAAGCAGAACGATACAAATAATGTGATAAGCAAAAGGTTGGACTATGTAACATGTCCGCTCCAGGGGCAAGCTGCGGAATAATATGCGAAATAGGTATACTACTTGTGATAGAGACCACCTGGGAGTTCTGTAACGCGGCGTGGCTTGTCTGCTTCCCTGGTTCTTGCATCGTTTGTGCGGCAATTGAACTGCCGAACAGGCCTTCCGAAGAGTGGAGTCCTGAAAGTAAGAGAAAATTAAAAAATCGGCAGCCCCTGGTGCGGTTGAAGCCGTGTTTCGAGCGTAGTTATGTATGCGAAGCACTGGCATCGCCGTTTTGCGAGGGCTGGGGTTGGGGCCGCATTGCTACACCTACTCGGATCGTGCCAGGCGGTCTTGTTGTAGGTTACTCCGGGCACGCTTGACGGTGTCCGGTCATTTAATGGCCGGACTGGAGAACTGCCTGGAGAGGCTGCTTTGTGCTTCTGCTGCAAGGGCCGCCGTGTGCTCCTCCGTTCGGAGGGAGCGTTCGGTGTTTCCATTGACCATAATTACTCCTCGAGGGCCTGGCACTTTTAACCTTAAGGTATGCATAGTGCGGTACCGCATTGAATTTGGCAAATGCGGTTCGCCCGAGCAGTGCGTGATAGCCACTGCGGAACGGGACTATGTCGAAGATTAACTCCTCGCTTCGGAAATTATACGGAGATCCGAAGACCACTTCAAGTGTGACTGAGTCTGTATATTTGGCCTCTACACCTGGTATTATGCCTTTAAAGGTTGTTTTGGTGGGCTTAATCCTCGAGGGATCTATGCCCATTTTCCGCACTGTATCCTGGTAAAGCAGGTCCAGGCTGCTGCCGCCATCCATAAGGACTCTGGTGAGATGAAATCCGTCAATAATTGGGTCTAGAACCAATGCGGCGAATCCGCCGTGATGGGTGCTAATGGGATGGTCCCTTTGATCAAAGGTGATCGGGCAGGAGGACCATGGGTTGAACTTTGGGGCGACTGGCTCTATCGCGTATACGTCCCTTAACGCGCGCTTCCACTCCCTCTTGGGGATGTGGGTTGCTTATATCATGTTCACCGTCCGCACTTGTGGGGGAAAACCTTTCTGTCCACTGTTGTTCGGCGGCCGGGGCTCCTCGTCGTCATCGCTATGCAGCCCCTTGTCTTCATTTTCGGCATTTAACGTGCCTGCCTGCTTGCACACCCAACAATCCCTGTTGGTGTGATTGGCCGGCTTTTCGGGGGTGCCATGTATCTGGCATAAGCGGTCGAGTATTCGGTCCAAACTGGACGGGCCCCTAGGATTCCTTTTGAATGGCTTTTTCCGCTGACCGGATTTAGAGCCTCTGAATCCGGCATTAACTGCCGTATCCTCAGTATTGTCGCCGTTAATGCGGCGCTTCTACTTGTTGCGACGCGACCTGCCACTACTGTCCCTGGTATCCGAATTACCAGGGTTCTTGGTCATATTGTTGCTACGAGCAAGCCAATTGTCTTCTCCCACGCAAAAGCGGGTCATGAGTGTCGTGAGTGCCGCCATAGACTTCGGCTTTTCCTGTCCAAGGTGCCGAGCAAGCCACTCGTCACGGATATTGTGCTTGAAGGCTGCTAGGGCCTCAGCGTCCGGACAGTCGACTATTTGATTTTTCTTTGTTAGGAACCGTGTCCAGAATTGCCTGGCCGATTCATCTGGCTGCTGAATTACGTGACTTAGGTCATCGGCGTCTGGGGGTCGCACATAAGTGCCCTGGAAATTGTCGAGGAATGCGGCTTCCAGGTCCTCCCAACAACTGATTGATCCTGTTGGCAAGCTGTTAAGCCAATGCCGAGCTGGTCCTTTAAGCTTGAGTGGGAGGTACTTGATGGCGTGTAAATCATCGCCGCGGACCATGTGGATATGAAGGAGATAATCCTCGATCCATACCGCAGGATCTGTTGTGCCATCATATGATTCGATGTTTACGGGTTTGAAACCCTCGGGGATTTGATGATCCATTACTTCGTCTGTGAAGCATAGTGGGTGTGTGGCGCCTCTGTACTGGGCTATATCATGACGTAGCTCCAATGAGCTTTGTCTACTGTGTTCGGCCCTGCCGAATTTGTGGCCGGCGTGACGGTTACCGTCTCGAGCCGTGGGGCGCCCACGCGATCCATAAATCGATCTTGTTTGCCTTGCCTTGTCCTCCAACATATCTTGTAAGTCCGGCGCATATTCCCGTGCCTTGGTACGGGGTGCTGCTTGAGTGGAGGGCTGAGAGGCCTCTCTGTCGCGGCCACGAGGTGGCCGGTCGGCCGCATCAAGTGCTTCCTCCTCTAATTGGGGTAGCAACCTACGCTTTGGGTAGCTCTTGGAGGGGTGTTCGAGTTTATGCTCTTCGGCCGCAAGGACTTCAGTCCATCTGTCGACTAGCAAATCTTGATCAGCTTTAAGCTATTGCTGTTTTTTCTTGAGGCTTCGTGCCGTGGCGATAAGCCTGCGTTGAAAACGCTCTTGCTCGACTGGATCCTCTGGCACGACGAATTCGTCGTCGTCGAGGCTTGCCTCGTCTTCGGAGGGAGGCATATTATCATCCTCGACCTCTTTGTCTGCCGCTCTCTCATGAGGGCTGGTTTCTCCATCCTCCTGTGCTAAATCTTGCTGGAGGGGGTTTTCTTCGGCACTTTCCGGAGTATTATTATCTCCCATGCTGGAATCACCGTATTTGTTTTGGCGGGATTTTGAGCGGCGCTGCTGACGCCGGCGCTTAGGTTGTTTCTTGGAGGGGTCATCCTCCGTTGTTCCATTGCCATCTCCTTCTTTTGGGGTGTCCACCATGTATATGTCATATGATGAGGTGTCCTTCCAGGGCCTGAAAGGCGCAGGTTCTTCATCGTCTCCTTCATCGGTGTCCATACCGTCGATGTCTTCGGAGTCTAAGTCGAGCATGTCGGTTAAGTCGTCAATAGTGGCTATAAAGTGGGTGGTGGGTGGGCTTTGAATTTCTTCATCGTCCGAATCCCAACCTTGCTGACCGTAGTCCAGCCAGGGCTCTCCTGATAAAGAGAAAGACTTCAGTGTCTTCAGAATATCGTCGAAAGGCGAGTGTTGAAAGATGTCCGCGGCAGTAAACTCCATGATCGGCGCCCAATCGGATTCGATTGGCAGGGGTGCGGAGGGTTCGGAGTCCGGAGAGGAGTCCGGCTCCTTGGAGTCACGAGTCTCGCGGAGTGCGGGGCTGGTGTTCTGCTTGAACGCCGTTGGGATCGCAGCCCCCGAGGCGGCTTCTAACCACCCATCCTCGATCGGCGCAGTTGGCTCCGAATTAAGGGTCAAAGCCGATGCGGGTGCGGCCCCCAGGGCACTGTTCGGCGGCAGAGCTAGTTCATGCTCGTCATGACAGTGCGGCGCACTCGGCAGTGGCTCGAATCCGTCGAAGATCAAGTCCCCGCGGATGTCAGCCGTGTAGTTTAAGCTTCCAAATGTGACCTGACGGCCAGGGGCATAGCTTTCGATCTGCTCCAGATGGCCAAGTGAATTGGCCCGCAGTGCGAAGCCGCCGAAGACGAAGATCTGTCTGGGGAGGAAGGTCTCACCCTGGACTGCATCGCCATTGATGATCGTAGGAGCCATCAAGCCTGACAGCGACGGCACAGAGGAACTCTCAATGAAAGCACCAATGTCGGTGTCAAAACCGGCGGATCTCGGGTAGGGGGTCCCGAACTGTGCGTCTAGGCCGGATGGTAATAGGAGGCAAGGAACACGAAGTTTTACCCAGGTCCGGGCCCTCTCGATGGAGGTAAAACCCTACGTCCTGCTTGATTAATATTGATGATATGGGTAGTACAAGAGTAGATCTACCACGAGATCAGAGAGGCTAAACCCTAGAAGTTAGCCTATGGTATGATTGTTGTTGTGTATGTTGTCCTACAGACTAAAACCCTCCGGTTTATATGGACATCGGATAGGGTTAGGGTTACATAGAGTCGGTTACAATGGTAGGAGATCTACATATCCATGTCGCCAAGCTTGCCTTCCACGCCAAGGAAAGTCCCTTCCGAACACGGGACGAAGTCTTCAATCTTGTATCTTCATAGTCCAGGAGTCCGGCTGAAGGTATAGTCCGGCCATCCGGACACCCCCTAATCCAGGACTCCCTCAGTCGTCCATGAGAATGAATACTTCAAATCAACTATTTTTATGTGTCAATTCTTCACTCCCCAGAAATAGATAAAGCTCATTATAGAATTCAAGGGTGATCAAATCATTACAATATTTGGCCATTATTTGATCATGAAAAAGTTTGCATTGGAAATTAAGATGACCAACCTTATTGCAAAGTTCACAAGTAATAGGAGAAAGAGAACATAATTTTGTAGCAAATTCATCTATCACTTTGAGCAAAGAATTGGTTCTTCCATGTTTATGCTTCTTACAAAATCTATCTTCCCTATAAGACACGTCTTCACAAACTTTATGCACTCCACAAAAATTGACATGCTTATAAGAAACATTTTTAACACGACATGTGCAATCATCATTAGTATTTTGGATATTCATAGAATTCATACTAACAATATTGCAATCATGCTCATCATTTCTGCCAAACATTTTATTGAATTCTTCTTCTATCAATTGAGCCCAATTTTCCTTTCCGTCATTTTCACGAAATACATTATAAAGATGAACAATTTGATGCAACCTCAATTCCATTTTTTGTAGTTTTCTTTTTATGAACCAAACTAGTGATAAAACAAGAAACTAAAAGATTCAATTGCAAGATCTAAAGATATACCTTCAAGCATTCACCTCCCCGGCAACGGCGCCAAAAAAGAGCTTGATGTCTACTACGCAACTTTATTCTTGTAGACCCGTGTTGGGCTTCCAAGCGCAGAGTTTTGTAGGACAGCAGCAATTTTCCCTCAAGTGGATGACCTAAGGTTTATCAATCTGTGGGAGCCATAGGATGAAGATGGTCTCTCTCAAACAACCCTGCAACCAAATAACAAAGAGTCTCTTATGTCCCCAACACACCAAATACAAGGGTAATTTGTATAGGTGCACTAGTTTGGCGCAGAGATGGTGATACAAGTGTAATATGGATAGTAGATATTGGTTTTTGTAATAAGAACAATAAAAAAATATCAAGTTAGCAATTGATAAAATGGAGCACAAACGATATTGCAATGCTTCAAAATGAGGCCTAGGGTCTGTACTTTCACTAGTGCAATCTCTCAACAATGCTAATATAATTGGATCATATAACCATTCCTCAATGTGCGATGAAGAATCACTCTGAAGTTCCTATCTTGGGGAGAACACAAGAAGAAATCATTTGTAGGGTACAAGACCACCTCGAAGCTATTCTTTCCGATCGATCTATCCAAGAGTGTCGGAGTAATTGGTCACGGGTACCCCGAAGACGACGAGACAATAATTCAAGACATCGGGGCTAGCAAAGCCCCTCAGTCCAACTACCCGGTTGACTGCTGGCTACTGACTGGCCGGCCAGGCTGACTGCTAGCTGCTGACTGCTCCACCAGGCCGGCTGCTGGGTGCCGACAGCTCCACCAGGCCGGCTGCTGGCTGCCGACTACTCCAGCCAGCCGGCTGCCCGAAGTCAACTACATCCTGACGCAACCCCGACGTGACGACCGTACCCGGCACTGTTCACGTGTCACTCCAGCCATCATGTACAGTGTCCCTTGTCCCTGGGCACTATTTATGAAGTGACCCAGGGGACAAGGATGACACCCCATCATACTCCCTTGCTCCCATGCCACCATATAACTTAGATAGTAAGCTAGCTCCACACTATATATAGCCATCCATCCATCCATCCATCCATCCAGAGAAGAGACACTCTCACGCACACACTCATTTGGCCAAAGGCCACGGCCACCACGCCACTAGCTAGCTAGCTCATTGCTACTACTCTCAGTCCAATACAGCTCCAGGAGCACTTTGTACTGCCCGATGTACACCCCAGATATATACTCAGACATGCAGGAGTAGGGGTGTTATCTCTCCGGAGAGCCCTGAACCTGGGTAAACTAGGGCGTGCTACTCGCATACCCGTCCCTAGATATTCCGGCAGCAGTCTTGCCCTCACACGAAGCCACCTCGTGGCATATGTCATCTTGCACCCCCCGTGAGAATATCACGACATTTGGCGCCCACCGTGGGGCGATACTATGCTACCGCAATGCGACTGGTTTTGCAGTCTGGGCGGGACCATCTTCGTCATCTCCGCCACGGCGTCACGCCGTCTCTTCGGTAGCGCTCAGGGGCTCGACTTCGACCCGCCCTCGGAGCGGCCGTGCGGGACGGTGCGCCCTCGCCGTCGGCTTCGCCATCTTCGTCATCACCAACGCAGCGCCGGCCGTCAATCCGTGCGTGTGTGCGGTGCCTCGTTTCGGTCGGCCGTGTCCATCCACGCGCCGCTCGCGTCTGCTCCCCTTCGCGTTGTGCCTTGCTCCGGCCGAAATGCACTTTTGCTCCATATTTCGTTTATCCAAGCTAGCTAGATGCAAGTCATACATGGTCAAAGCATAGCCATACACAAGCCAGATATTGCCTATACACTACCCGTACAACACTCAAACTATGCCCAGACAATGGCGTTTGTTTGCTGCTGCTATCTCCACACTGCTCACTTTGCTCCGCGCGTTCCGCCTGAAGCCACCACATCTGTGGCAAAACCAGCAGCCCTGGTGCCGTGCACCTAGCTCCCCGCCTCCCTCCTCATCCTTCCAGCTGCTGGCCACGAGCTCCTCCCGCGCCTGGGCTTCCCGCGTCGCCGGCTCCTGCTCGCACTCACGCTAGCTGCAGCCTCCGCTGCCTCGCTGCCGTGCGACTCCGGACATCCCGCGCGCCGGCTTCTCCGCGCCCGGCTTCGCCTGCCACCGACTGCTCGTCGCCGGCTGCTCTGAGGTCGGCTTCGCCTGTCGCCAGCTGCTCCGCGTCTGCCTCCGTCCGCGGCGCGGCTTCCCCTGCTTGGCCGCGACTTCGGGCCTGCTCCTGCCCCGCATGCCCCGGCTCCCCCGCACCGCTGCGTTTCGCCCCGCGCCGCCTCCCTCCATCGGCCGGCTCCTGCCGCGCCTCGCTTCCCGGCCGCGTTCGGCTCCCCGACGGCGCCCCGCGCCTGGCGGGTCTGGCTTGCTCCCACGTCGGCTGCCGCGCGGCCGCCTGCTCCCACTCACCCCATGGCCGGCTCGCCGCTAGCCGGTCGCGTCGCTCTGCCCTCACGCCCGCCAGGATGCCGCCCCGTGCCTGTTGCTCAGCCGCGAGATCCCTCCGTGCCGTACCCGCCCTCTGCTCTGGGCTGCTCTGTGCCGCGCCGCCTCCGCTACTCAGCCGGGTACCCGCGCCGGCTCGCGCCCCAGTGCCGGCCCTACCGTCCTCGCCGTCTCGCCACCACACCCGACCGCTGGTTCCGGCTCGCCCAGCCGCCGTGTCCGCCTCGCCTGGCCGGCTTCTCCGCTCGGCCCCCGGCCGCCTCCCACCCGCTAGTCGCCCCCCTGCTCCTGCTGGCTCCGCGTCCGCACCGCCGCTGGCTCGCTGCCCCTCGCCGGCTCCTCACAACCCGGCCGGAGCCGGGTCCGCTTGCGCCCGCATCCCGCACCGCATACTGCGACCGACCCCCTCCCGTCTCATCCGGACTAGCCGGCCTCTGGCTCCCGGCCGCCCACGGCCTCGCGCCTCCGCCTGGCGCGCGCCAATCGGTCCCTAGTGCTCACTGCTGCCGCCATCTGTGGGCAAAGAAAAGACAGAAAAGTCAGTGTTCGGGTGAGAGAAAAGTCAACAGTCGGCTAAAAAAAGAGTTTGTGTGTGCATCCGACTGCCCAGATCCAGCTGAAGAAAATGCCGGGTGCCCATGGCCGCTGGCGAGAAAAAGAAGAGGTGTGTGCATCCGGCTCCCTAGAGCCGGCTGAAGAAAAGGCTGGGTGCCCACGGCCGACCGGCAGAGAAAAAAAAGAGGTGTGCGCATCCGGCTCCCCAGAGCCGGCTGAAGAAAAGGCCGGGTGCCCACGGCCGACCGACAGAGAAAAAGAAAGAAATATGCGTCCGACCGCTGTCTACCTGGCCGGCTGCAAAGAGCTCGACTGCTATGTCGGAGTCCGCCTGCCCAGCCGGCTGAACAAGAAAAAGAAGAACACAAAGTAGTCGCCGGGAGATCCGGCCCGACTGCTCAGAAGTCGGTCTGAATCTCGGGGGCTACACCCAGCGGGAGCGCTGACGCGCCCCTGCGAAGAAGAAGAAAAAGTAGTTTCCGGGAGATCCGGCCCGACTTCTCAGCAGTCGGCCCGAATCTCGGGGGCTACACACAGTGGGTGCGCTGGCGCGCCCCACGGAAGATTGCAGACAAGAGAAAAGTTTTGTCCGACTGCCAGCAGCCGGCAGAAGAGAAAAAGAAGAAAAAAGGCACTGCAAGATGCCTCGCCGCCTGGCCGATCGAGCCTAACGGGCCGGGAGGCTCGAAGGCTACACCCAGCGGGGGCGCCGGCGCGCTCCGCGAGCGCCGAGTCGCGCCAGCTGTCTTCGACGACCGCGACTACACAAAAATCAATGTGAGCTCTTCACCCGCATATTTTTTGCACCACGCAAGCACGGATAACCCCGAGCGATGCTCGGGGGCTGTCTCCGCATTTTATTACAGTAGCGTCAGTGTTCGCCCCGGCTCACTCTTAATCCAGGGTTGGCCCGGGGGCTGACCGCTTGGCCTGAAACGTTAGTTCCCATAGAAGGCTTAGTACTGTGTGCGGTACCAAAGGCTCACTCTTAATCACAGACCGCAGAGTGGCTGTCCGACTAGCAAGAGTGAACGCTGGAGGCCACCCACACGAAAAACGTCCAGGAAGAAAAACAGATCGGGCGATCCGGCCGTTTCCTTTACAAGTATCTGCTCGGTCGAATATGCTCCCAGACTTTGAGTACTATACACTCCACTTCGCAGCCCACTCTCAGCCACAGACCGCAGAGCGGCTATCCGGCGAGCGAGAGCACAAGCCAAAAAGCGGAGGGAACACGAAAAAGATTTAAGGGGGCTCGGACGAAACCGAGTTGGCACCCTCCGCATAAAAACTTACAATGCTAAAAGTAAACATTTGATATATCTGCGTGGACTAACTTTGTCTTTTTCATGATCATTTCCATGAACACTCGCCAAAAAAACCTCGGGCCAACTTTGCCAAGTTGCCTGGAAGCTTGGGGGCTACTGTCGGAGTAATTGGCCACGGGTACCCTGAAGACGGCGAGACAATAATTCAAGACATCGAGGCTAGCAAAGCCCCTCAGTCCAACTACCCGGCCGACTACTGGCTGCTGACTGACCGGCCAGGCCGACTGCTGGCTGCCAACAGCTCCACCAGGCTGGCTGCTGGCTGTCGACTGCTCCAGCCAGCCAGCTGCCCGAAGTCAACTGCAGCCTGACGTAACCCCGATGTGACGGCCGTACCCGGCACTGTTCACGTGTCACCCCAGCCATCATGTACAGTGTCCCTTGTCCCTGGGCACTATTTATGAAGTGACCCATGGGACAAGGATCACACCCCACCATACTTCCTTGCTCCCATACCACCATATAGCTTAGATAGTAAGCTAGCTCCACACTATATATAGCCATCCATCCATCCATCCAGGGAAGAGACACTCTCACGGACACACTCATTCGGCCAAAGGCCACGGCCACCACGCCACTAGCTAGCTAGCTCATTGCTACTACTCTTAGTCTAATACAGCTCCAGGAGCACTTTGTACTGCCCGATGTACACCCCAGATATATACTCAGACATGCAGGAGTAGGGGTGTTATCTCTCGGAGAGCCCCGAACCTGGGTAAACTAGCGCGTGCTACTCGCATACCCGTCCCTAGAGATTCCGGCAGAAGTCTTGCCCTCACACGAAGCCACCTCATGGCATATGTCGTCTTGCACCCCCCATGAGAATACCACGACAAAGAGTCCATACTAAAATAACACCAAATAATTTCAGATTCATAATATTCAATCCAACACAAAGAACCTCAAAGAGTGCCACAAGATTTCTACTGGAGAAACAAGGACAAGAACGTGCATCAACCCCTATGCATACATTACCCCAATGTCACCTCGGAAATCTGCGAGTTGAGTACCAAAATATATCTCAAGTGAATCAATATAATACCCCCTTGTCACCATGAGTATTCATATGCAAGAAATATATAAAGTGCTCTCAATCCATAAAAGTATTCAATCCGATAAAACGAAATCTCAAAGGGAAAACTCAATTCACAACAAGATAGAGAGGGGGAAACACCATATGATCCAACTATATTAACAAAGCCCGCGATACATCAAGATCGTGACATCTCAAGAACACGAGAAAGAGAGAGATTAAACACATAGCTACTGGTACAAACCCTCAGCCCCGAGGGTGGACTACTCCCTCCTCATCGTGGTGGACGCCGGGGTGATGAAGACGGCCACCGATGATGATTTCCCCCTCCTGCGGAGTGCCGGAATGGGGTCTAGATTGGTTTTTCATGGCTACAGAGGCATGCGGTGGTGGAACTTCAGATCTAGGGTAACCCCAAGGGTTTTTTGAATATTTGACGATTTATAGGGTGAAGAGGGGGTACGGGAGGCCACCGAGGTGGGCACAACCCACCTGGGCGCGCCTGGGCCCCCAGGCACGCCCTGGTGGGTTGTGCCCCTGTTGGGGCACCCCTCAGGTGCTGCTCTGGCCCATTGGATGTCTTCTGGTCCATAAAAATCCAGAAAAAGTTTCGTGGTGTTTGGACTCCGTTTGATATTGATTTCCTACGATGTAAAAAACAAGCAAAAAATTGCAAGTGGCACTGGGCACTGGGTCAATAGGTTAGTCCCAAAAAATGATATGAAGTTCCTATAAAATGATTGTAAAACATCCAAGAATGATAATATAACAGCATGAATACTTCATAAATTATAGATACGTTGGAGACGTATCAGCTATCAAACGTCACAACGTAATTGGGTGATCATAATGATGCTCTATAGGTATCTCCGAAGGTGTTTGTTGAGTTGTCATAGTTCAAGATTAGGACATGTCAATCCGAGTATCGGAGAGGTATCTCTGGGCCCTCTCGGTAATACACATCATAAGAAGCCTTGCAAGCAAAGTGACTAATGAGTTAGTTGCAAGATGATGTATTACACAACGAGTAAAGAGACTTGCCGATGACGAGATTGAACTAGGTATGAAGATACCGATGATCAAATCTCAGGCAAGTAACATACCAATAGGCAAAGGGAATTATGTTGTCGGATTCAAGGCTCCGCGGACCCAAGAGAGGTTCGGACTCTGGGGCATGTGCGAAGGACTCAACCTCCCCAGCCAACCAACTCATTGTCGTCGCGGCCTAGCTCGATGAACATGAAAGGAAAGAGACACGGCAGCTTGCCTAGGTTCGGCCCACCTTGCAGTGTAAGACCCTACTCCTTCTTTGGGGTGGATTAGCCATACGAGGGGACGAGGATGAACTAGTACAGAGGAAGAACAATCTTAGGAGGTATGTTCATTTATAGTGGCCTTGGTCCTCTTCCCCCAAATCTTAGGTGGGAAGGGATCCCACTGTGGCCAATCTTGAAGGGGGACAAGTAGTACATCTCGTCCGGGTGAATGGTGGTCTACGCCTGCAAAGCTTCTGGTCGTGAAGCTGTGGTGGGATCGGCGATGACATCCGTCCTGCCGTCCTAGAGGTCTTAGTCTCGTTGCACAGAAATGGAAACCTTTGGCTGATTCCTAGGGACTTCATGCCTATGCTTGCCTCCTTAGTGCCAAAGATGAAACATGCTGCTCTGTGCCCGCTGGTGCCCGCCTGGCCTTGGTCGTCATGGCTTGCGTAACCCAAACCTCATGAGATGGGTGCTTGCATAGGAATCTCCGCTCCTCGGGAGCCAGCCTGGGGGCGCTCCCTCCGGAGGTCTTGGTGTCGTTCGCCTCATGAGGCTTGGCTCCTCACGAGGGTCTTGTCTTGCCGATGCTGAAGGTGGGCCATACTAGGCCGCCGATGGGGCCACGCCGTGGGCCGCAGGCATGCAAGTCTGGGTACCTTGGTTCCTAGAACGCCGAGAGTAGCCCCCGGGCCCAGGGCTCACTTCGACTTGGCTTCGAAGCAAAGCCAAAGGCAAGGGTGAAGCGCCGCGGGCCCCAATCACTTGTGGGCTAAGTCGACGTGTGGCGCTTTATGTGATGTGGGCGTCTCCACTTCCCCATGCTACCTCGGCAACCGTCCGACTTGACAACTGCCTGTTGCATGCAGAAAAACCATCATTACTCGAGACCGTGGGAGGCCCGTGGTTGGCCTCCCTCTGGCTATAAATGGAGAGGGGGTGGAGCCACTTTCTCATCTCCTTCTTCTCGCTGCTTGCTCCTCCTTCTTGCTTTCCATCCCACCATTTTGTTAGCGAGTTCATGGCGTCAGTGAGAAGGTTTTCCGTTGCGAAGAAGGGTAAATCCCCTCAAGTGGAACCTGAGCGGCTCCCGTCGAAGAAGAGGCCTGATTTCTCTCGTGATGCTGTCACGAAGCCCATGGCGACGCGACCTTGGCATGAACGGGCTCCACCAGGCTTCCCGGTCCCCGTGTATGCCCGCGCGCAGAGTCTCGCTCATAGGGACAGCAGCTGACGCCGCGAGGAGCGAGGTCGCGGAGGAGGACAGGTGGTGGCCGTACGGCCACCCCACTCACGGTCCCATGCCAAAGGCATGACCCACAAGTTTGTAGTGTCGGCGGCAATGCCGCTGCGCACATGGATCCGGCTCCCGCGGTCCTTCGCAAGGGAGATACCGTCGATGGGGCCCGTGGAGCTGTGGCTACAGCATGCGGATGCTGCGGCCAAGCTTCAGAAGCGGAGGTCGAGGTCATCAATTTCGGTGATGTCTTCATGACTCGAGGATGGGGCGGCTGCCACCCGGACGCAGGCCACGCCATCCACTTCGAGTACGATGGGGCGTCAACGCTCTCCTTAAAGGTCTTTGGCAAGGATGGTCGATGCCTGGGATGTTGCGCCAGGGGAGGTGGTCGAGGCAACGAGGCCGATGGTGGCGAACTTGCCCTTGGCCCTATCCATGATTCCTTCGACAGCACCAGCGCCTCCTCAGGGCACGGCTCGAGCGATGATGCCAGCTACGAGCCGCCATGTTGCCGCAGTCGAGCCCAGTGAGGGCAGGCTCCATAGTGACGCCTCAAGCGATGTCGTTTAGGCCGCGGTCCTCGGGAGACCCTCTTTATTTTACTTCATTCCTATAGAAAACCATGTAGGGCCCCGCAAGTGTATGTAAAAACTATGGTGCTTTTGCCTTAATGTTTATTATTTCCAAACAATGTCGCGTTTACGCTTCTTGCTGTGGCACGGTTCCCCCTTATTTCCAAACTATGGTGCTTGCGGTAGCTTAGTGCTCTACATCGACAGGACCCCTCCCTAGGCAGGCTTCTGCTATCGCTAGTATGCCAGGTCACCATGCCATGGTCAAGGCCAAGAGGTGAGCGGCCTGAGGTCCAGTAAGAGCCCCTGTGGCGCAATGCTCAGGGGGTCCCCTTTGACGCGCAAGCGGCTTCTGAAAGACTGAAAGGGGAGCATCCTTGCCCGAGCGAGATCGCAAGAGGCAAAACACCGATCGTAAGGTTCACGCCTGCGTGTATGGGGTGACTTATCTTGGCAAGCCTGTCGTGATCCTTTCGCTGTGAGGACAGCTTTTGTTGCGACACCTGGTTGTGTCCTGGTGGCGGTGGCGCTCCCAGGCAAGACTCGCGCTGACCCCTTCTTACTCACTCATCTGGGTGCTCTACGTCCTTGGGTCCCGGCCCTCGAGCGAGGCTCAGCTGCCGCTAGTATGCCAGGTCACGATGCCGTGGTCAAGGCCAAGGGGTTGGGGCTCAAGAGCCGTAGGATCCCCTGAGGCGCGTTGCATAGCCCCCCCTTTAACATGCAAGCGATTTGTATGAAAAAGGAGTGGCTGGCCTTGCGAGGGGTAGCGACTTGAGGTGTTGGCGGGGCTGCTCGTGATCCTCGCTCTAGGGGTCCCTACGTGTTAGTCGAAGAAAGAAAACATAGCCGCGCTTGCTATCCTGCCGGTGATCTTTCTGCAAGGAGATGAAGGCACTGAGGACCCGGTGAGGTCACGTGCATG
Source organism: Triticum dicoccoides (assembly GCF_002162155.2). Lineage (NCBI taxonomy): Eukaryota > Viridiplantae > Streptophyta > Magnoliopsida > Poales > Poaceae > Triticum > Triticum dicoccoides. Next base: position 315,802,396 of record NC_041380.1, on the reverse strand, counting down.
GGGCTGGCCACGAGCCAGAGATCGGTCTCTCAGATTTATCAGCACTGTAGGGACGGACCCGGGTAGAGGCACCGTGCCAGTAGCCCCCATTGCGGGATGAGCGAGAGGTTGGTTAGCAACGCGTAGAGGCCGCGAAGGGCGACTCCATAGGTACGAGATAGCAGGGGTAACGTCGGATAACCATGATAACATAGGCATGCATACTGGGTCGGAGTACATGAATCAAAATGGTGTGGCTGCGGGACTGGCCCTGGCAGCTTGAGGATAATGCAGCCCGAGGGGCACCCTCAATTGAACAAACCAAAAAGTCCCCTGGCACCATCGTTGGAGATGTTTTGGGGCTGCTGAACATGCGCGATGCAGAAGTCGCTCCTCACGAGTCATCTGGCTCTTGGGTCTCGTGAGGCTCCAGAGGTCCGGGAGGCTCGCGAGGGGCCGGCACCTCCGTCATCAGTATCTCCCAGTGCCTGGCCTCGTGAGCCTCCAGGATGCCCTACATACAGTGTTGGTGCGCGGTAGCTGCGTTTGGCAAGCCGAAGGGCATGCAAAAACAACTGTGAGGGCAGCCTTCGCACCGGCCGACACGGGACGACCATAAGAGCTCCTGAGAAGCAGCCCTGCTGAGCCCCGAGATGTTGACACAGACGCGTAGCTCGCCACCCATATCAGGGGCGGCAGCTGCACCAGGTGATGTAGGACGACGCTCACCACGCATGGCTCGCGCCTCCTGAAGCTCTCCAATCGCCTTGGTGATGAACTCCTGTGCGCCTGGCACCTCGCCCCCTGCGCCCTGCTCGTGGAAAGGGATCCCACAATGGGACTTGGTCCTCTTCCCCAAAAATGAAGGCGGGAAGGGATCCCATAGCGTGCAATCTTGAAGGGGGACAAGTAGTACATCTCGTCCTGGTGAAAGGTGGTCTTCTCCTGCAAAGCTTCTGGTCATGACTCCACGGTGGGCTCGGCGATGACATCCGTCCTGCCGTCCTGGTCGTCTTGGTCTCGTTGCATGGAAATGGAAACCTTTGGCTGATTCGTCGGGACTCCGCTCCTGTGCTTGCCTCCTCGGAACCAAAGAGGAAACATGTTTCTCTGCGCCCGCTGGCACCCTCTTGGCCTTGGTCGTCATGGCTTGCGTCACCCAAACCTCATGAGATGGGCGCTTTCATAGGAATTTCCGCTCCTCAGGAGCCAGCCTGGGGGCGCGCTCCCTCCAGAGGTCTTGGTGTCGTCTGCCTCGCGAGGCTTAGCTCCTCGCGAGGGTCTTGTCTTGCTGATGCTGAAGGTGGGCCGTACCGGGCCACCAATGGAGCCACGCCATGGGCCGCAGGCAGGCAATTCTGGGTACGCTGGTTCCCAGAACGCCGACATATGTATGTTGTCATAAGGTTTGACCGATAAAGATCTTAGTAGAATATATAGGAGCTAATATGGGCATCCAGGTTCCGCTATTGGTTATTGACCGGAGAGGTGTCTCGGTCATGTCTACATAGTTCTCGAACCCGTAGGGTTCGCACGCTTAACGTTCGTTGACGATATAGTGTTATATGAGTTATATGATTTGGCGACCAAGATCACGGACATGATGAGGAGTCTTGAAATGGTCTGGAGGTAAAGATTGATATACAGGACGATGGTATTCGGACACCGAAATAGTTTCGGAGTGCAACGGGTAGTCATCGGGTCACCGGAAGGGGTTCCGAACACCCCTGGTAAGTGTATGGGCTTGATGGGCAAAAGGAGGGGACAAACCGAGCTGAGCATGGTCTACGAGGAAGGTGGAGGACGTCACCGAGCTGAACATGTGTTGAACACAGAGGTGCCATACGTTCGGTTCTCGATCGATTGGAGCGCGAAGAAGTTCGACTACATCAACCGTGTTATCTAACGCTTCCTCTTACGGTCTACGAGGGTACGTAGACACACTCTGCCCTCTAGTTGCTATGCATCTCCATGGATAGATCTTGCGTGTGCGTAGAATTTTTTTTATTTTCCATGCAACGTTTCCCAACAGCCTCTACATCAACCTTGCTAGATGGATTATTCTCTCTCTTTGATCTTCAATACAATGTTCTCCTTAATGTTCTTGGATATCAATTTGTTGTAATCTTCTTTTGTGGTTTGTTTTTTGGGATCTGATGAGCTGTTGGTTTATGATCAGATTATTCATGAATATTGTTTGAGTCTTGTCGGAATTTTATATGCATGATTATTATAGCTTTGTATTACTCTCTGATCTATAAGTTTGGTTTGGTCAACTAGATTGATTTATCTTTCAATGGGAGAGGTGCTTTGTAATGGGTTCAATCTTGTGGTGCTCTATATCCCAGTGACAAAGTAGCGGACAAGACACGTATTTGTGTTGTTGCCATTAAGGCGAAAACGACGGGGTTTATTCATATTGAATGGATTTACTTTGTCTACATCATGTCATCTTGCTTAAGGCGTTACTCCATACTTTATGAACTTAATACTCTAGAGGCATGCTGGATAGCGATAAATGTGTGGAGTAATAGTACTAGATGTAGGCAGGAGTCGGTCCACTTGTCTCGTCATGATGCCTATATACATGATCATTGCCTTGGATATCGTCATAACTAGGCACTTTTCTATCAATTTCCCAACAGTAATTTGTTTACCCACCGTATTTTTTTGTTCAAGAGAGAAGCCTCTAGTGAAAACTATGGCCCAGGGTCTACCTTTATCATATATTAAATCCAAAAATACCTTGCTGCAATTTATTTACCATTCTTTTATTTAGTGTTTTTGTTTATCTATCTACCTATAAGCGCATCTAGTGCCACCCCTAGTTAGTTTTGGAGTATTAACAACAAACGTGGTTGCGGGACTATTGTGTTTGTGAGATTCATAGGAGAACACAGGTAGAAGTCCCTATTGATTCGGTTTACCCATCTAAGATGACCCCTAAAAATGTATGACGACATTGGTGGTTCGCGAAGACATTCACGTCGAAGATAGTGACGTGTGTAGAATTCGCTTGAGGACAATAGAGTGCAAACACATAGTTCTTTTCATAGTTTCACTTTCATCATCCTTGAGTCATAGGAACCACTAAATTGTCAAGTGGGGTCCAAGTGAACAAAGTGAGAAAACTGACGTGATGCTCAACCATCCTATGTCTTCAAGTGAAGACAATGAGATAAAATCTTATCTTGTGTTGGATAAGTCAAATTTACTTGTAGCCCAAGTCAAGCCGCCGCGTGTGTTTGAAATCTGACCGTTGGACACGTGTTAGTTCCCCAATGAACCAGGGTCATTTCAAACAAATCATGTCGGGTTGCCCCTTGGCTATAGATAGCCACCCCCTTCCACCATAAATTGGTGGCTGCTCAGAGTTAGTGCATGGCTTTTGTCGTTTGAGAGCAACCCACCTTTGAATCCTTCAAGAGAGAATCCTTGCGAGGACAAAACCCAAAACACCCAAAGCCCAAAGAGTATTTGGCATCACTGAAGTCTTTCGATCTGAAGAGTTATTACACTTGAAGACTGTGATCTTCCAGTCAGTTAGGCGTCATGTTCTGAGGATCCAAGAGTCATTGTGGATCGCGGGTGAACGAAGTCTGTGAAGGTTTGGAAGTCTACCTTGAAGACTTACCTGAGTGATTGGGCGAGGACTAAGTGACCTTAGCTCAAGGGAATAAGGTGAAGATGTGGTCTTTGAGTTCAATCTCAGCCTCATAACCATACGTATAGTTGTCACAACAACTAGAACTGGTCTACCAAATCCTTTTCTTCATCAAGCAACAACTTCTATCACTTCACTCCATTAATTACAATTTAGCTTTGTGAAGTCATTTCTTGTCTGCTCTAGTTGAATACATTATGTGAAGACATTCACCCTGATTGCATATTTGGCTTCACACTGTCTTCTTGTTCTGATCTGTCCACCTAGCTTCTACTTGTCTTCGTGCATTCCCTGTATTGTACTATGATTCTATTGCATGTCTACTGTAGTTTATCTTTCGCTGTGTATTGTTTAGTTGTTGTTTTAACTACATATCTTCGAAGACATTGCTTGTCTCCAAGACATTCATAAAAATCTCCATTTCACCCCCTCTAGTCGATAACTACTACTTTCACTACCATTACTAGACTTGACCCTTGCAATTAACTGCCGAGGGGATTGACAACCCCCTAGATCGAGTTGGGTGCAAGTATTTGTTCTTTTGTGTGTAGGTGTTGTTCAAGAGGTCTTGCGTGGTTCTCCTACTGGATTGATAACCTTGGTTCTTCACTAAGGAAAATACTTATCTCTATTGTACTGCACCGTCCTCTCCTCTTCGAGGAAATCCCACCGTAGCTCACAAGTAGCAACTTCTAGCTATGGTCCCCGTGCGGAGCGAAGACACAGAGTCTGAGAGGAGGGGCTGACCTCAGGACTTCGTGTGCCTTGACGATGGACGGCAACATGGAGCCACGCACCAACTGGGTTTCAGCGCTGGTGAACGACAATGCTATCCTCAAGCGTGGAGCCCTGCAGGGCCCCAGGGTGTCCCTCGACACGCTCGAGGAGGATCTGTAGGAAGATAAGGTGCGCCTCGCCAGCGAGCGCCTACGCCTCATGGAAGGGTGGTGCCAGCTTGACGTGGCCATCGAGCTTGGCCGCCTGTAGGAGAACGCTGCACGGGAATAGTGCGAGAAGGCCACCCAAGACACCAAGGAGCTCTTTGAAGGGGGCTGTCTGGGACACTAAGGAGGCTGACAGGCGGCGCGAAGAGGCGGGGGCCCGCGAGAAGGTCTTCCTGGAGCAGGCTGCCTCCAGGGAGCGAGAGCTCCAGGCACAAATGGACGCTGCCGTGGCTCGCGAGGGGCAGCTTGCTTCCTGCGAGGAGGAGCTTGCCAAGCGTGAGGAGATGGTCGCCACCTACGAGATGGAGGTCGGTATCCAGGAGAGGGAGCTCGCGAGGACAGCGTCCAAGCAGGAGGTGGAGCACGAGTGCCTGTCGAACATGGACCGCGATGTTGCAGCTGCCTAGGCCTCTTACTATTGGAAATATCCTCTAGAGTAAATAATAAAGTGGTTATTATTATATTTCCTTGTTCCTGATAATATTTTATTATCCATGCTATAATTGTATTGACTGGAAACTCAAATACATGTGTGGATACATAGACAACAACATGTCCCTAGTGAGCCTCTACCGGACTAGCTCGTTGATCAAAGATGGCTATGGTTTCCTAGCCATAGACATGAGTTGTCATTTGATAACGGGATCACATCATTTGGAGAATGATGTGATGGACAAGACCCAAACTATAAATGTAGCATATGATCATATCAAGTTTATTGCTATCATTTTCTGCATGTCAAGTATATGTTCCTATGACCATGAGATCATGCAACTCACTGACACCGGGGGAGTACCTTGTTTGTATCAAACATCACAATGTAACTGGGTGACTATAGAGATGCTCTACAAGTATTTTCGAGGGTGTCCGTTGAGTTGGCATGGATCAAGACTGGGATTTGTCACTCCGTATGACGGAGAGGTAAATCAGGGCCCACTCGGTAATACATCATCACAATGAACTTGCAAGCAATGTGACTAAGAAGTTAGTCATGGGATCTTGTATTATGGAATGAGTAAAGAGATTTGCCGGTAACGAGATTGAACTAGGTATGGATATACCGACGATCAAATCTCGGGCAAGTAACATACCGATGGACAAAGGGAACTACATATGGGATTAGGTGAATCCTTGCATCGAGGGTCGACCGATAAAGATCTTCATAGAATATGTAGGAACCAATATGGACATCCAGGTCCCGCTATTGGTTATTGACTATAGAGGTGTCTCTGTCATGTCTACATAGTTCTCGAACCCACAGGGTCTACATTCAATGTTTGGTGACAATATAAGTATAGTTGAGTTATTGTGTTGGTGACCGAAGGTTGTTCGGAGACCCAGATGAGATCCCAGACAAGACGAGGAACTCTGGAATGGTCCATAGGTGAAGATTGATATATAGGACGAAGGGTCAGAGTCCGCAAGTGTTCCAGGGGTACTGGTTTATCGCCAAAAGAACTGAAAAGGATTTCGGGGGCCCCGACAAGTGTTGGGGGCCTCATGGGCCAGGGGAAGGTGGCACACCAGGCCACAAGGGGCTGGGCGCCTCCCCTCACCTCCAGCCCACTCGTCCAAGGAGGTGGTGTGCCCCCCATAGGGTAGTCAACCCCCTTTTTTGGGAGGTAAGGCTCCTGGGGGCACCCAAACCCTAGGGCACCTCCCCTTGGTTTCCGCCGCCCCAGCTAGGGGGAAACCCTAGGGCACCCCTCCTCCTCCCTTCCCCCTATATATAGAGGTACAGAGGGAGGGCAGCCGCATCCATCTATGCCATGGCGCTGCCCTTCCTCTCCCTCGTAGTTCCTCTCCTTCTCTACGAGGCTTGGCGAAGCCTTGTTGAGATTGCTCCACCACCACCGCCATCACGCCGTCGTGCTATCGGAGGGCTCGAGCTACTACTTCACCATTGCTCGCTGGATCGAGAAGGTGAAGGTGTCATCAAGCCGTATGTGTTGAATGCGGAGGTGCCATCCGTTCGGCATTTGGATTGATTCATGGATGGATTGTGATTGGATCGCGAAGACGTTTGACTACATCAACCGCGTTACTAAACGCTTCCTATTAGTGATCTACAAGGGTATGTAGATGCAATCTCTCCTCGCGTAGATGTTCATCTTCTAGATTGATCTTGGCGAGCATAGGATTTTTTTTCTTTCCCATGCAATGTTCCCCAACACTTACAACGACCGCCTCGACAAGGCCAATTCCTAGCTCGAGGAGAGGGGACAATAAATTCAAGGCTGACATCGAGGAAAAGTCCATGACCGAATGCGCGGTGCTAGTCAAGGACCACAACCAAAAATTGAAGCTTTAGCGGGACTGCTTCATCAAGATCAAGACGAGCTCTAGGCTAAGAACTCCCGCCTCAAGAACCAGATGAAGGAGGTGGAGGCCTCGCGGGACTAGGCGCGGGCGGCCAAGGCGGACGCTGAGGGGCAGCTAGCATCCCTTCGGATGCAGGTGGGCGGTGTCACCGACATTGTCGAGAAGGCCACAGATGAGGCCGCGCGCGCTAGGGCGGCATCACAAGCAGAAAAAGATGTTTCGCGCCCTTGTGCAGCATGTGCGTACCATCATTGCCCGCTTCACCGATGAGAAGATCGCGGACCCCCTTCACAACAACGATGTCAGCTACCTCGACTTCTTCACCAAGCTCGTGGAGAAGATGGAGGAAGGGACTGCAAGCATGGACGGCACCATCGAAGAGGAGTGTCACGACCTCTTGAGCTAGGCGACAACGCATGTCTTCAGCAACCTCTTCTATGGCAATGCTAGCTTTGAATTTGAAAATGTGATGAACCCTGTCCCGTCATTGCTTCACGACGGACTCGAGAAGGAGGTGCGGGACCATGTGGCGGACTTAGTTCAGCGGTTTGCGCACATCGGCGAGGGCAACAACGAGGACGTCGACGTCGTTGGCGATGGTGAGGATAACGGCAGCAGCGCCTCGTCAGCATAGGCCTTCCCTCCCTCTGTACCATGTACCCATGTAAACGTGGCCTCGTGGGTGCGTGAAGACATTGCTTTTGTAATGGCGTTGCATCTTTAACGTTTTATGCAATTTTTCGTTCCCTCGTGAGGCCTGTTTTTCCCTTTTACATGCCTTCATGCTTTGCGTCGCTAGGACCCAGCCCCTGAGTGTGCTAGGACCGTTGCTGGTATCTTAGGGCGCGTGCCTAACAAGGCTACAGGGTGTAGGGCTCCGCAAGGCAGTAAGGGCTCCCGAGGAGCCATGCTCATGGAGCCCCCCCCCCTTGACGTGCAAGCGGCTTATGCTAAGGAAACACTAAAGGCACTCAGGGAGATCACGAGGGAAAGGGAGTTCGAGAGGCGCTAAGGAAGACTCATGAAGCGTGTTAGACTTAGCTTTTTCTAAGTATATATGTCTTGGCATTCCTCCGCCGGCAGGATGTGCCTCGCGAGGTGCTCACTCGTGACGTCCCCTGTGGGTACTTGGTGGGAACGACACCGCAAGCTGCCTCACGAGGCCTCTCATGAGGTAGTGCTTGTGAGGCTTCCTGTGCCCTGCATTAGTGACATTGACATGCCAACAAGTTTTTGAAAGTGATACAGCAATGCACGCCCGTGAGGTTGCTTGTGGGTGTCATACAAAGGGACAAAATTACCAAGGATCTTGGTGAGGTGACGTGTATGGGAGCAGGCCCGTGAGCCAGAGCCCAGTCACTTGGGTTTAGCGGTGCTACTAGGACTGACCCAAACACAGGCACCATGTCCAGCGCCCACTCGCGTGATACGAACGAGGGAGGTCGTGAGCGCACACGTCTCTTGAAGCAAATTTCTTACCAAGAACACATAATACTTAGGAAATAAAATTTTATTGATGCCTGGAGAGGTCTCATTACACAACCAAAAAGATACATGCTGCCATGATGCGCACGGGTCAGCTTGAGGATGTGGTGGCAGGCGGCGCCTCAAGTAAACAGTCCGTTGTGTCTGAGCATAGGGCCCCACTGGGTTGTGGGTAGGAGCTCCCGCGGCCTTGTGGTGACACAAAGAGAGGCTCCAGAGCATGTACAACTCCACCTCGTTCGTATCCGTGAGGTCAAGGGAAGAACTTGCGGAGGTGTTGGATGTTCCATGTGTTTTGCACCGAGACACCCTCCTTCGTCTCTAGCCGTGCCGCGCAAGGCCGGGAAACGTGCACCACCGAGGATGCTGGCCACACTGTGAGGCTCCTGATAGCCCCTAGCATCCTCATTGGGGAGGTTGTTGTTGTTCCTGTCGTGGATCGGTAGGGCATCGTTGGCCGGCAGAGGGCTGGCCTGCTAAGCCTGCTTTCGCAAGCCTTGCCGGGACTTATTGTTGCCATTGTTGTTGTTGCGATCACCCCAGTGGCCACCACTATGGTTACTGTCGCGGCCTAATATCTCCTTTTTGTTGACCCGGTATTGGAAATAAAAAGAGTATCCTACACCTTTTTCCCCAGAGGTGACCCTGGATTACCAACCCACGAGAGGAAGATTCCCTTGAAGTGATGGTCTCTAGCAAGATTTTGCTAAAGTGTCAAATCCAGCTTTTGACCGGATCAGCTAATAAATATTGATTCAGACACTTAAAATAAAAATAAGGTAAGTGAATGAGGTCATAATGCTTACAACCATGTATTGTAGTTGGGATAAAAAATGATATTAGTTTGTGCTCGGGAAGCCACCCATCAAGAGGTGCTTGCTTCATTTGGAATGGGGGATGTGTCCAAATAACATCCTGACCGACACGAGCCCTGCATCAAGAATAAGTTGTCCTACCAAAGGCCCTATCTATCTCGCGGAGTTGCCCTGATAATTAAGATAATAATATCAGACAAAAGCTTTGGGTGTTCAGTGAGTGCACCTCATGAATCCCTGAGGATATGATCCATGTTACCGTACAAAACCTTACTATCACTGATGTTCGGTATAACACTTCATGTTTCCCTTGCTCCTAGCCTCATCAGTTCTCGGTCTCCATGATCCTGGGTACCGCAGGGATGAACATCGCGGACGAGACAAGAGATACTTCATGATGCAATTTTATTTTACACATACAATATGTTGTGTCAAGGACTTCCATTGATCCCTTCACCAAATACCCAGGGCTGCATGGCCCATGCCTCACCCCATACCTTATCGGACTACTCACACATGGAGATCAGACGCGAGAAGAAATTAGTGAAGAACACATCTTGAGATTGATTGATTGCAATATGTCTTACAATAGATGCCTTGTGCGATGCACGATTACAAGTATGAACTAGATGAGAGAGGGCTATGGAAAAGAAAATGGTGGTGGCTAGGGTTTGTGGATGAAGATGATGATGAATGGATCGTGGTTGTGCTTGACGCTCCTCCTCTGCTCCGTCTATTGACATTTCGACGGGGTCCCTTAATTAAAGTTGTTGATGTCGCTTGAACTATGTCGGCATTTCCCCAAAGAGGAAGGGATGATGAAGCACAGCTACGGTAGGTATTTCCCTCAGCTATGAAACCAAGGTATCAATCCAATAGGAGAACCAAGCAACACTATGTAAATGGTACCTGCACACAAAGAACAAATACTTGCAACCCGACGCGTATAAGGGGTTGTCAATCCCTTCTTCGGGTAACAGCGCCAGAAATTGTCAAGTTGACGGGATAAATGTAAAAGATTGGATAAATAGATCTCGAATAAAAGATGCACATAAAATATAATTTTGGGATTTTGGAATAATAGATCAGAAAATAAAAGCAAATAAAAATATATCTCAAAGGCAAATAATAGATCGGAGAGCAAATATGATAAAGAATATACCCGGGGGCCGTAGATTTCACTAGTGGCTTCTCTCGAGAAAAATAGCATACGGTGGGTAAATAAATTACTATCGGGCAATTGATAGAACTTCAAATAATTATGATGATATCTAGGCAATGATCATTACATATGCATCATGTCGAAGATTAGTAGACCGACTCCTGCTGCATCTACTACTATTACTCCAACATCGACCGCTATCCTGCATGCATCTAGTGTATTAAGTTCATGGAGAAATGGAGTAATGCAATAAGAACGATGACATGATGTAGACAAGATCTATTCATGTAGGAATGGACCCCATCTTGTTATTCTTAATAGCAACAATACATACATGTCATGTCCTGTTCTGTCACTGGGATTGAGCACCGTAAGATAGAACTCATCACAAAGCACATCTTCCCATGGCAAGAAAAATCGATCTAGTCGGCCTAACTAAACCCAAGATTTGAAGAAGAAATACAAGGCTATAAGCAATCATGCATATAAGAGATCAAAACTCAAATAACTTTCATGGATAAAATAGATCTGATCATAAACTCAAAGTTCATCGGATCCCAACAAACACATCGCAAAAAGAGTTACATCAAATAGATCTCCAAGAGACCATTGTATTGAGAATCAAAAGAAAGAGAGGAATCCATCTAGCTACTAACTACGAACCCGAAGGTCTACAATGAACTACTCACGCATCATCGAAGAGGCACCAATGAGGATGATGAACCCCTCCATGATGGTGTCTAGATTGGATTTGTGGTTTCTGGAACTTGCGGCGGCTAGAATTGTGTTTCGTCAACTCCCCTAGGGTTTTTGCATTTTTGGGATATTTATAGAGCAAAGAGGCGGTGCGGGAGGTGACCGAGGTGGGCACAACCCACCAGGGTGCGCCCAGGTGGGTTGTGCCCCCCTCGGGGAACCCCTCTGGTACTTTTTTGGCCCATCTTGTGTCTTCTGGTCGAGAATTTTTTTCCAAAAAGTTACGCTGCGTTTGGACTCCGTCTGGTATTGATTTTCTGTGAAGTAAAAAACAAGCAAAAATAGTAACTAGCACTAGGCACTATGTCGATAGGTGTCGGTGTCAAAACCGACGGATCTCGGGTAGGGGGTCCCGAACTATGCATCTAGGATCGATGGTAACAGGAGACGTGGGACACGATGTGTACCCAGGTTCGGGCCCTCTCTATGGAGGTAATACCCTACTTCCTGCTTGATTGATCTTGATGAATATGAGTATTACAAGAGTTGATCTACCATGAGATCGTAATGGCTAAACCCTAGAAGTCTAGCCTATGAATATGGTAATGAGTATATGTATTGTCCTTTCCGGACTATCCCCTTCGGTTTATATAGAAACCGAGGGGATCTAGGGTTTACATGGAGTCAGTTACATAAGAAGGCATCTTCGGTCGCCAAGCTTGCCTTCCACGCCAATTAGAGTCCAATCCGGACACGGTGCAATCTTCGGCCTTCATGTCTTCACACCCCATCAGTCCGGCCCATGGATAACAGGCCGGACGCCCGAGGACCCCTTAGTCCAGGACTCCCTCAGTAGCCCCTAAACCTGGCTTCAATGACGAGGAGTCCGGTGCGCAGATTTGTCTTCGGCATTGCAAGGCGGGTTCCCTCCTTCCGAACTCCAGAATAGTCTTCGGATGAAGTAAATATATCTGGAGCTGTGTATACAATGGCAGAGAATATCATACCCCACGAGCCCAACTTGTTAATAACTGTTCACGACATCGTATCATGCCTGCCATGTTACTATTTCCAACCGTCGGCTAGCGAGCCGCCCCATGTCTCGGGGCGCGGTTTTACTGGCACGTCCCATCAAGGCAGCGATCGTGCCCCCTTTTTTACGGGATTTTCATTAATGCAGGCGTGGGTAACCCAACCGTCCCCTGGGTACAACTCCTTGGTGATAGGTAAGTTTAGAGACCCTGGGGGACAAGCCTAGTATTCGGGGCCTTTATATAGAGACCCAGTCTCGTCTTCTCCCTTCCTCAATCCCAGCCGGCACAAGTTCAAACCCTCAGGTTCCAATCGCCACCAGCCCTAGTCATGTCCGGATCCAACCGTCAGGGCCGGTGGATGGCTTCTTCTGTCATGGAGGAGGATATTGCGAAGCTCCGCTTAGCGAGGTATCTGACCCCAGAAATCTTTCATCAGCTTCCAGCGCAAGGGCAAGTCATACCGACCCCCATATCTGGCGAGAGGGTAGTATTTGTATCCCACTTCCTTCACGGGCTAGGGTTCATGCTTAACCCCTTCGTCCGGGGCTCATGTTTTACTATGGGCTAGATTTTCATGATCTGGCCCCGGGCTCTGTTCTCCTCATCTCGACATTTATCATCACGTGTGAGGCCTTAGTCCGGACTCCTACGCACTTTGGTTTGTGGCTCAAAACCTTTGGTGTGAGGCCCCAGGTGGCATAGGTGGAGCAGGCAGAGTGTGGCAGCATCATAATATGCAAGCTGGCCAGCGCGGTTTGGCCTAAAGGATCTTTCGCCAAATCTTCCGATGTATGGTAGCAGGGGTGGTTTTATATCAACGAGCCACGGGCCCCAAGTGGGCGGCTACACCTGCATTCCGGCCCGGCCCTCCAATTCAGCTCTCTTCATGGGTCAATAAGAGATTGGACTGGGGATTCGTCAATGAAGGTGTAGACTCTGCAAAGTCGCGTCCGAAGCCTTACCGAGAAGGGCATCGATCTTGTGAACGTCGTTCAAATAACGCTAGTCCGCCGGATCCTGCCATGTCAGCAGTGGCCTCTTCATATGTGGGAGTTTAACCTAGAAGGGCAGCGGACTCTACAACACTTCTTCGGCACTACGCATGAAGGAATGTGGAAATTATATTTCAGGGAACGAGAACAATGGTCGGACACCACCAAAGACATTGGCCTTGACTGCAATAATCTGGACACTTCGGTAAGTATTCGATATCCGAGCACCTTCCATTCAGGCATCTCTTAACAAGATACTGAACAATCCGTCGCTGTATAGGACTGGATAAAGAAAGCGGTGCTCATCTGGTGTCCGGTGCCTCTTCCCGAAGGCCCTGTGACCGACCTGTTAACCAGAATGCTGATCCCGACACCGTACCAGGTGGTTGTGTGATGTCTACTACACAACCTTCTTCTTGTAGACGTTGTTGGGCCTCCAAGTGCAGAGGTTTGTAGGACAGCAACAAATTTCCCTCAAGTGGATGACCTAAGGTTTATCAATCCGTAGGAGGCGTAGGATGAAGATGGTCTCTCTCAAGCAACCCTGCAACCAAATAACAAAGAGTCTCTTGTGTCCCCAACACACCCAATACAATGGTAAATTGTATAGATGCACTAGTTCGGCGAAGAGATGGTGATACAAGTGCAATATGGATAGTAGATAATGGTTTTTGTAATCTGAAAATATAAAAACAGCAAGGTAACTAATGATAAAAGTGAGCACAAACGGTATTGCAATGATTTGAAACAAGGCCTAGGGTTCATACTTTCACTAGTGCAAGTTCTCTCAACAATAATAACATAATTGGATCATATAAATATCCCTCAACATGCAACAAAGAATCACTCCAAAGTCACTAATAGCGGAGAACAAACGAAGAGATTATGGTAGGGTATGAAACCACCTCAAAGTTATGCTTTCTGATCAATCTATTCAAGAGTTCGTAGTAAAATAACACAAAGCTATTCTTTCCGTTCAATCTATCATAGAGTTTGTACTAGAATAACACCTTAAGACACAAATCAACCAAAACCCTAATGTCACCTAGATACTCCAATGTCACCTCAAGTATCCGTGGGTATGATTATATGATATGCATCACACAATCTCAGATTCATCTATTCAACCAACACAGAGAACTTCAATGAGTGCCCCAAAGTTTCTACCGGAGAGTCAAGATGAAAACGTGTGCCAACCCCTATGCATAAGTTCACGAGGGCACGGAACTCGCAAGTTGATCACCAAAACATACATCAAGTGGATCATGTGATATCCCATTGTCACCACAGATAAGCACATGCAAGACATACATAAAGTGTTCTCAAATCCTTAAAGACTCAATCCGATAAGATAACTTCAAAGGGAAAACTCAATTCATCACAAGAGAGTAGAGGGGGAGAAACATCATAAGATCCAACTATAATAGCAAAGCTCGCGATACATCAAGATCGTACCACCTCAAGAACACGAGAGAGAGAGAGATCAAACACATAGCTACTAGTACATACCCTCAGCCCTGAGGGATAACTACTCCCTCCTCGTCATGGAGAGCGCCGGGATGATGAAGATGGCCACCGGTGAGGGGTTCCCCCTCCAGCAGGGTGCCGGAACGGGTCTAGATTGGTTTTCGGTGGCTACTGAGGCTTCTGGCGGCGGAACTCCTGATCTATTCTGCTCCCCGATGGTTTTAGGGTATCTTGGTATATATATAGGAGGAAGAAATATGTCAGGGGGGCCACGAGGGGGCCACGAGGGGCCCACGAGGGTGGAGGGCGCGCCCCCTGCCTCGTGCCTTCCTCGTTGCTTCCCTTACGTACACGCCAAGTCTTCTGGATTGCTTCCGTTCCAAAAATAAGTTCCGTGAAGTTTCAGGTCAATTGGACTCCATTTGATTTTCCTTCTCTACGATACTCTAAAACAAGAAAAAACAAAAACTGGCACTGGGCTCTAGCTTAATAGGTCAGTCCCAAAAATAATATAAAAGTGCATAATAAAGCCCATAAACATCCAAAACAGATAATATGATAGCATGGAACAATAAAAAATTATAGATACGTTGGAGACGTATCAGCATCCCCAAGCTTAATTCCTGCTCATCCTCGAGTAGGTAAATGATAAAAACAGAATTTTTGATGTGGAATGCTAGCTAACATATTTCTCTAAGTAATTCTCTTCGTTTCGGCATGAATGTTCATATCCATAAGATTCAAGACAAAAGTTTAATATTGACATAAAAATAATAATACTTCAAGCATACTAACTAAGCAATCATGTCTTCTCAAAATAACATGGCCAAAGAAAGCTATCCCTACAAAATCATATAGTCTGGCTATGATCCATCTTCACCACACAATGTATTTAAATCATGCACAACCCCGATGACAAGCCAAGCAATTGTTTCATACTTTTGATGTTCTCAAACTTTTTCAATCTTCGTGGAATACATGAGCGTGAGCCATGGACATAGCACTATAGGTGGAATAGAATGGTGGTTGTGGAGAAGACAAAAAGGAGAAGATAGTATCACATCAACTAGGCGTATGAACGGGCTATGGAGATTCCCATCAATAGATATCAATGTGAGTGAGTAGGGATTGCCATGCAACGGATGCACTAGAGCTATAAGTGTATGAAAGCTCAACAAAAGAAACTAGTGGGTGTGCATCCAACTCGCTTTCTCACGAAGACCTAGGGTATTTTGAGGAAGCGCATCATTGGAATATACAAGCCAAGTTCTATAATGAAAAATTCCCACTAGTATATGAAAGTTATATCATAGGAGACTCTCTATCATGAAGATCATGGTGCTACTTTGAAGCACAAGTGTGGTAAAAGGATAGTAGCATTGCCCCTTCTCTCTTTTTCTCTCATTTGTTTGTTTTTTGGGTCCTTCTCTTTTTTTGGCATCTTTTTTCTCTTTTTTTATTTTTCGTCCGGAGTCTCATCCCGACTTGTGGGGGAATCATAGTCTCCATCATACTTTCCTCACTGGGGCAATGCTCTAATAATGATGATCATCACACTTTTATTTACTTACAACTCAAGAATTACAACTCGATACTTAGAACAAAATATGACTCTATATGAATGCCTCTCGCAGTGTACCGGGATGTGCAATGACTCATGAGTGACATGTATGAAAGAATTATGAATGGTGGCTTTGCCACAAATATGATGTCAACTACATGATCATGCAAAGCAATATGACAATGATGGAGCGTGTCATAATAAACGGAACGGTGGAAAGTTGCATGGCAATATATCTCGGAATGGCTATGGAAATGCCATAATAGGTAGGTATGGTGGCTGTTTTGAGGAAGGTAAATGGTGGGTTTATGGTACCGCCGAAAGTTGCGCGATACTAGAGAGGCTAGCAATGGTGGAAGGGTGAGAGTGCGTATAATCCATGGACTCAACATTAGTCATAAAGAACTCACATACTTATTGCAAAAATCTATTAGTTATCGAAACAAAGTATTACGTGCATGCTCCTAGGGGGATAGATTGGTAGGAAAATACCATCGGTCGTCCCCGACCGCCACTCATAAGGAAGACAATCAATAAATAAATCATGCTCCGACTTCATCACATAACGGTTCACCATACGTGCATGCTATGGGAATCACAAACTTGAACACAAGTATCTCTCAAATTCATAACTACTCAACTAGCATGACTCCAATATCACCATCTTCATATCTCAAAACAATTATCAAGCATCAAACTTCTCATAGTATTCAATGCACTTTATATGAAAGTTTTTATTATATCCCTCTTGGATGCCCATCATATTAGGAATGGATGCATAACCAAAGCAAATTACCATGTTGTTTAGGACTCTCAAAATAATGTAAGTGAAGCATGAGAGTTCAACAATTTCTATAAAATAAAAACACCGCCATGCTCTAAAAAGATATAAGTGAAGATCAATGAGTAGTTGAATAATTATGCAACTATGTGAAGACTCTATAACATTTAAAAATTTCAGATCTTGGTATTTTATTCAAACATCAAGCAAAACAAAATAAAATAAAATGACGCTCCAAGCAAAACACATATCATGTGGTAAATAAAAATATAGCTCCAAGTAAAGTTACCAATGAACAAAGGTGAAAGAGGGGATGCCTTCCGGGGCATCCCCAAGCTTAGGCTCTTGGTTGTCCTTGAATATTACCTCAGGGTGCCTTGGGCATCTCCAAGCTTAGGCTCTTGCCACTCCTTATTCCATAGTCCATCGAATCTTTACCCAAAACCTGAAAACTTCACAACACAAAACTTAACAGAAAACTCGTAAGCCCCGTTAGTGAAAGAAAACAAAACACCACTTCAAGGTACTGTAATTAACTCATTCTTTATTTATATTGGTGTTAAACCTACTGTATTTCAACTTCTCCATAGATTCATCAAAATAAGCAAATAACACACGAAAAACAGAATCTGTCAAAAACAGAATAGTCTGTAGTAATCTGTAACTAATGCAAACTTATGGAACCCCAAAAACTCTAAAATAAATTGCTGAACGTGATGAATTTAGCTATTAATCATATTCAAAAATAATTAACTAAATATCACTCTCCAATAAAAAATGGCAGCAATTCTCGTGAGCGCTAAAGTTTCTGTTTTTTTACAGCAAGATCAACAAGACTTTCCCCAAGTCTTCCCAATGGTTCTACTTGGCACAAACACTAATTAAAACATAAAAACTAAATCATAACAGAGGCTAGATGAATTATTTATTAATAAAAAGGAATAAAAAGCAAGGAACTAAAATAAAATTGGGTTGCCACCCAATAAGCGCTATCGTTTAACGCCCCTAGCTAGGCATGATGATTTCAATGATGCTCGCATAAAAGATAAGAATTGAAACATAAAGAGAGCATCATGAAGAATATGACTAGAACATTTAATTCTAACCTACTTCCTATGCATAGGGATTTTGTGAGCAAACAACTTATGGGAACAATAATTAACTAGCATAGGAAGGCAAAACAAGCATAACTTCAAAACTTTAAGCACATAGAGAGGAAACTTGATATTATTGCAATTCCTACAAGCATATATTCCTCCCTCATAATAATTTTCAGTAGCATAATGAATGAATTCAACAATATAAACAGCACATAAAGCATTCTTTTCATGATCTACAAGCATAGAAAATTTACTACTCTCCACATAAGCAAAATTCTTCTCATTCGGAATACTGGTGGGAGCAAACTCAACAAAATAATTATCATGTGAGGCATAATCCAATTGAAAGTTAAAATCATGATGACAAGTTTCATGGACATCATTATTCTTAATAGCATATAAGTCATCACAATAATCATCATAGATAGCAACTTTGTTCTCATAATCAATTTGAACCTCTTCCGAAATAGTGGAATCATTACTAAATAAAGTCACGAGCTCTCCAAATCCACTTTTATCAATATAATCATCATAAATAGGAGGCATGCTATCATCATAATAAATTTGCTCATCAAAACTTGGGGGACAAAAAAATATCATCTTCATCAAACATAGCTTCCCCAAGCTTGTGGCTTTGCATATCATTAGCATCATGGATATTCAAGGAATTCATACTAACAACATTGCAATCATGCTCATCATTCAAATATTTAGTGCCAAACATTCTAATGCATTCTTCTTCTAGCACTTGAGCACAATTATCGGAATCCTTATTCTCACGAAAGACATTAAAAAGATGAAGCATATGAGGCATCCTTAATTCCATTTTTGGTAGTTTTATTTTATAGACTAAATTAGTGATAAAACAAGAAACAAAAAAGATTTTATTTCAAGATCTAAAGATAAACCTTCAAGCGCTAACCTCCCCGGCAATGGCGCCAGAAAAGAGCTTGATGTCTCCTACACAACCTTCTTCTTGTAGACATTGTTGGGCCTCCAAGTGCAAAGGTTTGTAGGACAGTAGCAAATTTCCCTCAAGTGGATGACCTAAGGTTTATCAATCCATAGGAGGTGTAGGATGAAGATGGTCTCTCTCAAGCAACCCTGCAACCAAATAACACAGAGTCTCTTATGACCCCAACACACCCAATACAATGGTAAATTGTATAGGTGCACTAGTTCGGCGAAGAGATTTTGATACAAGTGCAATATGGATAGTAGTTAATGGTTTTTGTAATCTGAAAATATAAAAACAGCAAGGTAACTAATGATAAAAGTGAGCACAAACGGTATTGCAATGCATTGAAACAAGGCCTAGGGTTCATACTTTCACTAGTGCAAGTTCTCTCAATAATAATAACATAATTGGATCATATGAATATCCCTCAACATGCAACAAAGAGTCACTCCAAAGTCACTAATAGCGGAGAACAAACAAACAGATTATGGTAGGGTACGAAACCACCTCAAAGTTATCCTTTCTGATCGATCTATTCAAGAGTCCGTAGTAAAATAACATGAAGCTATTCTTTCCGTTCAATCTATCATAGAGTTCGTACTAGAATAACACCTTAAGATACAAATCAACCAAAACCCTAATGTCACCTAGATACTCCAATGTCACCTCAAGTATCCGTGGGTATGATTATACAATATGCATCACACAATCTCAGATTCATCTATTCAACCAACACAGAGAACTTCAAAGAGTGCCCCAAGGTTTCTACCAGAGAGTCAAGACGAAAACGTGTGCCAACCCCTATGCATAAGTTCACGAGGGCACGGAACTCGCAAGTTGATCACCAAAACATAGATCAAGTGCCATCGTAATGCGACGGCATCTCCGGCCTAAACTTGACCGACCACTGCACCCGTCGGAGAGTGGGGGCCAGGGCTCTGTACCTAGACTCCATGCTGCTGGCGCCGGCCGAGGAGTTCGGTGGCGAGGTACCTGCCATGGGAGCGCGGTGCGGCGGTACGAGGCACTGGTTGATGGAGAAAAGCTCCGGCGCACCCCTACCTGGCGCGCCAAATGTCGGGGTATGGGGTCCCGGCAAACCCTTAAGGTTCGAACACTGGGGTGCGTGCGAAGTCTTTCCCTTCAATCGATCTACGCTCTAGCTTGCTAGGATCTCGTGGACGAACTTAACGAACTCACAACACAGAAGGACACAAGGTTTATACTGGTTTGGGCCACCGTTGTGGTGTAATACCCTACTCCAGTGTGGTGGTGGATTGCGTCTTGGGCTGATGATGAAAGATACAAGGGAAGAACGACCTCCTGAGGTTGAGGCGTTCTTGAGCTCGGTGAGCTTGTGTGTGTGTGTGGGGGGGGGTGGTCTCTCTCAAGCTAAGATGAGATCGTCCTCTCCACTATGGTGGCTAGTCCGATTTATAGAGGCCCTGGTCCTCTTCCCAAATATTGAGCGGGAAGGGAGCCAACAATGGCGGGCTAATTTGAAGGGGGACGACTAGTACAAGCTATCCTGACAAAAGTAGTCTTCGCCTGCACAAAGTTCTGGTGGTGACGCTGTTCTGGGCTCCACGATGACCTCCGTCTTGCAGTCCATGGTCTTGGTCTTGTTGCACCAAAATTGCAACCTTTGCCTGAGGCCTCGGTACTCCGCGGCTGCACTTGCCCCCTTTGCAACAAAGAGGAAACAAGGACGTTGTGCGCGCTGGCGCCCGCCTGCCGCCCGCCTGGTGTCGATCGTCACGGCTCACGTCATGAGAGCCTCGTGAGGTTCGCCCCGCCTTGATATCTCCGCTCCTCGTGAGCCTGCCTAGCTAGGCCACTCCGGAGAAGGTCTTGCGTCGTCCGCCTCGCAAGGCTTGGCCTCTCGCGAGGGTCTTGGGTGCTTTGTTGGTGAAGATGGGTCGTACGGCCTGCTGGCTTAGCCACGCCGCGGGCCGCAGGCAGGCAAGTCTGGGAACCCCCGTTCCCAGAACACCAACATATAAAAGCTGCGATTTGTTTACATGAGGGGCTCCCCCTCTCAAAATGCTCTTACAATCTTTCGAGGCCACGCCCAAATTTTTATAGGGTAAATGACAGGGGAACGAGGGATCAGCCGGATATGTCACTCGCCGCGTCCCCCATGTCATCTTTAGACGCACCGCTAGCATCGCTGTTGCCATCGTTGGCGTCGCCTCCACCTTCACTGGCATCGCCGTCGCTGTCGTCAACCACGCCGCCTTCGTCCGCCACAACCACTACCCCGTCGTCGTCAGAAGCGAAGGCCCTGACCAGCACATCCACATTGTCTTCAACCCATCGCGCCAGGTCGCCCCGGATGGCTTCCTGTATGGGAGCAATGGCAACGTCAAAATCGAAGTTGGGGTCGATGTTCCGGAGGTGGCTGAAGATGCGGGAGAACGCGCGCCCGAGCAGACTGCGACTCCTCTCCTCAACAAGTTGGTGAGCCCTCTCGGAACGGTTCTGCAGGCGCGTCACCACATCCCCAAAGAAGCGGAGGTGGCTGGCGTAGTCATTTTCATGGGAATGAGGAACATTCTCATCGCAGATATGGCCCAGGGCGGTGTTGGCTCTGTTCCTAAGGTCCTCGAGCATGGGGGCGTGCACACGCTCCAACGTCTGCCGCTCAAGCACTTTGTCCTTGTTTTTCCCCGTGACGGACTCGGCGTCGGTGACCCGCTACCGAAGAGAGAGCAGCTCAGCGCGGGGGGAAGCCAGCTCGGCCTGCGCCGAGGCCAGGGCTGATGCGGTGGCCTGCTCACGCCACTCCATCTCGACCAACCTGGACTCGAGGGCAGCAGTCCTACCAGCGGCCTCGGCTTCCATGAGCTTTAGCTTCAGGTTGTGCCTGCTCTCGAGATCCACGGGAGCCTCGGCCACCCGGCGGTCGACCTCCTCCTGGGCCCTGACCTCGCACGCGCCGATGTCGTCCTCCACCTGAGCAACCTGGCACTCCCTCGTCCCCAGCCGTTCGAGTTCAAGGCTGCGCTCCACGGCTTCCAGCTCCAGCACCTCCTCGCGCTTTTGGATCTCTTCCTCCTCGGCGGGCGACCCCCTCAACGACGCAAGGGCAGCCCTGCACGCCTCCACCTGCTGATCCAAGACAACGCTCCAGGCTTGGAGCTCCCACACGCATTTCTCCGCGGCCTCACGACTTCCAGAGCTCGGGAGCAGGCCTCATGGGGGGCTGCAAGGGAAGCCTCAGCCTTCCTATTATCCAGCTCGCGCTGGTGGCGCCCGAGGTTGATGGCCACCTTCAGCTTGTGCCACTCCTCCGCCAACCGAAGACCCTCGGCCTCAAGGCGCGCGTCGACACCCACAAGTTCTTCACCGAGTCAGTTCATCACGCCCATCGCCTCCTGGAAGAGCTCATGACTAACAATGCTCCGCCCATGCTCGAACTCGAGCACACGACCCATCTCGCCCTCTGCTACAGGGGATGTGGGTGATGCCTGACGCGAAGCGCCCCCTCTCAGCAGGGGCTGGGGGCTGGCGCTGCCCCAGGCGCCAGCTGGGTCTCGCGAGGGGCCCAAACTAAACGGAGCCTGCTGCTTGGAGAGGACCCCAGGACCGAAGCCAGCCAGCCGCCGACCGTGACCAGGGGAGGAGCCCTTGGCACGCTTGCTGCGCTCCGAGCAAGGCCGCGAAGAAAGGACGGCGAAGGCGCAAGCTCAAGACGTCCTAATGACGGGCCAACTCCCACGGTTAACCCCATGCCATGGGCGGCGCACGAGCCTGCAACGCTCGAGTTTGGTGGGTGCAGCGGGACAAGAGGGAGCTGCTTCTCAGGAGATTTCACGGCCTTGGCAGAAGGGGTCCTGAGGAGACAATCGCCAGGAAGGAAAGTGGCACATAGGAGATCACCAAGATAAGGTACTTACTCGTCAACAGCGATATACTTCCTCCGTTTCAACGGCCCGAAGGGGCCGCTACCACAGCTCGGGGACCCCTCTCTCTTGCGGAGTTCTGCAAAGTCCATGCACAGCCGGCCGAAGTGCTCGACATGGAGGCCGACACGAGGCGCGGCTGGAGAAGTGCTCAGAGGGGCAGCCTCAGAACCAAGCTGAGGAGAGCTATCTGGCTCTGCCTCGCAGTGACTTGCCGAGGCCTCAGGAGCCCCGGCCGCGGGAGACGCAGGCTACGTTGCCCCTTCAACCGTCGCCCTTGGCGAGAGTCACGAGGCCCCGAGGTCGACGCCTCGGGAGCCCTGTGCGGCACCGGCATCTCAGCACCTTCACTATCGGCCCCCTAGCGGTGTACGCCCCCTGCACCAACACTTGGGGCGAGCTCGGCGCCAGTGTCAAGGAAAGGAACCACGACGATGGGGTGCTCGCGGGGCCCCACGAGGCCAGCTGGGCACAGCCCCCACTCATCGAAGGAGGGCATCCACTCCGCGAAGGTGTAACGCCCTCGATGCGGCTATATCTCCTACATGTCGAAGCACGACTTAGAGGCATAACTGCATTGAAAGCAATGTCACAAATGAGGTAATCTTCACAACAACCCATGTAAATAACTAAAGGGGGAAAGATACATAGTTGGCTTACACTCGCCACGTCACACAAATACATAAATAGCATTACATTCATCCAATACACTCAGGGTCCGACTACGGTACCAAAATAAAGATCAACCCCCAAATGCGACAAAGTCCCCGATCGCCCCAACTGGGCACCACTACTGATAATCTGGGAAAGACACATAGTAACGGCGAGAGTCTTCGTCGAACTCCCACTTGAGCTCGGTCATGTCATATGGAATGGTATCATCGGTCCCTGCATCTGGTTTTGGAAGTAAACTGTGAGTCACGGGGACTCAGCAATCTCACACCCTCGCGATCAAGACTATTTGAGATTATAGGTAAGGCCAAGGTATGAGGTGGAGCTGCAGCAAGCGACTAGCATATATGGTGGCTAACCTATTCGCAAAAGAGAGCGAGAAGAGAAGGCAAAAGCACGATCGAACAACTATGATCAAGAAGTGATCCTAGAACAACCTACGTCAAGCATTACTCCAACACCGTGTTCACTTCCCGGACTCCGCCGAGAAGAGACCATCACGGTTACACACACGGTTGAAGCATTTTAATTAAGTTAAGTTTCAAGTTATCTACAACTGGACATTAACAAATTCCCATCTTCCCATAACCGCGGGCACGACTTTCGAAAGTACAAATCCCTGCAGGGGAGTCCCAACTTAGCCCATCACAAGCTCTCACGGTCAACAAAGGATATTCCTTCTCCCAAGACAATCCGATCAGACTCGGCATCCCGGTTACAAGACATCCTCGACAATGGTAAAACAAGTCCAGCAACACCGCCCGAATGTGCCGACAAATCCCGATAGGAGCTGCACATATCTCGTTCTCAGGGCACACTCAGATAGGTCAAGCTACGAGTAAAACCAACCCTCGAGTTTCCCCGAGGTGGCACCGCAGGCTGCCCAATTCGGACCAACACTCAGAGGAGCACTGGCCCAGGGGGGTTTAATAAAGATGACCCTTGGGCTTCGGAAACCCAAGGGAAAAAGAGGCTAGGTGGCAAATGGTAAAACCAAGGTTGGGCATTGCTGGAGGAGTTTTAATCAAGGCGAACTGTCAAGGGGTTCCCATTATAACCCAACCGTGTAAGGAACGCAAAATCCGGGAACATAACACCGATATGACGAAAACTAGGGCGGCAAGAGTGGGACAAAACACTAGGCAAAAGGCCGAGCCTTCCACCCTTTACCAAGTATATAGGTGCATTAAGATAAAAAAGATAATATTGTGATATCACAACAATAAACAACGTTCCAACAAGGAATGATCTCCAATCTTCACCTGCAACTAGCAACGCTATAAGAGGGGCTGAGCAAAGCGGTAATATAGCCAAACAACGGTTTTCTAGGACATGGTGGGTTAGAGGTTTTACATGGCAATTTGGGAGGCATGATAAGCAAGTGGTAGGTATCGTAGCATACGCATAGCAAAAGAGCGAGCATCTAGCAAGCAAAGATAGAAGTGATTTCGAGGGTATGGTCATCTTGCCTGCAAAGTACTCGGAGTTGCCTTGATCCTCATAAGCGAAATCAACAGGCTCCTCGTTCACGAACTCATCTCCCGGCTCTACCCAAACAATAACAACAAGCAAAAGGAGCACAATCAACCACGTGCAATGCTCAAGCAACATGATGCAAACATGGTATGCTTTGCGGGATGCGATATGTGAAGCATAGGCATGATTAGCAAAGGAATGAATGAACCTAGCCTCAACTTGGAAATCCAAGAGTTCCACTGGAAAGGTGAGGTGATTTCGGCTGAAATCGATATAAAGATCACCGGAATCAGATGCATGGTTTGGAAATGGCACGCAAAACAAATATGGCACCGGTCTGCGATAATCAGCAAGTGACCAACTAAATGCATCAAGATAAATATGCTACAGCAATCAAACATGACAACAAAATACATGGCAGGGATCCACTCATGATGCTTGACAAAACATGAACACTGAGCTACGGCTAATTCATCCATTAACAGGTTCAAACAAGCATGGCAGAAGTGCAAATGATAACAGGTTTCAGACTTGGTGAAATTAACACAAGTCTGAAATTTATCACGAGGAAGCAATTTTAGAGCATGAAAACTACATGCTACAGGAACTTAACATGGCAAAGCAAGGCATGGCATGAATCTAGTTAAAGCACTTAACAAAAGTCCCTTAGTGACCTTGAGCGAAAAGGGATCAGAAAATACAATTGCAAGCATGTGAACATAGCAAAAACACAAACAGATTCAGACTTGGTGAAAAACTGGAGCATGCAAAACAGTTAACGAGTAGGCATGTTTACGAGCTCGATGCACTCACTACAGAGCATGGCATGACGAACTAAGCATACACCCATCAAGAATACATAGCATAGGAGCTAGACATGGCAAGAACAATAACATAGCATGCACGGATCCATAGCAACATCCTCAGCAAAATCGCTAAACATGTCAACAATCTGCCAGGATCATTTTATAGCAAAAGTAGAGCTCGATTGACTCAAGCTAGGGTGTTCCATAATTGCAAACAATGACATGGATGGATAGAGCACTACAATATTAACAAAACATCCTTATTGATCATCCTCAAAAGAGGCACGGATCACTAGGAAACAACATGAACATATGGCATAAAAACAAAAACTGGACAAGGACTTGGAGAAATTCAAAGTCCCCAAAATCAGCATCAACGACTATGCTACTTTGCAAGCTTGTGCTAGTCACCACGAAGATCACAAAAATACATGGCATACACCCCTGTAAAGATGGCATGGCATTTAACAAAACACAAGTAGAGCTCAGGATCATAGCATGCACACATTAATCATGGAAAAAATGACAAAATGCCATTTGCTGAAACAGATCTGACAAATTCCTCACATAGCCCTCTTCCAACAACATTTCGGGCATCAAGATGAGCTCAAATGAAAATGATGCAATGAGACGAAATGTTGTACTCGTCGAGACGAACATTTTGATATGATACACGCATGAATCGGAGCTACGTATGCAGAGTTATGGCATGCGGAAAAATGCTAAAAGTTAGGGTTTCGGGGGATAAAAGTCAACCAAAATTCTAGATCTGAGATTTGCACGCAATCCGAGGTTCGTCGGGGTTCCTGTTCGCCGGAGTGGACGGAGCTCGCTGGAGTTGCGAGGAAGCCGGGGCGGAGGAAAAGGAAGCCGGGGCGGAGGAGGCGACGCCGGCGCGGACGGCGAGGGGCGGCGCTCGGCCGGAGCGCTGCGGTGGCCAGCGGCAAGGTCGCTCACGGCGGCCAGCAACAGAGGTGGCGGGGCGGCGAGAGGAGGCGGTGGGCGATGAAGAAGATGGCGCGGGCAGCGGGAGGAGATGGGCCGGGGAGGGCCCGCCGTGGGCTCTCCGGGCCTCGGCGCAGGGCCGGCCGGCGGCGCCACGTGGCAGATTGCCATTGGTGCAGGGCCGCGGCGCAACGTGTCCGGCTGGAGACGGACACGTCCGGCGGCGGCGCGAGCGGATCTAGGGTTTTAGGGGGTGTTTTGACCCGGAATTTTTGGAGGAGGGGCTATAAATAGAGGTAGGAGGAGCTAGGAGACTCCAAATGAGGTGCGGTTTGCGGCCACGCGATCGTGATCGAACACTCTAGACGATGGAGGGTTTTTTGGTGGGTTTTGGGCCAGTTTGGAAGGGTGTTGGGCTGCAACACACACGAGGCCTTTTTGGTCCCTCGGTTGACCGTTGGAGTATCAAACGAAGTCCAAATGGCACGAAACTTGATAGGTGGTCTACCGGTAGTAAACCAAGGCCGCATGGCAAGTCTAGGTCCAATCTGGAAATGTTTAACACCCACACACGAAAAGAGGTAGAAAGGACCACCAGGGGACATAGGAGCGCCCGAATGTAAAACGGACAACGGGGAAAATGCTCGGATGCATGAGACAAACACGTACGCAAATGCAATGCACATGATGACATGATATGAGATGCATGACAAAGATAACAACATACGGAGACAAAACCCGACAACAGAGAAAATAAAAATAACTTAGTGCCAGAAATGTCAAGAGTTTGGATACAGATAAGGTAAATTACATCCGGGGTGTTACAACACTCCACCACTACGAAAGGATCTCGTCCCGAGATCTAGGACTGGAAAAACTCCGGGTACTCAGAACGGAGGTGATCCTCGCGTTCCCAGGTGGCTTCACGGTCGAAATGATGTGACCACTTGACTTTGAGGAATTTGATTGACTTGTTGCGAGTCTTGCGCTAGTTTCTTCAAGGATAGCAACGGGATGCTCATGATAAGAAAGGTCTTCTTGGAGATCAATGTCTTCGAAGTTGACGGTGCAATCAGGGGTCTTGAAGGACTTGCGGAGCTGAGAGACATGGAACACGTCATGCATGTTTGCAAAGTTGGAGGGAAGCTCGAGTTGATAGGCGAGATCGCCTCTCTTGCTGACGATCTTGAAAGGACCCACGTATCTAGGGGCAAGCTTCCCTTTGATACCGAAGCAACGAGTACCTTTCATTGGAGAGACGCGGAGGTAAACATGGTCTCCAATCTCGAAAGCCAAATCATGATGCTTACTATCATAGTAGCTCTTCTGGCGCGATTGCGCTGCTTTGAGATTATCACGAATGACTTTGCACATCTCTTCTGCCTCTGTGATCAAGTCGTTTCCAAGAAGTTGACATTCACCAGTCTCTGACCAGTTAAGAGGAGTACGACACTTCCTGCCATAGAGAATTTCAAATGGGGCCTTGCCCGAACTCGCTTGAAAGCTGTTGTTGTAGGAAAACTCGTCATATTGAAGAAAATTTTCCCACTTCATACCGAAAGAGATAACACAAGCCCTGAGCATATCTTCAAGAATCTGATTGACATGCTCGACTTGGCCGCTAGTTTGGGGATGAAAAGCTGTGCTGAAACGGATGTTGGTGCCCATGGCCTTCTGAAAAGAATCCCAAAACTTGGAGGTGAAGATGCTGCCACAATCTGAAGAAATCAACTATGGAATGCCAATGCAGAGAGACAATCCAAGAAGTATATAGCTCTGCCAATTGAGCTGCTGTGATGGATTCTTTGATAGGAAGGAAATGAGCCACTTTAGTGAGTTTGTCGATGACAACGAATATAGCATCATTGCCACACTTAGACTTTGGAAATCCCGTCACGAAGTCCATATCAATGTGGTCAAACTTCCATTCTGGAATGGCAAAAGGTTGGAGGAGACCAGCTGGTCATTGGTGTTCTGCCTTCACTCTTCTGCAGACATCACATTCATTCACGAACTGAGAAATCTTGCGCTTCATTCGAGTCCACCAATACGACTGCTTGAGGTCATGGTACATCTTTGTACTTCCAGGGTGGATAGAGAGGAGTGAATTGTGAGCCTCGTTCATAATCACTTGATGAAGGTCACCTTTAGGCACAACAATGCGATCCTCGAAGAATAGAGTATCCTTGTCATCAAGACGATAGCACTTGTACTTGGGTTGACTCTTGGCAATCCCAATCTTCACCTTCTTCACCATAGCATCAAGAAGTTGAGCCTCGTGAATCAGATCTTCCAAAGTAGGAGAGCCTTGGAGGTTTGCGAGAAATCCTTGAGGAACAACTTGCAGATTGAGTTTGCGGAAAGCTTCACAAAGCTCGGGTTGGTAAGGCTTGAGAATCAAACTGTTGCAGTAAGCCTTCCTGCTCAATGCGTCAGCAATTAGATTGGCCTTGCCTGGAGTATATTTGATACTCGGATTATATTCTTGAATCATTTCGACCCAACGAGTCTGCCTCAGGTTGAGATTAGGCTGAGTGAAGATGTACTTGAGACTCTTGTGGTCAGTGAAGATGTCCACTTTTCTTCCCAATAAGAGATGTCTCCAAGTCAAAAGAGCATGCACAACTGCCGCCAACTCAACGTCGTGAGTGGGGTAGTTCTTTTCATTGGGCTTCAACTGGCGAGAGGTATAAGCCACAACTTTCTTCTCTTGCATCAGCACTGCACCAAGACCTTGAAGAGAGGCATCACAGAAGACCTCGAATGGTTTGGATTCATCAGGAGGAGTCAAAACTGGAGCAGTGACTAATTTCTCTTTCAGGGTGTTGAAAGCGATGTCACATTCAGGAGACCAAACGTACTTCACGTGCTTCTGGAGAAGGTTGGAAAGAGGCCTTGTGATCTTTGAAAAGTTCTCAACGAACCTTCGACAATAGCTTGCGAGACCAAGGAAGCTACGGAGTTTCTTCACCTTCGAGGTGGTTCCCAATTCACAATTGCAGACACCTTCTCAGGATTCACCGCTATGCCCTTGGCAGAGATGATATGCCCAAGGTAGAGAACCTCATCGAGCCAAAACTCGCACTTTGAAAACTTGGCATAGAACTGATGTTCTCTGAGCTTATCCAGCACCAAACGCAAGTGCTTGGCATGATCTTCCTTGTTCTTGGAAAAGACCAAAATGTCATCGAGGTAGACCAAGACGAAGTCATTTGTGTAGGGGTTGAAGATGAAATTCATCATGCGAGAGAATGTCGGAGGAGCGTTGATGAGGCCAAAAGACATGAAAGTGTATTCATATGAACCATAGCTTGTTCTGAATGTTGTCTTGGGGATATCTTGCTCACGAATTCGAATCTGGTGATAGCCCATACGGAGATCAAGCTTGGAGAATACTTGAGCACCTTTGAGTTGTTCAAACAGCTCGTTGATGTTGGGAAGTGGGTACTTGTTCTTTATAGTCTTCTTGTTCAATGGACGGTAGTCAACACAGAGTCGGTCCGTTCCATCCTTCTTCTTCACAAAAAGAACTCCACAACCCCACGAAGAAGAACTAGGTCGGATGAGACCCATTCGCTCTTGAATATCGAGTTGCTTCTTCAGCTCCTTCAACTCTTCAGGTCCAAGCTTGTAAGGACGTTTGCAAACGGGTTTCGTGCCAGGCTCAAGATCGATGACGAATTCCACTGGCCGGTGCGGAGGCATTCTTGGAAGCTCTTCTAGAAAGACGTCTTGATATTCGCAAACGACTAGTATTTGAGAGATGGCATCCAGTTCACCCTTCTCATTGAGAGAAAACAGACAAATGGTATCGTCATTAGCGGCAAAGACAATTACATCCTCAGACGAATGAGTCAATTGAATCTGCCTGGCAGCACAATCAAGCTGAGCCTTGTGCTTAGAAAGCCAATCCATTCCAAGAATAAGATCAATATCCGAGTTACCAAGGACCATTGGGAAAGAAAGAAACTTATAGTCGCCCAACGTGATAGTCACATCGGGAACCTCCAAACTGGCACTCAAACGTTTGCCAGGAGAAACGATATCCATTTGTTTGCCCAAATGAGAAGAAACAAATTCGTTCTTGGCAAAAATTTCTTTGACAAGAAACAATGCGATGCACCAGTATCAAAAAGTACTTTTGCAGGAATATCGTTAACAGGAAGGTTACCCATGATGATATCTGACGAGTCCTCTGCCTGAGCTGCATTCATCAAGTTGACCTTGGCATGCTTGGGGTTATGCTTGACCACAGCTGTACTTGCAGATCTCACAGGAGGAGGAAGACACCTCTGATTGAAGCATTTGTTGGCATAGTGACCCTTCTGTTGGCACTTGTTGCACGTGACCTCCGAGAGCGGACGGTGATACAGAGCACTTGATCTTGGAGCTTGAGACAAAGTCTTGTTCTGAAATCCAGGGTTGGGTGGGTGGGAAGATCCATTGCCACCTTTGCTCTTCTGCTGATAAGGCTGATGGAACGGAGGAGGAGGTAGCCAATACTTTTGCTGCTTAGCCACTTGAGTTGAGGAAGAAGGAGTTGCATCTCTGACTCGCTTCTTGGAAGCATCGCACTTCAGTTGGGCATCTCTTGCTTCATTGCCATGTTGTAAAACTCATCGTACTTCTTTGGCTCAAAGAGGACGAGAGCTAGCTGGAGTTCTTCTCTGAGACCACCCCTGAACTGGTATATCATGCTCTTCTCGTCAGGGATGTCTTGCTTAGCAAAACGGGCGAGCTTTTGAAACATGATGTTGTACTGGTAAACAGACATAGTGCCTTGATTCAGGTTGCGGAATTCCTCATGCTTGCTTTCAACCACACTCTGAGGAATATGATGAGATTTGAAGTCTTGACGGAATTCATCCCAGGTGATCACACGGCCTCCTCTGGAATCTTTGTATTGCTGAAACCATTTTGCAGCTTGGTCTTTGAGTTGGAAGGAGGCGAGCTTGACAAAGTCCTCAGGCCTGACGTTACTGCACTCGAAATGCTTGCATATGTCCACGAGCCAATCATCAGCGTCTGTTGCCTCAACACAATTGCTGAAGGTCTTTGGCTGGTTAGCGAGGAACTGGTTGAGTGTAGCAAACTGATTCTGATTGTTGCCATGGCCATGATTCCCTTGGTTGCACTCTTGAAGAACTTGCATGATCAGCTGCGTGTTTGCATTGGTAGCGGCCATCACAGCTTGACATGCCTCCGGAGGTGGAGGTGGTGGTGGCGGATCCTGATTCTGATTCTGATTGTTGCCCTTAGCAGGAGCCATCCTGAAGAGGGTGACATCCGTTAGCATATTGACATGCAAATATGAAGCTGAATCAAAAGGTTTGAAATTGCAACTTGAAGTCTTCACATCCGAACAAAATGAATGAATGCGTTCCAATTGAAATGGTCACATTTCCATAAATTGAGAAGCCACTTAGAATTGAGGAAGAAGAATAAAACCAACAAGGTATGGACAAGAACGAATACTTGGTGAGGATTACCCAATCCCAATCCAAATATCCGCGGAAGAAGAACTAGAGCTACATGAATTCCCACCTATGAAACTCCCGAACCTTTCCGGTTATGCAATCAGGTGTTGGGGATACAGGGGGAGCATAATATCTCACCCAAATCTAGCAAATCCTACATCCAGCTGTATCCATCCTTCAACACATAACCGACAAACCTTCGGAAATCATCTACCTCAACCTTCGAAAAGCATCCATTATACAAGTTATGGAAATACTCCCGAACTCCCGCCCCAGTACTGGGTGGCGTCGAGGTTATCTCACCAACAACTGCATAAAAGAGATTTTCGATGTCGGCGAAACTCAGGTATTCCAGAATCTCAATGATAAATTTGTGATGACAACACCTCGGAGCTCAACTCCCCGGGACACTGCCACAACCCCTAAATGACAGGAGGCACCAAGAACAATATTCTCATCACAAAACCACCGGAACGATTCCAAGATACCCGCGTGATCCTAATTTTTTTAGTGAAATTTGAGAAGAGAAGAGTC
The DNA here is from genome assembly GCF_002162155.2 of Triticum dicoccoides. Classification (NCBI taxonomy): domain Eukaryota; kingdom Viridiplantae; phylum Streptophyta; class Magnoliopsida; order Poales; family Poaceae; genus Triticum; species Triticum dicoccoides. Next base: position 315,769,621 of record NC_041380.1, on the reverse strand, counting down.
AAAACTCTACGTCAGAATGCCTTAGCAGAGCGATGAAGGGACTGAGGAGTAAAAAGAATTCCTAACTCTCCGATATATATAATTCCTAAATGACTCAAAACATTTTTCGAGACTCAACAACGCCAATGATTCGATCGAGCAGGGGGCTCCTAAGGTCGGGGAAGGCTCTGATTACCAACTTGTAATGCCCTCGATGCGGCTATATCTCCTAGGTGTCGAAGCACGACTTAGAGGCATAACCGCATTGAAAGCAATGTCGCAAATGAGGTAATCTTCACAACAACCCATGTAAATAATTAAAGGGGGAAAAGATACATAGTTGGCTTACACTCGCCACGTCACACAAATACATAAATAGCATTACATTCATCCAATACACTCAGGGTCCGACTCGGTACCAAAATAAAGATCAACCCCCAAATGCGACAAAGTCCCCGATCGCCCCAACTGGGCACCACTACTGATCATCTGGGAAAGACACGTAGTAACAGCGAGAGTCTTCGTCGAACTCCCACTTGATCTTGGTCATTTCATCTGGAATGGTATCATCGGTCCCTGCATCTGGTTTTGGAAGTAAACTGTGAGTCACGGGGACTCAGCAATCTCACACCCTCGCGATCAAGACTATTTAAGCTTATAGGTAAGGCCAAGGTATGAGGTGGAGCTGCAGCAAGCGACTAGCATATATGGTGGCTAACCTATTCGCAAAAGATAGCGAGAAGAGAAGGCAAAAGCACGGTCGAACAAGTATGATCAAGAAGTGATCCTAGAACAACCTACGTCAAGCCTTACTCCAACACCGTGTTCACTTCCCGGACTCCGGACATTAACAAATTCCCATCCGCCCATAACCGCGGGCACGGCTTTCAAAAGTTCAAATCCCTGCAGGGGAGTCCCAACATAGCCCATCACAAGCTCTCACGGTCAACGAAGGATATTCCTTCTCCCAAGACAATCCGATCAGACTCGGCATCCCGGTTACAAGACATCCTCGACAATGGTAAAACAAGTCCAGCAACACCGCCCGAATGTGCCGACAAATCCCGATAGGAGCTGCACATATCTCGTTCTCTGGGCACACTCAGATAGGTCAAGCTACGAGTAAAACCAACCCTCGAGCTTCCCCGAGGTGGCCCCGCAGGCTGCCCAGTTCGGACCAACACTTAGAGGAGCATTGGCGCAGGGGGGGTTTAATAAAGATGACCCTTGGGCTCCGGAAACCCAAGGGAAAAGAGGCTAGGTGGAAAATGGTAAAACCAAGGTTGGGCATTGCTGGAGGAGTTTTATTCAAGGCGAACTGTCAAGGGTTCCCATTATAACCCAACCGTGTAAGGAACGCAAAATCCGGGAACATAACACCGATATGACGGAAACTAGGGCGGCAAGAGTGGAACAAAACACTAGGCAAAAGGCCGAGCCTTCGACCCTTTACCAAGTATATAGGTGCATTAAGATAAACAAGATAATATTGTGATATCCCAACAATAAACAATGTTCCAACAAGGGACGATCTCCAATCTTCACCTGCAACTAGCAACGCTATAAGAGGGGCTGAGCAAAGCGGTAACATAGCCAAACAACGGTTTGCTAGGACATGGTGGGTTAGAGGTTTGACATGGCAATTTGGGAGGCATGATAAGCAAGTGGTAGGTATCATAGCATAGGCATAGCAAAAGAGCGAGCATCTAGCAAGCAAAGATAGAAGTGATTTCGATGGTATGGTCATCTTGCCTGCAAAGTACTCGGAGTTGCCTAGATCCTCGTAAGTGAACTCAACGGGCTCCTTGTTCACGAACTCGTCTCCCGGCTCTACCCAAACAAGAACAACAAGCAAAAGGAGCACAATCAACCACGTGCAATGCTCAAGCAACATGATGCAAACATGGTATGCTATGCGGGATGTGATATGTGATGCATAGGCATGATTAGCAAAGGAATGAATGAACCTGGCCTCAACTTGGAAATCCAAGAGTGACACTGGAAAGGTGAGGTGATTTCGGTTGAAATCGATATAAATATCACCAGAATCTGATGCACGGTTTGGAAATGGCAAACAAAACAAATATGGCACCGGTCTTCGATAATCAGCAAGTGACCAATTAAATGCATCAAGATAAATATGCTACAACACTCAAACATGACAACAAAATACATGGCAGGGATCCATTCATGATGCTTGACAAAAGATGAACACTGAGCTACGGCTAATTCATTCATTAATAGGTTCAAACAAGCATGGCAAAAGTGCAAATGATAACAGGTTTCAGACTTAGTGAAATTAACACAAGTCTGGAATTTATCATCAGGAAGCAAACTTTAGAGCATGAAAAATTACATGCTACAGGAACTTAACATGGCAAAGTAAGGCATGGCATGAAGCTACTCAAAGCACTTAACAAAAGTCCCTTAGTTACCTTGAGCCAAAAGGGATCAGAAAATACAATTGCAAGCATGTGAACAGAGCAAAAACACAAACATATTCAGACTTAGTGAAAAACTGGAGCATGCAAAACAGTTAACGAGTAGGCATGTTTACGAGCTCGATGCACTCACTACAGAGCATGGCATGACAAACTAAGCATACACCCATCAAGTAGACATAGCATAGGAGCTAGACATGGCAAGAACAATAACATAGCATGCATGGATCCATAGCAACATCCTCAGCAAAATCGCTAAACATGTCAACAATCTGCCAGGATCATTTTATAGCAAAATTAGAGCTCGATTGACTCAAGCTAGGGTGCTCCATAATTGCAAACAAAGATATGGATGGATAGAGCACCACAATATTAACAAAACATCCTTATTGATCATCCTCAAAAGAGGCACGAATCACTAGGAAACAACATGAACATATGGCATAAAAACAAAAACAGGACAAGGACTTGGAGAAATTCTAAGTCCCTGAAATGAGCATCAACGATTACGCTACTTTGCAAGCTTGTGCTAGTCACCACAAAGATCACAAAAATACATGGCATACACCCCTGTAAAGATGGCATGGCATTTAACAAAACACAAGTAGAGCTCAGGATCATAGCATGCACACATTAATCATGGCAAAAATGACAAAATGCCATTTGCTGAAACAGATCTGACAAATTCCTCACATAGCCCTCTTCCAACAGCATTTCGGCCATCAAGATTAGCTCAAATGAAAATGATGTAATGAGATGAAATGATGTACTTGTCGAGAGAACATTTTGATATGCTACATGCACGAATCAGAGCTACGGATGCAGAGTTATGGCATGCGGAAAAATGCTAAAAGTTAGGGTTTCGGGGGATAAAAGTCAACCGAAATTCTAGATCTGAGATTTGCATGCAATCCGAGGTTCGTCGGGGTTCTTGTTCGCCGGAGTGGACGGAGCTCGCCGGAGTTGCGAGGAAGCCGAGGCAGAGGAAGAGGAAGCCGGGGCATAGGAGGAGACGCCGACGCGGACGGCGAGGGGCGGCCAGCAACAGAGGCAGCGGGGCGGCGATGAGGAGCCGGGGCGCTGGGTCGCCGCGGGCGATGAAGAGGTTGGCGGGCGGCGGGAGGAGATGGGTCGGGGAGGGCCCGCCATGGGCTCTCTGGGCCTCGGCGCGGGGACGGCCGACAGCGCCACATGGCAGCCTGCCACTGGTGCGGGGCAGCGGCGCGACGGGTCCGGCTGGAATTTTTAGGGGGGTGTTTTGACCCGGAATTTTTGCAGGAGGGGCTATAAATAGAGGTAGGAGGAGCTAGGAGACTCCAAATGAGGTGCGGTTTGTGGCCACGTGATCGTGATCGAACGCTCTAGACGATGGAGTAGTTTTTGGTGGGTTTTGGGCCAGTTTGGAATGGTGTTGGGCTGCAACACACACGAGGCCTTTTCGGTCCCTCGGTTGACCGTTGGAGTATCAAACGAAGTCCAAATGGTACGAAACTTGACAGGCGGTCTACCGGTAGTAAACCAAGGCCGCATGGCAAGTCTCGGTCCAATCCGGAATTGTTTAACACCCGCACACGAAAAGAGGTAGAAAGGACCACCGGGGGACATAGGAGCGCCGGAATGTAAAACGGACAACAAGGAAAATGCTCGGATGCATGAGACGAACACGTATGCAAATGCAATGCACATGATGACATGATATGAGATGCATGACAAAGACAACAACATACGGAGACAAAAACCCGACAACAGAGAAAATAAAAATAACTTAGTGCCGAAAACGGCAAGAGTTTGGATACAGATAAGGTAAATTACATCCGGGGTGTTACAGAAGGTCATCTTGTTCGAGCAGTGGTACAAAACACAACTCTTCCTCGGCAAGTCGTCTGGCAATGGGACGCCCGTCAGGACCTCAAGCACTGTTCGCCGCGCCTCATGGGGGAGCTTAGACTCCTGAAGTCTCATGTGGTCCTGGCTGCTGAGCAAGGCCCACATCCGCCGGGAGTGGCGCTGAAGCGGAGTGATTCGGCGCTGGACGAACTCCCTCACCACCATAGGCGCAGTCACGCCAAGGTCTTTGGGCCAGCTCAATCTGAGCCAGACGGGGACAAGGCACGGATCGGCGAGCCTTCGGTGGCACTAGCCGGAGTTAGGAATGGCGGGCCCTGACGGGGAGGAGAGCAGGGGGATGAGTACTCCGGCGTCAACAAACACCCACCGTGTCCGAAACCCGCTCGTGGATGGTGGAAGCTCGGAGTCGATCCCGTCGCCGACCGTCGCTGCCACGGCTTGAAAGCTCAGGAATCCGGACCTCTGCCGAGGATCAATCAGGTGCAGCAAGAAGAAGTGGGGAAGAAGAGCCATGGAAGGAGCAATGCCTACCATGGCCTCGCAAACGAAGGCGAAGACGACAAGAAGGGTCATGGATTGGGGATCAAGGTGCAGCATTGGGATCTGATAATGGGAAAGCACAACGCGGAGAAAGGAGGGACCAAGCTGGCCCAGAGGGCGTCGATGAAGAAGGGACCTCAGTGGCTGTCCGGTCAATGCGAGCACGGGATGCAGGCCAAGCCACTGTCTCTCCCCACTCATTGAAGCTAGATGCGAGCATGGGATGCACCTTGCCCATGGCCTCATCGTTGAGCACCAGCGATCAGCCTACTGCAGGCTCGGTGTCCGGGGGCGCACTAGCCAAAGACAGAGGCTTCTTCCCCTTATCCGCTTGCGTCGGCGCCATGGCGATGGGGTGAGCAGAGCTAAGGTCAAATTGGAAAGAGGAGCAGAGTTTGGGGGAAGCAGAGGAATTAGGGGAGAATGGCGCAAGCGATGGAAGAATAACCGTGTAGACCGCAGTGGCCGTTCAGCCAGGCGGGTATCAAGGCAGCGTGGGGAAGCGGAGACGCCGACGTCCAATCAACCGCCACGCATCGACCGAGGCCACAGGCTATTGGGGCCCGCGGCGCTCCGCACTTGACCCTTGGCTTCGCCTTGAAGCCAAGCCCGAGCGCACCTTGGGCCCGGGAGCTACTGTCGGCATTTGGGGAACGGGGGTTGAGGGAGACCTGGATTAGGGGGTGTCCGGATGGCCGGACTATACCTTCAGCCGGACTCCAGGACTATGAAGATACAAGATTTAAGACTTCGTCCCGTGTCCAGAAGGGACTTTCCTTGGCGTGGAAGGCAAGCTTGGCGATACGGATATTCAGATCTCCTACCATTGTAACCGACTCTATGTAACCCTAACCCTATCCGGTGTCTATATAAATCGGAGGGTTTTAGTCCGTAGGACAACATACACATCAACAATCATACCATAGGCTAGCTTCTAGGGTTTAGCCTCTCTGATCTCGTGGTAGATCAACTCTTGTAATACCCATACCATCAATATTAATCAAGTAGGACGTAGGGTTTTACCTCCATCGAGAGGGCCCGAACCTGGGTAAAACTTCGTGTCCCCTGCCTCCTGTTACCATCTGGCCTAGACGCACAGTTCGGGACCCCCTACCCGAGATCCGCCGGTTTTGACACCGACATTGGTGCTTTCATTGAGAGTTCCTCTGTGTCGTCGCCGTCAGGCTCGATGGCTCCTACGATCTTCAACGGCGATGCAGTCCAGGGTGAGACCTTCCTCCCCGGACAGATCTTTGTCTTCGGCGGCTTCGCACTGCGGGCCAATTCACTTGGCCATATGGAGCAGATCGAAAGCTACGCCCCTGGCCGTCAGGTCAGATTCGAAAGTTTTAACTACACGACTGACATCCGCGGGGACTTGATCTTTGACGGATTCGAGCCACTGCCGAGCACGCCGCACTGTCCCGATGAGCATGATCTAGCTCTGCCTCTAAACAGTGCCTTGGAGGCCGCACCCTCATCGGCTCCGATCCCTAATTCGGAGCCAACTGCGCCGATTGAGGATGGGCGGTTGGACACCACCTCGGGGGCTGCGATTCCCATGGTGATTGAGCCGAACACCAGCCCTGCACTCCGCGAAACTCGTGACTCCAAGGAGCCGGACTCCTCTCCGGACTCCGAACCCTCCGCGCCCCTACCAATCGAATCCGATTGGGCGCCGATCATGGAGTTTGCGGCCGCGGACATCTTTCAGCACTCGCCTTTTGGCGATATTCTGAAGACACTGAAGTCTCTCTCTTTATCAGGAGAGCCCTGGCCGGACTACGGTCAACAAGATTGGGATGCGGACGATGAAGAAATTCAAAGCCCACCCACCACCCACTTTGTTGCCACTGTCGACGATTTAACCGACATGCTCGACTTCGACTCCGAAGACATCGACGGTATGGACGCCGACGAAGGAGACGAGGAAGAACCAGCGCCTATTGGGCCCTGGAACACCACCTCGTCATATGACGTATACATGGTGGACGCGCCAAAAGATGACGACGAGGAGCGGAAGGACGCACCGAAGGCTTGTTCCCTCGAAAAGCAGTCAAAGCAGCGACGCAAGCGCCGCCTCGACAGAAATAGCGATCACACAGACCCAGCGTTGGAGTAGGGCGAACCGCTGCCGGACAACGGTAATCCGGATAATCAAACCGAACAAACAAATCCTATCAAGGATAATGGTCTGGACGACATAACGCCGGACAGACACCTGGAGCAGCAGACTGCCCGTAAAAGGCTTGTTGCCACCGCGAGGAGTCTGAAAAAGCAGAAGCAAAGGCTCAAGGCTGCGCAAGACACACTCCACATTAGATGGAGCAAAATACTCAACACAGCAGCGAGGTATGGCGACAATCGCCCCTCCAAGAGCTGCCCAAAGCGGAAGCTGCTACCCAAATTCGATGAGGAGGCCTCAGACCCCCCACAACCAAATATCAAAGCAGCCACCTGGTCAGATAGACAACCCCTCTACCAACACAGAGCGGCATACAACGCCGCTCACAATACAATATGCGACCCATGCGAGGGCTCGCACCCAAAGGACGACGCAACAAGATCCATCTATGGACCACGCAAGCGCGCCCCAGCATACAATGCAACACAACAAACACTCAAACAACATGGTACACCCAGCTACAGGGGTGCCGCACACCCCCTATGTTTCACCGATGAGGTGCTGGACTCCAGAGGGATTCAAGCCCGCAAACGTAGAGGCATACGACGGAACAACAGACCCTGGGGTCTGGATTGAGGACGACATCCTTCATATCCATATGGCTCGAGGAGATGATCTCCACGCCATCAAGTACCTACCCCTCAAGCTCAAAGGGCCAGCTCGTCACTGGCTCAAAGGCCTCCCCGAAAGCTCCATTGGAAGTTGGGAAGAGCTTGAAGACGCCTTTCGGGCAAATTTTCAAGGGACTTATGTCCGACCTCCGGATGCGGACGATTTGAGTCATATAACTCAACAACCCGGAGAGTTAGCCCGAAAGCTTTGGAACAGGTTTCTTACTAAAAAGAACCAGATTGTCGACTGTCCGGATGCCGAAGCCTTGGTAGCTTTCAAGCATAGCGTCCGTGACGAATGGCCCGCCAGAAACCTCGGCCAAAATAAGCCGAGAACGATGGCCGCATTAACAAACCTCATGACCCGCTTTTGCGCGGGTGAGGACAACTGGCTAGCCAGATGCAGCACCCGCGACCCTAGTACATCTGAAGTTAGAGATGGAAACGGGAAATCACGGCGCAACAGCAATAACAAGCGCCGGATTAAAGAAGACAGCACGAAGGGCACGGCAGTAAATGCCGGATTCAAAGGCTCTCGGCCAGGTCAAAAGCCGCCCCCTAAAGGCACCAGGGATGAACTGTCCAGCCTCAACAAAATTCTGGACCAAGTATGTCAGATCCATAGTACCCCTGGTAAACCCGCTAATCATACCCACAGAGAATGTTGGGTCTTCAAGCAGTCCGGCAAGCTCAATGCCGTACACAAGGGGGAGGATACACCAAGTGAAGACGAGGACGAGCCTCCCAAACAAGACGCGGCAGAGCAAAAGAAATTTCCACCAGAAGTCAAAACAGTAAACGTGTTACACGTGATCAAGGGAAAAAACAACGCGGCACTCTCAGGAACATATACCCAAGTGCCTGTCACCGCGAAGTCCTGCAACTGGTCGTCTCAAACGATCACTTTCGACCATCGCGATTACTCAGCAAGTATCGGACACGTAGGATGGGCTGCCCTGGTATTAGACCCAGTAATTGCCGGATATCACTTCACACGAGTCTTGATGGACCGCGGCAGTAGCCTAAACCTAATATATCAGGATACAATCCGCGGGATGGGGTTAGACCCAACACAAATTCGCCATAGCAATACTACCTTTAAAGGAGTAACGCCAGGCCCTGGGGCCCGTTGTACGGGCTCCCTCTCGTTACAAGTTACATTCGGCTCCCCCGATAACTTCCGTCACGAGCATTTAACTTTCCACATCGCTCCGTTCCAAAGTGGCTATCAAGCACTGCTCGGACGCGAAGCTTTTGCTCGCTTTAATGCAATACCACACTACGCCTCCCTCACACTCAAGATGCCCGGTCCACGTGGAATCATTACAATGCATGGAGATATCAAGCGCTCTCTACGCGCCGAAGAGAGTGAGGCTGCCTTGGCAGCCGAACATTAAAGGCGTCCGGACCAGCGATCGAGTCCGGCGCCGCTATTTACACTGAATAAGTGACCACACCCCTATTTGTCAATACAAGGGGCTCAACGCGCGCAGACAAGTGGCAATTTCTTATCATCTTCAATTATACATGGTTTCTTTAAAAACCACCTTTTTGCACGACAACTTTCTCACTTAACTTCCTCTCTTTTACAGACGATCATCATGCTACACCCGTCCAGGATACGGCACAACAGAGACACAGGCGCAGACGTGCAGCAGGGACCCGCTCAAAGGATTCTTTTTAGATTAAGACCCTGCGTAAACCTTTTTTACTGTCTCTTGTTGATACATATCCACCGTTGTGAAGGATGCTGACGTCTTGGCATGTGGCCACGCCAGAACAATGCACGTACCTGGACACAAGGGGTTTCTTACAAAGGCCATTATTTAGGCCCGGTTTATACCACAAAGACCGAATACCCTAGGGAGTGTTCGGCGTCGCGAGTTTGGCCCTATATGCATCAGCTCCGAATCATTGTCTTTGGTCAAATGTTGGGTTTGCCCGGCTCCTGTGTTTTGGTGCCTTACGTTCTGCTTTACCGGCTAAGGTAGCACCAGGAGAACTACTGCGATTGTGCCCTAGTTCATCCGTACGAGCACCTGAGTAGAGAAAGCTGAAAACTGACTGTCATGATATAGCGTGAGACTGGTCAACCACTCGATGACCTATGGGAATGCTAGAATTCCTCCACCTAAACGAAGGGCCGTTTTCCGGCCAGGCATGTATGCACCCCGAGATCGGGAGAGTGCGGAGCCACCAGGGGCTATCTAGTAGCCCCACTGTCAAACTCCTATGGCTAAGTGAAAGTGTTAAAGCATTATAGTCAGGTTGCCTCGCTCGCTCCGCTATCACCTCCTTAATAGGACCAAGACGTTGGGTTAAGTGTGAACGCGTGTTTTTGCTAGCACCTCCGCATTATATGCGTGGGGGTTGAAGCCGACGACTGCAATCTTTCAGGTTATACACATGTATACAAAAACGGCCGCCCAGGAGGCATCATATTACTTTCAGGAAAAAGTATAAAAATAGCCTTATCAAACTCTATAAAAGCATTTCGCTTACAATGAGATTACATATCACTCAAACATAATATTTTTTGAGCACTGGGCCTCTACCAAACGGGCACCCTCAAGAACTTCTTCAAAGTAGTGCTCAGCAGCCTTTCGGCCTATGGCCGAATCCCGCGCTGCAACATTGGTAGCATCCATCTCCGCCCAGTATGCCTTGACACGGGCAAAGGCCATCTGCGCGCCCTCTATGCACGCCGACCTCTTCATCGCATCAATGCGCGGCACCACATCAAGCAACTGCTGCACCAAGCTGAAATAGTTGTTCGGTTTTGACCCTTCCGGCCATAACTGATCCACAACAGACCTCATGGAGAGTCCAGACAACCTATTTAGTTCGACCCATTCGGCTAATTGGTCAGTCAATGACAGCAGACGCTCCGGAGAATGGAATTGTCTCCAAAACAGCTGATCTACTTCATGGTCCGTCTGACCCTGGAAGTACTTGGCCGCATCGGCAGCACTCGCCGCCAAATCCATATACACATCCTCCAAACTCCACAGTCGATCCAGAGGGGCATACCGTGGATCTCCGAACCTTCTCTGCAACATAAAGGATTTCCCAGCTACAATATCCCCGGCTTCTCGCAGCTCCTCCTTCTTTGCCCTCATAGCAGAGCGGTGGTCTTTTCTCGTCGCAGCAGCCTTCTCAAGGTCCAATGCCTTCACCTGGTTTTCCTTTTCAAGAACCCGACAATGGTCGACGGCGGCTTTTAATTCTTTGGCCATCTTGGCCATCTTGTCTCGGCTCTTGCCATATGCGGCCTTCTCGGCTTGCAACTCTTCGGCCGCCTTCAAAGCAGCCGCATTACCCAACCTCGCGTGTTCCTTGGCTCGGGCAAGTTCTGCCCGCAAGGCTTCAACAGTGGCAGCTCCATCTACAGTCACAACATATTAAAGATGCTGGCATCATACTGCTCTTCCTATTATGGCGTTTATCAGATAATGACACTTACCCTGTGCCTCGTCAAGCCTTTTGTTAACAAGCTCGATGTCGGCGTCTGCCGCATCCAACTGCCATTCTAAATGGGCAAACCTGCAAGTCCGGCTAGCCACTGGAGCTTCCATCACCTGCACATAGAGGCAGTATGGTTATTACCTGGGAGTATGATCCTCTGTTCGTCGTCGTTTCCGACGACAACCAGAGTCTCAGGGGCTACTATCTACACAGGGCACACCTAGTATGTGCAGGACTATCATACATTCTTTTACGTACCTCAAAGCCTGTCAGTAGACTCATAAAAGCTTCATGCAATCCGCATTCGGCGGATGATATTCTCTCCATCACCGTATTCATCAGCATACGGTGTTCATCTAAGATGGCCGCTCGCCCCACCAACTCCCTCAGAACATCCGATCACACACTAGACGGTGCCGGACTGTTTTGTCTGCTCTCTTCGGGAGCCAGACACTGGGAGCTTCGGGGGTCAATGGGATTATCTTCTGGCCTCACCGGACTCGGAGAGGCCCTCCGCGACGACACTTCAGGGTCGCCCGCTTCCGGAGCGGAGGAGTCCGGACGAGGTGTTTTGCTCTCCATCATCTCTGGAAGAAGATCCCCTGAAGACGAGCTCATTTGAAAGGGGCTAAGGCCCGAACTGCAAAAATATATGCGGTGGTTATCTTCTCAGAAGAAAAAGATGGCATGTCTGTACAATTAAAGTATTTCGGGTCACTTACGACTCGCGGGAGAATTGATCCCCCCGTGGACTTTGTGCGGCAACAGCGCCCCCCAAGGCAGGACCCTCTGTGGGAGACTTTTTCTCCCATTTGTAAGCTTCGGCTTCCGAATCCCCGGGCGCAGTCCTTTTGCTCTTCAGGTCGTCTTCCTTCATGGAGACGCTCGCTCTCTCGGTTAGAATGGGCAGCGTTGGGGCCCCGCATCCGCCCGCATTATCCTCCATAGTCTCTTCCTTCAAGGGCTCCGGGAAAGGTGCGGTCTGGAGCATCTTTTCCAATACCGGGTTTTCCAAACCCTCAGGGAGGGGGGCCGAACACCGAATCAATTTCGCCTTTGTTAGCCAGTCCTGGTCAAAAAGCAAACTCTCAAAAAAATAACTTCGTAACAAAAGAGAGATAGTATGTTCGGCCGGAGGATACCTTACCTGTTCGGCGGCGCGGTTACTACTCAGGCCCACATCCTTGGTGATTTCTAGACAGTCCACCTGAGGTCCGAAGAATGACTTGTACATCTCCTCGTGCGTCAGGCCGAGAAAATCTTGAATGACACGCGGTACCTCGGGATTGAACTCCCATAGGCGAAGAGGCCGGCGTTTGCAAGGCTGGACTTGACGAACCAGCATAACTTGTATTACCGCAACCAAACTGAAATCTCCATTGAAGAGATATCGAATGCGGCTTTGCAGTATGGGCACGTCCTTGGCTGGCCCCCAGCTCAGACCTCTACTGATCCATGACATCAGTTGTGGTGGATGGCCTGAGCGGAAAACAGGGGCGGCCGCCCACTTGGCACTTCTAGGAGCCGTGATATAGAACCACTCCCGTTGCCACAATTCAGACCCCTCTGGGATGGAACCTTTGGGCCATGGGGCTCCCGTCATCCTGCGTATTGAGGCACCTCCACACGCTGCATGTTGCCCCTCGATCATCTTTGGCTTCACTTCGAAGGTCTTGAGCCAGAGGCCAAAGTGAGGGGTAACCTGGAGGAAGCCTCGCACACGACAATAAATGTTGTGATATGAAGAAAGGAGTCAGGAGCTAGATCATGGAAGTCTAGCCCGTAATAAAACATCAAACCCCTGACAAAAGGATCCAGAGCAAGGCCTAGACCTCGGAGGAAGAGGGGGACGAACACGACATTCTCGTTGGGTTTGGGGGTGGGAACGGCCTGCCCTCGAGGAGGCAGCCGATGCAAAATCTCGGCGGTAAGATATCTGGCCTCCCTCAACGTTTTGATGTCCTCTTCCGTGACGGAGGAAGGCGCCCATTGGCCTTGAATGCTAGATCCGGACATGACTGAAGGTTCGGAGCACCTGACCTGAACTTTGGGCATTTGAGCTCGAGGTGGGGGAAGGATTTGATTGAGCACAGGAGGGAAAAATAAAAGCCTTGTCCCCTTTATAAAGAGGGTGAATATCAAGCGTCCTCTCCGTGTCCGTTTGGACTTGCCTATAATCTAGGAGTCCTAGAAGCGGTTGGGTTACCCACGCCCGCATTGATGAGAATCGCGGAATAAGGGGACACGATCTCTGCTTTAACAAGACGTGCCAAGGAAACCGCCTCGCATAACGCGCTGAGATGGGACAGAAAAACGGTTTGAATAAAAGCTTGGCCGTGGTGCGATGTCACACTACGGAATACGTCAGCAGATTTGATTTGTGTAAATATTATTCTCTCTATGGCAATATGTGGAAAAACTTATTTTGCAGAGCCAGACACTACTTTTGTGTTCAAAATCGTCTATGAAGTACTTGGAGGAGGAACCCGCCTTGCAATGCCGAAGACAATTTGCGCGCCGGACTCGTCGTCATTGAAGCCTGGTTCAGGGGCTACTGAGGGAGTCCTGGATTAGGGGGTGTCCGGATGGCCGGACTATACCTTCAGCCGGACTCCAGGACTATGAAGATACAATATTGAAGACTTCGTCCCGTGTCCGGAAGGGACTTTCCTTGGCGTGGAAGGCAAGCTTGGTGATGCGGATATTCAGATCTCCTACCATTGTAACCGACTCTATGTAACCCTAACCCTATCCGGTGTCTATATAAACCGGAGGGTTTTAGTCCGTAGGACAACATACACATCAACAATCATACCATAGGCTAGCTTCTAGGGTTTAGCCTCTCTGATCTCGTGGTAGATCAACTCTTGTAATACCCATACCATCAATATTAATCAAGCAGGACGTAGGGTTTTACCTCCATCGAGAGGGCCCGAACCTGGGTAAAACTTCGTGTCCCCTGCCTCCTATTACCATCCGGCCTAGACACACAGTTCGGGAACCCCTACCCGAGATCCGCCACTTTTGACACCGACAGGGGTCCCTAGACTTGCCTGCTTGCGGCCCATGGCATGGCTTTGCTAGCAGGCCTGTACGGCCCATCTTCATCAACAAGAGACCCTCGCGAGGGGCCAAGCCTCGCGAGGCGGACGACACAAGACCTCCTCAGGAGCGGCCTCACCAGGCTGGCTCGTGAGGGGCGGAGAGTTCAAGGTAGGGAAAACCTCGCGAGGTTCTCGTGACGTAAGCCATGACGATCAAGACCAGGCGGGCGCCAACGCGTGCAGCGCCCTTGTTTCCTCTTTGGTGCTAAGGGGGCAAGCGCAGGCGCAGAGTACCAAGGCATCCAGCAAAGGTTTCCAGATTGGTGCGACAAGACCAAGACCAGAAGGATGGGAAGACGTAGGTCACCATGGAGCCCAGGATGGTGTCACCACCAGAACCTTTGGCAGGCAAAGACCACCTTTTGTTAGGATAGCTTGTACTAGCTGTCCCCTTTCAAATTGGCCGTTGTTGGATCCCTTCCCGGACGATATTTGGGGAGAGGACCAGGGCCTCTATAAATAGGACTATCCACCACAATAGGCAGGGACGGATCATTAAGATCATCCTCGACCACACAAGTTCACCAAGCACAAGAACACCTCAACCTCAGGAGGCTGTTCTTCCCCTTGTACTGTTCGCCCTCAGCCCAAGAGGCAATCCACCACCACCACACTAGAGTAGGGTATTACACCACAACGGTGGCCCGAACCAGTATAAATCTTGTGTCCCTTGTGTTGCGAGTTCGTCGAGTTAGTTCATAAGATCTTAGCTAAGTTAGGACGTGGATTGATAGGGGGAGATCTTCGCGCGCACCCTAGTGTTCGAACCTTGAGGGTTTTGCCGGAACCCGTGATCCGAGACCGCGGTGTTCCTGCAGCTCTACGAGCTGAGCATCGAGGCTGCCAGCAGCGATGAGAAAGTCATGGCAAAGTGGTTTCCCATGGCTCTCAAGGATGGCGCCCGCTCCTGGCTCCTGAACCTGCCTCCATGCTCGATTTCCTCCTGGGACGAGATGCGCAACCACTTCATCGCCAACTTCCAGGGAACTCGCGACCGCCCACCGATCGCGGGTGACCTGTGCCGCATCAAGCAACAACCAGGAGAGACCCTGCAGAAGTACATCCAGCGCTTCAAGAGCATGCGAATCAATATACCCAAGGTAACCGACGAAGCCGCTGTGGCACCCCGGCTCAGAGAAACTGGAACACCCTGTATTGCAGCCCAGAGATCGAGGAGAAGTCATTGGAATACAACACTGCTTGACATAGAACAAATCAGCTCTTATTACAAGAATAATAATACAAGGGTGTGATGTTACAAAGAAGCACATCAGCACGGTGACACTACGCCTGCGATACTACACTTGCTCTATGCTAGTAGCGAAACAACTCATAGCAGCAGAATACTTCTAGCAGCGGAACAATGATGAAGGTGGTGAACTCCACTCTGCAGGGACTCTAGCTGGGACACGATCTAGCGCGCACGCACGACAACCTTGACAAGCAATCAAGCAATCATGCTATCACCTGCAATCTGGCATGACACGCCAGGTCAGTACATTGAATCTACTTGCAAGCTCACAACAACCATAAACATCAAGGCAAGACAATAACATAGCATTAACAGGTTAATTAATTAACAACTACCATGATGAACAACTACTAATCCTGGGATGAAACTAATTCAATACCGATAAATCACCATCTCAGATCTCCATAATCATATCTCTCTTGGCTAACCGGCCAAGCAATATACCATCTCGATCAACTCGTGATCACAACCAAACGGTGATCTTTCCGACGATCACAGCCATGACCAACACTTGGTCTCAAACGGAGATCTATACGGCGATCACTACCATGACCAACACTTGGTCTCAAACAGTGATCTTTCCGGTGATCACTACCATGACCAACACTTGGCCTCCAACATCATCATCAACATCCTGTGAATTTGTACTGCTCAAAATATCAACATATATATATATATATATATATATATATATATATATCACCTATAAGTCATTCTGTCATGTGATTTTTGATCGAACGGTGTGACCTAGTAAGAACTTGTGCCCATTGACCGAGGACGCGGCTATCGATAGATTAAACACACACACTCTGCAGAGGTAGCGCACTTTACCCACATCACAGAATCCATGGCCTCGCACTCCCATTCGGGTGGACCAACAACATTCCGACAAAACCGATCTACTGCCATGACGATCTCCCGGCCACTCCGACCAACTCCCCTCTGGGCCAGGTCATGGGTGGCCCCGTGCCTACCAAAGGCACCAACGGCCACCGTTGTGGCCAAACATAAACTGTCACAAACAAGGACAAAAAGGCGCCTAACAATAACTACGAGCACACAAGGTTATGTCTTCTTATCGGGCGAGGGTACCGCACGCCCATAACCTTCCCTCTTTGGAGGCACCGACGAGAGGCATGACAACAGACCACATTACGGCCTTTCCATAAAAGGAAAATGTGGTTGCACTGGAAAAGGCCCAGTTTGGTGGCACCTGACCAAATTAATGATGGAATTTATCCCCAAAATATAACAGTAATGACTGATACTCCGATATCATCTATCAACCTATAATCCAAGTCATAGCATACCCAACAAATAATCCAAGCATCATAATGTCATACCAAGATACTCCAAGGATATTGCAACACTACTATCATGATGAATTCAAGAACTATAAGACTACTACTCAAATATCAAGAACTAACTATCCAGCTATGATCCACATGCAAGCATCATCTCCAACAATAATATCATCTAGCGTCATGATGAAAATAACACTGACCACTAATAATCCAAAGGCAACATGATATCCAGAGTAGTACTCCAAAATAATACTAGATACCATCATGAAAATAATCATAATAGCCACTAAGAATCCAAAGGCACATGTCATCCACATAATCCTCAAAACATAAGTCCTAGAACTCCAAGCAATATCATGGCAATATCAAGATCAAAACCATACTCCGAGAAATGCCATGAACAAATCATACATAGCTAATGCAATATTTTAAACAAGTTCAAATAAATAAACCATGTCACTTCATTGCAATCATGCAAATGGAGGGTGTGGCTTGCCTGGGGTGGAAGAAATCACCGAGAAGAAGTGCGAGAAGCTCACGAAAAGAATCACCGAAAAACGTATTCTCTCGGAGGGGGCTGAATAAAGTCAGGGGAAAAATGACCATTTTCATGACGTTAGAACATGGTGAAAATGATTCCATCGGAACGGGCTCAATGATACAAAGAAGTGGGCTTTGGAATCACCTGATTTGGTGCTATGTGTAAAAAGATATGAATGTTTTTCTGCGAGGGACCTATCTGTAAAGAAATCATCACAAATAGGCCCTCGGCTAGAAAAACAGAACGTGTAATACGGAGAAATATGCCTTCTTCTCTGGAAATCGTATTCCTCACTGAAACAGAGAGAAAATACGCTTTCAGAAAAGGAAAACGTACTTTGGCTGAAGCAAAGGGAAATACGCTTTCTGGAAACGAAAACGTACTCACGAGTTTGCACCTTCACTTAATCCAGTCAGCAGGGTGCGGATCCGGGGCCCAGGGTCGCTGACGGGTGGGTCCCGCGGGGCTGGGGCCCGTCACTTATCCACGCTGGACCGGGAAGGGTCAACGTTGTGTGGCTTACACGTGGGGCCCGCGACTGACTCCTCTCCTCCCTCCTGCTTCCTTCTTCTTCCCCGCGACGAGCAGAGAAAGAAGCGAGGTCGCACGATGCTGGCACTGTCCCTGCTTTTCCCGGCCACCTCCGGTCGAGCTGCGGGCACCGACGAGTGCGGGAAGAGGAGCTGCTCCCGCCTGGAGCAGAAGCAAGCGCCGGGGAGGGGTGTGGCCGCGTCACCACGTGGTGGCAGAGAACCCGTGACGGCGGCCGGACTAGGGGACTCACGGCCACGAGCACTCCGGCGCCGAACTGAGGGGTGGGGGAGGGGTGCCGGACTATAGGGAATCCTCTGGTGGTGGTAGAGTGGAGGGAGAAGCTCGGGCTTGAGCCAATTTAGGCCAAAACCGAGACGGATATGGAGGCCATGGAGGAGGAATGAGGGGCTCTAGAGCTCGGGTGAGTAGCTAGGGAGGGGGTAGTGAAGTGAGGGGGAGCGGTTGGTGATCTCGATAGCGATAAGGGATGGCTTTTTCTAGCCGAGGCGAGGGGCACGAGCTCGGGTGTCGCCTGGCACATCCGGTCGAGGCTCTGACGAGCTCATTGAGCACGGGAGGGCGCGGGAACACGATGAGGGGGGGGTGCGGAGGAGCCACAAAAGTCACGGAGATGAGCGGAGCTCAGGGACAAGAAGAGGAAGAGGACACCGAGGAGGGAAACGACGGTCGGCTATAGCACGTCCGTCGGCACGAGAGCTGACGGAGGGCTTACGGAGGGGGAAGTGACTCCAGGAGGATGGCGACGACGCGGGCCAGCTGCTGGACACACTCACGTGAGTGAAGACGACGAGAGAGGGAAGGGCCCGAGCAAGAGGCCATCCAGGGCGTGACCAATGGCAGCAGAGCGCGCGCACTGTGGTGCCATCATCGTAGTCACCATGTGAACTGGGGCATTCAATGCTCTACATCACCCAAAACGTTGTCTAGCTAATAGTCCATCCAGGGGAGGTTGCAACTAAGGTGGTAGATCAGTGAAAAGAGGTCTGGTTAAATGGTAATCATCATCTGAAGTTTACTGCAGTAAATTTGACCGTGCACTGGTGATCAACAGGGAAGTGCTTAGGCGAAATGGATTTGTCTGAGATGATTAGCTTAAGAAGGACTATGATTCTGGAGAGTTTGAGGGGAAATGGACCATTAATTAATATGGTTGCTTTGTAACTATCATTATTGGTCCAGAATCAAAATCATGATGCTTCACTCACATAGAGTAACCACTTAAGATGAAATTTTGCAAGGCTTAGTGATTTGGTCATAAGAAGATGCTGTAATTTTTTTTTGCACCAAATGGATTCACCAAAATGGTACTTCCTTCACAGCTATCCTCTCTGTCCAGAAACTTGCAAAAATTATAGGGAAATATTGGCTAGGTGAAATGGTGCAAAATTTGGTGGAGAGAGGTTTTATGGTCATGAGAGTGCTCTGAAAAAATTTCAGTCAAAATGAAGCAATATAAAATGTACTAGCTTCACAATCTGAAAATATTGCCAGAAACAAATAGTTGATGTTGTGCTCACATAGATCAAGGGATGGAGCTGAAATTTGAAGGAGGCTAATTATATGACCACATGAAGAGGCATGCAAAATTTCAACTTATTTGGGTTCTCCTAGCTAGTACTTTCTTCACAGTGGCTTCTGTTTGACAAATACTTTGAAAAAATCACTGAGGAATATTGGCTGGGAAAATAAAGTTGAATTTTGGCATGAGGCTATTATTTGGACATAATAACATGCCCAAAAGGTTTGGGAGCAATCAGGAAAGGATAGGTGGCACTTCCTTCATAGAAAGCCACACTAGACAAAAATGAAGAATAATTATTGAGAATTATTCTTGGGCTAGGACAGGAAAGTTTGGGCATATTTGAGCAACATATGACCCAAAGGATTTATGATAATTATTTGGGAATTTTTGGATGGACAGAAATATAGGTTGCTTCACAACCTAGGGTAGATAGGAGTATTCCTTTAATAGAAACAAGGAATATTTCCTAGAAAAAGATTTTAGGGTTTGGTCAAGGAGTGAAGTGACATGATCTTGGCAAGGTTTTGAGAATGATGAGCCACTTGGGAGAGGCAATGAAGATGATTTCCCAGGTGGCAAGGCCACAGAACCACTCCAAAAAGAATAACAGAGAAAAAACCAATAAATCAAAAAGAAAAGGAAAAGGGCCAAAATCCAGGCTGTTACAACTCTTACACCCTTAAAGAAATCTCGTCCTCGAGATTTAGTTGCTCTGGGAACGAGTATGACTTGAGGATACCATTTCCAACTTGGGTATCCTTTTTCCTTTATTTATTGTTCCCCCAAGAATTTCAGATGAGCAACTTACCTTGCTCTGGGGTGGCTTGCTTCACCTTTCCCCAAATTCTAACGAGTTTTCACTCATATACCACTTCCTTTTGCTGACGTGAATTTTCTCATATCTGCGGTGATATCCAATGGATCTGAGCATAAATTTTCGTTCGGTCATGAAAACCTTTTTACTTCTGTCATGGAGTTGCTTCAAATAAATGCAAGCCTTCTGGGTTCAATAAATGCTTAGAATTAATCATGGCCATCTTCTAACAGGATCTGACTGCTCATAGGTGGTGCTATTTTATTTTGATTTACTCCTTTGGCTCGAGCATGAGATATGTACCGAAGATTCAACTGCCTTTTGTCGGGAGCAATATAACGGTGTATGGGGTTATAGTTGTGTCAGACCTCAAATATTTACATCTTGAGATTGGCCCGATAGGGGGCTGACATAGAAATGCTTTTCCTAACAGACTGACCGTGTACTTGATTTCGTCGATGAGTATACCGGGTCTGAGCTGATTGTTCGGCTTTTGATTTTCTCATTTTGTCGGTATACTTATTTGGATTTTCCACACTAACCATTCCAAGCGGGTCAGCGGGATATGAAATTCTTGTAACACAGAGTAGGCCTCTGGGGGTATGCCTTTGTGGATCCATATGGAATTATGGCCTCTAACTGATTTGGGTATCCGGACCCTGATGGTCATGCCAAAATCATCATACCTTTGTTGTCAGTCTCACCTTCTAACGGTCATGGTTTTCTTTGTTAGGATACCTTGCTGAAATAACTTGGCCATACCTGTCCTTGATTCTTCGTATGACCATGGACGTGATTAGTGCAATATTTTTGACATTATTCCTTGTGCCTATTTTCTGACCTGGGTCCGCACACATATGACATATACCCAGGGTTTCTAGCTGTACGGAGCTCATTGTTGAGGCCAATCATACAAGAAGGTGACAAGGTTTTAGGACCTCTCCTTGTCATTTGCGGGAATAATGACCTTGATGACCATTGTCAAGACGGTTGATTCTGTGATGTCATCTCTAGATCTTGTAGATCCGTGTAATTCATGAGATGTATCTCTGCTTATTTTCTTTTGCCTGACTCATGAGGTTGTGGGATCCTTACCTTCCTTAGGTATATCTATTGGATCCCTGCCGCATCTCGTATGAGTGACTAATGTGACTAGGGATGCATGCTCACCAAATATCAGAATCATATGCAACCAAACACTTGATTTCTGAAGAAGACACATGCCATGATGGACTTGTGCTTCCGACAAAAATGTTGCGAGTCTGGTTCTTGAGCGGTACTGCCATACATTGGCAACTCTTCATATAACCTCTAGGGACGGTGTAATAGTATGATACTGACGCAGACTGAATCGCTTACGGGAGAACCCATCCGAGTAGCTTGCTGAGGAAGACTTGTTAACTTCTGCTCAAATCTTTCGTCTGGGTAGCGTGCAGAATAAGGCTCTATAGCTTGCACACAAAGCTTGGTCTGATTATTGTGCTGGAAAAGCCTTAGTTCCGTACTTGAGAAGCTTCTCCTCGGGTTTGCTTGTTGTGAAATATTCATTTTCGCCTGTCAAAAGATTTTACCGAGGTATCTTGCTGAGAAAGACTGGGTATCTTGGACCAGAAATTGTTCACATATCATGCTGAGGAAAAATTTAGGAGCCTTGCATCATAAATTTCTTCCGATAACGTATGGTAGAAGACTGAGTTTCTTACATCCAAAGCTTCATACTAATATGCAGACTGAAATCTACACACACGCCCATAATATTCTGTGGCTGATTATTTGCATGAGAAAATTTGTTTGACTATCTTCCTTGAGCATATGACATTCTGACTTTATTTCGGATGATAACATATTTCAAGCATCATGCATTGCTGAGCCAAAATTTTGTATATGACCCATACCTTTGACTGAAAATATACCGTTGATCTTGTACCTGACTTGTCTTTCCGCTGACTTGATCATTACTGCCGTGAGGATTTTGTACTGATGTAGACTTGAGTTACCAGTACTATTGTGAAGAGTGCACACTAATGCAAAATTGATTATCAGCCTCAAAACCAGATATTCCCCATTTCACTACAGTCGGCTGAGAATTCCATTCTGTTTAGCTGAGTTTCCAACTATTTGAACTCCTTATTACTTCTTCGAGTCTGGTGTCAGTTGTTGAGCAATTCTTTATAGGGGAGAAAATAATGTAACACCGGGGCCCAAAAAGAAAGAAAGAAAAAAAAACTCCACTAAACAAAAGCACACAACACCAATCTCTACACACTCAATCAATGTCACATATTACTGCTAGTCACACAATATGCATGCCTACTTGAGCACACAAATCTCGCGGGATCTCCGGTACTACGATCTAGCATGTTGTGCTATGTGCACGAGGACGAATAAATGTGTGGAAGAAATTGGTGTAAACCGTGCTACACCAAGTGCTAGCTTAGCCAGGTAGCAACCTGGACTAGCTCGGAAGCGAGGACGTACTTGGTAACCATGTAGCAGGACACAAATGTCGTTGCCACATTATTATCAAGCGGACGGAAAATATCCGTACTCGTCTAAGAAATAAGGATAGCGGGGAAACTGAGTCTGCTGGAATTGCCCTTTCTTGATTACTAAGACTATTAAGGTTGCCAACATGATAAGAAAAAGGATGATCCGGGGTATAAGCATGCCTAGCACCGAAATAAAATGGGGCTAAAGGAAGGACTTTGGCGCGATACCTGAGCACCATTTTTGCAAACAGTGTCGGGATCACTTTGCATCACTCTGCTGGGACAGGAATGACGCCAAACACCGAAGAACAAGTAAGAAAAGAAAACTGGAGAAATGCAAAGGCTGAGTTGTATGGATCCGAGCCGATGCCAGCTACACTCACCAGATAAACCTTTAGCAACAAATACTAAAGCTATATGCATGCTGAGCAACAAACAAATGAAGCAACCAAATGCAACAAACAAGGTAGACTCTATACTACCGATTACTACCGGTTTCTACCGCTCGCACTGACTAGGGCGTCCCACAGCCAGACCTGCTCTGATACCAAGCGTTGTGGCACCCCGGCTCAGAGAAACCGGTACGCCCCGTATTCTAGCCTAGAGATCGAGGAGAAGTCTCTGGGATACTCCACTTCTTAGCATAGAACAAATCAGCTCTTATTACAAGAATAATAATACAAGGGTCTGATGTTACAAACAATCACATCAGCACGGCGACACTACGCCTGCAATACTACACTTGCTCTATGCTAGCAGCGAAACAACTCGTAGCAGCGGAATAACGACGAAGGTGGTGAACTCCACTCCGCAGGGACTCTGGCTGGGACATGATCTAGCTTGCATGCACGGCAACCTTGAAAAGCAGTCAAGCAATCATGGCATAACCTGTAATCTAGCATAACATGCCAGGTCAGTACATTGAATGTACTTGCAAGTTCACAACAACCATAAACATCAAGGCAAGACAATAACATAGCATTAATAGGTTAATTAATTAACAACTACCATGATGAACAACTACTAAGCCTGGGATGAAACTAATTCAATACCGATAAATCACCATCTCAGATCTCCATAATCATATCTCTCTTGGCTAACCGGCCAAGCAATATACCATCTCGATCACCTCGTGATCACAACCAAACGGTGATCTTTCCGGCGATCACAGCCATGACCAACACTTGGTCTCAAACGGTGATCTTTCCAGTGATCACTACCATGACCAACACTTGGTCTCAAACGGTGATCTTTCCAGTGATCACTACCATGACCAACACTTGTCCTCCAACATCATCATCAACATCCTGTCAATCTGTACTGCTCAAAATATCAACATATATATATCACATATAAGTCATTCCATCATGTGATTGTTGATCGAACCGTGTGACCTAGTATGAACTTGTGCCCATTGACCGAGGACGCGGCTATCGATAGATTAAACACACACACACACACACACACACACACTGTAGAGGTAGCGCACTTTACCCCCACCACGAAACCAATGGCCTCGCACTCCCATTCGGGTGGACCAACGGCATTCCAACAAAGCCGATCTACTGCCATGACACTCTCTCGGCCACTCCGACCAACTCCCCTCTGGGCCAGGTCATGGGTGGCCCTGTGCCTACCAAAGGCACCAACAACCACCGTCGTGGCCAAACATAAACCGCCCCAAACAGGGACAAAAAGGTGACTAACAACAACTACGGGCACACAAGGTTATGCCTGCTTACCAGGTCAGGGTACCGCACGCCCATAACCTTCCCTCGTTGGAGGCACCGGCGAGAGGCAGGACAATAGACCGCATTAGGGCCTTCCCACAAAAGGCAAATGTGGTTGCACTGGAAAAAGCCCGGTTCGGTGGCACCTGACCAACTTAATGACGGAATTTATCCCCAAAATATAACAGTAATGACTGATACTACGATATCATCTATCAACCTATAATCCAAGTCATAGCATACCCAACAAATAATCCAAGCATCATAACGTCATACCAAGATACTCTGAGGATATTGCAACACTACTATCATGATGAATCATAGAACTATAAAACTACTACTCAAATATCAAGAACTAACTATCCTACTATGATCCACATGTAATCATCATCTCCAACAATAATATCATCTAGCATCATGATGAAAATTAACACTGGCCACTAATAATCCAAAGGCAACATGATATCTAGAGTAGTACTCCAAAATAATACCAGATACCATCATGAAAATAATCATAATAGCCACTAAGAATCCAAAGGCACATGTCATCCACATAATCCTCAAAACATAAGTCCTAGAACTCCAAGCAATATTATGGCATTATCAAGATCAAAACCATACTCCAAGAAATGCCTTGAACAAATCATACATAGCTAATGCAGTATTTTCAACAAGTTCAAATAAATAAACCATGTCACTGCATTGCAATCATGCAAATGGAGGATGTGGCTTTCCTGGGATGGAAGAAATCACCGAGAAGAAGTGTGAGAAGCTCGCGGAAAGAATCGCCGGAAAACGTATTCTCTCGGAGGGGGCTGAATAAAGGCAAGGGCAAAATTGGCATTTTCAGGATGTTAGAACATGGTGAAAATGATTCCATCAAAATGGGCTCGACGAAACAAAGAAGTGGGCTTTGGAATCACCTGATTTGGAGCAATGGGTAAAAAGATATGAATGTTTTTCTGCCAGGGACCTATCTGTAAAGAAATCATCACAAATAGGCCCTCGGCTAGAAAAACAGAACGTGTACTATAGAGAAATACGCCTTCTTATCTGGAAAATGTATTCCTCGCTGCAATAGTGAGAAAATACGCTTTCAGAAAAGGAAAACGTACTTTGGCTGAAGCAGAGGGAAAATACGCTTTCTGGAAACGAAAACGTACTCACGAGTTTGCGCCTTCACTTAATCCAGTTAGCAGGGCGCGGGGCCGGGCCCCAGGGTCGCTGACGGGCGGGTCCCACGGGGCTGGGCCCATCACTTATCCACGCTGGACCGGGCGGGGTCAACATAGTGTGGCTTACACATGGGGCCCACGGCTGACTCCTCTCCTTCCTCCTGCTTCCTTCTTCTGCCTCACGACGGGCAGAGGCAGAAGCGAGGCCGCGCAGCGCCGGCGCTGGCCTCGCCATTCCCGGCCACCTCCGGCCGAGCTGCGGCACCGGCGAGTGTGAGAAGAGGAGTTGCTCCCGCCTGGAGCAGAAGCAGGCGCCGGGGAAGGGTCTGGCCGCGACACCGCGTGGTGGCAGAGAACCCATGACGGCGGCCAGACTAGGGGACTCGCGGCCACGAGCACTCCGGCGCCGAACTGAGGGGTGGGGGAGGGGCTCCGGACTACGGGGAATCCTCTGGTGGTGGTAGAGTGGAGGGAGAAGCTCGGGCTTGAGCCAGTTTAGGCTGAAACCGAGACGGACATGGCGGCTATGGAGGAGGAATGAGGGGCTCTAAAGCTCGGGTGCGTAGCTAGGGAGGGGTAGTGAAGTGAGGGGGAGCGGTTGGTGAGCTCAGGAGCGATCGAAGATGGCTATTTATAGCCGGGGCGAGGGGCATGAGCTCGGTTGCTGTCGGGCATGTCCGACCGAGGCTCTGACGAGCTCATCGAGCACGGGAGAGCGCGGGAACACGACGAGGGGGGGTGTGGACGAGCCGCGGAAGTCATGGAGACGAGCAGAGCTCGGGGACAAGAAGAGGAAGAGGACACCGAGGAGGGAAACGACGGTCGGCTACAGCACGTCCGTGGGCACGCGGCGACGAGGGCTGACGGAGGACTTACGGAAGGGGAAGTGACTCCAGGTGGACGGCGATGACACGGGCTAGCTGCTGGACACGCTCACGCACATGAAGACAACGAGAGGGGGAAGGGCGCGAGCAAGAAGCCATCCAGGGCGCGGCCAACGGCAACAAAGCGCGCACTGTGGTGCCATCATCGTAGTCACCATGTGAACCGGGGCATTCAATGCTCTACAACACCCAAAACGTTGTCTAGCTGATAGTCCATCTAGGGGAGGTTGCAACTGAGGTGGTAGATAAAGGAAAAGAGGTGTGGTTAAATGGTAATCGTCGTCTGAAGTTTACTGGAGTAAATTTGACCGTGCACTGGTGATCAACAGGGAAGTGCTGAGGCCAAACGGATTTGTCTGAGATGATTAGCTTAAGAAGGACTATGATTCTGGAGAGTTTGAGGGGAAATGGACCATTAATTAATATGGTTGCTTTGTAACTATGATTATTGGTCCAGAATCAAAATCATGATGGTTCACTCACATAGAGTAACCACTTGAGATGAAATTTTGCAACGCTTGGTGATTTGGTCATAAGAAGATGCTGTAATTTTTTTTGCACCAAATGGATTCACCAAAATGGTACTTCCTTCACAGCTATCCCCTCTGTCCAGAAACTTGCAAACATTATAGGGAAATATTGGCTAGGTGAAATGGTGCAAAATTTGGTGGAGAAAGGTTTCATGGTCATGAGAGTGCTCTAAAAAAATTTCAGTCAAAATGAAGCAATATAAAATGTACTTGCTTCACAATCTGAAAATATTGCCAGAATCAAATATTTGATGATGTGCTCACATAGATGAAGGGATGGAGATGAAATTTTAAGGAGGCTAATTATATGAGCACATGAAGAGCATGCAAAATTTCAACTTATTTGGGTTCTCCTAGGTAGTACTTCCTTCACAGTGGCTTCTGTTTGACAGAAACTTTGAAAAATCACTAAGGAAGATTGGCTAGGCAAATAAAGTTGAGTTTTGTCATGAGGCAATTATTTGGACATAAGAACATGCTCAAAAGGTTTGGGAGCAATCAGGAAAGGATTGGTGGCACTTCCTTCACAGAAAGCCACAATGAACTGAAATGGAGAATAATTATTGGAGAATTATTCTTGGGCTAGGACAGGAAAGTTTGGGCATATTTGAGAAACATATGACCCACAGAATTTATGAGAATTATTTGGGAATTTTTGGATGGACAGAAATATAGGTTGCTTTAGAACCTAGGGTAGATAGGATTATTCTTTTAATAGAAAAAAGGAATATTTCCTAGAAAAGGATTTTAGGGTTTGGTCAAGGACTGAAGTGACATGATCTTGGCAAGATTTTGAGAATGATGAGCCACTTGGGAGAGGAAATGAAGATGATTTTCCAGGTGGCAAGGCCACAGAACCACTCCAAAAAGAATAACAGAGCAAAAACTAATAAATCAAAAAGAAAAAGAAAAGGGTCAAAATCTAGGCTGTTACAGCCATCATCTCAGCATTCTCCGACGGCGTCCGCGACATCAAGATGAAGGAGGAGATCGCCATCGATGAGGAGTTGTGCACGACCTTGGAGCTGTTCAACATCGCGACCAAGTGTGCAAGAGCTGAGGAGGGGCGCCTCTCCCTCCTCGAGCTCCCGGCAGTGGACCCGAAGGAGAAGAAAGTCAATCCCAATGACGTGAAGCGCAAAGGAGTGGTCGTGCTCGCGGCGCAGCCAGACACCAAGCGTGACCGAGATCTTCCTGAGTCATCCAAGAGCAGCCAACCGTTCTGCGCCTTCCATAACCTACATATCCACAACACCAGCGACTGTCAAGAGCTCAGAGCCATTCGAGAAGGACGCTTCGGTCGACACCCCGAGCGCAGTGACCGGGGCTACGGCCGAGGAGGAGGACGTGGTGGCGGACGCTGGGACGACCGTGGCCCGCGCCAGGAGTGGCACGACCGGCCTCGTGAGGACCGCTGGTAGGATCAGCCTCACGAGGGCGCCTGGAGGGACCAGCCTCATGAGGATCGTCCTCAAGGCAATGCTGGCCTTCCTCCACTACCGCCACCACCCAAAAGTAATGACGACTGAGGGAGTCCTGGATTAGGGGGTATCCGGATAGCCGGATTATATCCTTTGGCCGGACTGTTGGACTATGAAGATACAAGATTGAAGACTTGGTCTCTTGTCCGGATGGGACTCTACTTGGCGTGGAAGGCAAGTTAGGCAATACGGATATGTATATCTCCTCCTTTGTAACCGACCTTGTGTAACCCTAACCGTCTCCGGTGTCTATATAAACCGGAATGTTTTAGTCCGTAGGACAACATACAATCATACCATAGGCTAGCTTCTAGGGTTTAGCCTCTTTGATCTCGTGGTAGATCTAGTCTTGTACTACCATATCATCAATATTAATTAAGCAGGACATAGGGTTTTACCTCCATCAAGAGGGCCCAAACCTGGGTAAAACATCGAGTCCCCTGCCTCCTATTACCATCTGCCCTAGACACGCAGTTCGAGAACCCCTACCCGAGATCCGCCGGTTTTGACACCAACATTGGTGCTTTCATTGAGAGTTCCTCTGTGACGTTGCCGTAAGGAAGGATGCCTCGTCTCATTGTTAAAAGCAACATTACCGCCGGGGGAGCAATGGCTATCGGCCAAACTCTCCGGCTAGGCAGTTTCGTCATGACTGCCCGTTCGGCCGCTGTACCGACGATGACTTCTCGGGTCATCAAAAACAGCCACCACGTCGGCTCGGAAGTCGCCGAGCAGATGGATCCAATGGAGTTCTCTTACCTAAACGACCTCTTGGATCGCATCGCCGCCTTTGGAGTCGCTACAGAGCATGATCGGATTGGGCTTAAACCCGATCAAAGGGAGATTAACTCTCCACCGGTCATCCATCATGTTGCGGTAGTGGAGGAACAATGCGGCAACTCTTACTCTATTTTGAGGACTAACTATGTCCGGATTCCTGAGCTCTCCGAGCCGGATACCCGCTTACGGGAGGACATCACCCAAGCCCTGAACCTAGAGTCAGGCAGCAGGCCAAATTCATCGGGTAACACTCCGGAACCGGAACTTCTAAGATTGGAAACTCCTCGGCCCCTGGGTCTCAGATCGGGTAGGGATTCGGACTCAAATCCACCCACCCACCCAGACATAAACGATCTTTCCCACATCAGGCAAGAGCCCCATGAAACAATACATCATTATTGGGCTAGATTCCTCCTTGTATGGAACAAGGTTAAGGACTATCGCGAGGAAGATGCAGTCTCACTTTTCTGCAATAATTGCATGGACAAGGGAATCCTTAACGCCTTAAGTTGCCGTGACATATCATGCTTCGCTAACTTGGCGTCCATAGTACGAAAGTACTTTGCGATGGAAAGCGCCTGGAAAACTGAAACGAAATTTTGGGATAATTCGGCTCTGAATATACACCCAGTCCGAAGTAAAAGGGTGCACTATAATAAGACACCCGAGCTAGTTGTAAAGAAACAAAAACCCTCTATAGGGCATGGAACCATACTGGAGGGATGGCTCAACGGACCCTGCAAAATTCGTAGTATAGCGGATACAATACCAACGCACAGCCTTAGAGCATGTTGGATACTCCGGCAGGTGGCCAAAAGTGGTGAGGATCTTCTTATCCCAAATACCACAGAGCACCATCCCATGGATAACAATACGGTGTCAACAATCTTTGAGACCTTTGCGTCAAATAATAGGCGCAAACAAACACTCCGCAGCATGGCCGAAATCTACCACGTAGCAGCAATAAATCCATCGAATGACACAGATATTACCTTCAATGCCAGTGACGAACCTAAATTCCGAAGAGCCTGAGCACCAGCCGCACTGGTCCTCAGTCCAATCGTGGACGGCTTTCGACTCACCAAAGTACTCATGGATGGCGGCAGCGGATTAAACCGCATCTATGAGGAAACTCTTCAAAATATGGAAATAGACTGGAACCACATCGAGCAAAGTAGCACAACCTTTAGAGGAATTATCCCCAGTCGGGAAGCACGCTGTGCTGGGAAAATCACACTAGATGTGGTATTCGGCACGCCGGATAATTATAGGTCCGAAGAAATTACATTCCAAGTGGCCCCGTTCAGTAGTGGTTATCACGCTCTTTTAGGACGGGAGGCGTTCACAATCTTTCAAGCCAAACCCCATTACGGGTACATGAAGCTCAAAATGCCCGGGCCCAACGGAATCATCACTCTCGCCAATGATCCGGACACAGCACTCCACGGCAAAAACAAAACAGCTGCACTGGTCCTCGAGGCATTATCCGAAGCCCTCTTGGCCGAGGAATTAACCATGCTACGCTCTAAAGTGGACAGAGACGACGTGATACTCGACAAGAGATCCAAGTCCACCTCTTTTAAACCAGCGGATGAAATAGTCAAATTCCAAGTCCACCCAACGGACCCTACAAAAACAGCCTCCATCGTGCACAGTTAAACCCCGCCGTGGACGCTGCACTACGAGAGTTCATGCGCGAGAATTGGGACATGTTCGCTTGGCATCCCTCAGACATGCCAGGAATCCCATGCAGGCTGGCCGAGCATAGCCTCAATATCCTAAAGGGATTCAAGCCGGTCAAGCAAGCTCTTCGGCGTTTCTCCGAACCTAAGAGACAGGCCATGGGAGAGGAACTAGCCAAGTTATTGGAGGCTGGATTCATCAGAGAAATAAAACACCCGGACTGGCTAGCAAACCTGGTGATGGTACCAAAGAAGGATAAATCATGCCGCCTTTGTGTCGATTTCAAGGACCTCAATAAAGCTTGCCCAAAGGATCCCTTCCCCCTCCCCCGCATTGATCAAATTATTGATGCTACCGTAGGACACGAGTCATTGTGTTTCCTCGACGCATACTCCGGTTACCACCAAATCAAGATGGCGGAATCCGACCAAGCCGCAACGGCATTCATCACGCCATACGGTCCCTTCTATTTTAACTCAATGCCTTTTGGGCTCAAAAACACCGGCGCAACATATCAGTGCATGATTCAGACATGTCTGGAGAAACAAATCGGCAAAACAGTAGAGGCACGCGTAGATGATGTGGTTGTCAAAACCAAACACGTCGACTCTTTGATAGACAACTTGAGGCTCACATTCGACAACCTCCGAACATACAACATCAAGCTCAATCCGGAAAATTGCGTTTTTGGCGTACCAGCCGGAAAGCTCCTGGGTTTCATTGTCTCCAGTAGAGGTATTGAAGCTAATCCGACCAAAATCTGAGCTTTGTCACAGTTGGCTACCCCAACAGACCTCAAACAAATCCATAAGTTAACTGGATGCGTGGCAGCTCTAAGCCGCTTTATCTCCCGCTTAGGAGAAAAGGCTTTACCCCTTTATCGCCTCCTTCAGCGCACTGAACACTTCGAGTGGACGGACGCGGCCACAGCCGGATTGGAAGAAATAAAGTCCATCTTGGCAACCAACCCAATCCTGGCCGTGCCAAACATCGGCGAAACAATGCTGTTGTACATTGCAGCAACTCATCAAGTTGTAAGCGTGGTGCTCGTTGTCGATCGAGAAGCGGACGGACATAAATTCCCCCTTCAAAAGCCGGTATACTATGTATCCACTGTCCACACTCCATGCAAATCACGGTACCCACATTATCAAAAGATAGCATATGCGGTATTCATGGCATCGCAGAAGCTGCGACACTACTTTCAAGAGTGTTCTATTACAGTAGCCTCGAAAGTGCCACTTACTGATATTATAAACAACCGCGATGCTACGGGCCGGATTGCCAAATGGGCCATTGAGCTCCTCCTGTTGACATAACATACAAACCTCGACGAGCCATAAAATTGCAAGTATTGGCCGACTTCCTCGCCGAATGGACAGAGGCCGGTCTCCCTAAAGAGTATGGCGCATACTCCAACTGGATCATGCACTTCGATGGTTCTAAAATGCTGGCCGGTCTAGGGGCTGGCGTCGTCCTGACATCCCCAACCGGAGATACCGTTCAGTACGTACTCCAAATATTGTATACAGACTCCAACAATGCAGCCGAATACGAAGCTCTGTTGCATGGTCTTCGGATGGCAGTCTCCATGGGCATTCAACGCCTGGAGGTGCGTGGGGATTCAAACCTCGCAATATCCCAAATAAATGGAGACTTTGATGCCAAGGATCCGAAATTGGCGGCCTATCGAAACGCCGTACTAAAAATGTCAGCTCGGTTCGAGGGGCTCGAATTTCACCATGTGGCTCGGGAAAACAATCAGGCGGCGGATATCCTCGCCCGCATCGGCGCAAAACGCGATGCGGTCCCCCCAACATATTTTTGGATAAGCTGTTCAAGACATCCGTAGTATGGGAAGGGGACACTAGTAACAACAGTCCGGACCCAGCCAAAATACCCGATACCGATTTCTCTGACACAATCGGAGGCTCCGCCACCGAAACAACACCTTCAGCCCACGAAATAATGGCCATTATTGCCCCATGGACGAAACCATTCCTGGTCTATCTAACTAGACAGGAACTTCCGGAGGACCAAAATGAGGCACTCTGCATAGTGCGGCGATCCAAGGCCTACAGGGTCCATGAGGGAGAATTGTACAAAAAAGCACTACCGGAGTCCTTCAAAGGTGCATCTCCGAAGAGGAAGGGCGAAATCTTTTGGCAGAAATTTATGCCGGACTCGACGTCATCACGCCGCAGCCCGGCCCTTGTAAGCAAGGCCTTCCGTACAGGATTCTATTGGCCAACGGCCCGTGCAGACGCACATGACTTGGTCCAATGTTGCGCCGGTTGCCAGCTCTTTGCAAATCAAAGCCACATGCCACCCACCGTCCTCCAAACAATCCCCATTACATGGCCCTTTGCGGTCTGGGGGCTTGACATGGTTGGACCCCTTAAAGGGGGAACCCATAAGAAAAAATACTTACTGGTCATGGTGGATAAATTCACCAAATGGATAGAGGCCAAACCTGTTAAAACAGCCAAATCAGGACCAGTGATAGACTTCATATCCGGGGTCATACACCATTACGGCATCCCCCACAGCATCATCACTGACAACGGCACGAACTTCACGGCCGATGAGGTAAAACTCTGGTGCAGCAAAAGGGGCATCAAGCTTGATTATGCCTCAGTCTATCACCCACAAACCAACGGTCAAGTCGAGGGAGCAAACGGTCTTATAATGAGCGGCATTAAACCCAGATTAGTGCGTTCCTTAACGGAGTCTAACACGCACTGGGTAGAGGAGCTCGACTCTGTACTCTGGGGGCTGCGGACCACGCTGAATCATAGTACCGGATATACACCCTTCTTTATGGTGTACGGCGCAGAGGCAGTCTTGCCCTGTGACATAATTCATGACTCACCTCGAGTGCGCATGTACGAAGAAAGAGAAGCCGAGCTCGATCGGCAGGAAAATCTGGATACCCTGGAGGAGGAGCGCGACGTAGCCAAAGCCTGTTCCACATTTTATCAGCAACAGGCTCACAGATACCAAAGCAAAGAAGTACGGGCCAAAACTTATAACGTTGGTGAACTAGTTCTACGCCTGCTGGATAAGAAAAAGAACAAGCTCGAGCCCAAGTGGGAAGGTCCCTTCATTATTGACCAAGTTCTGACCGGTGGAGCGTACCGACTACGGGATGCATCGACTAGTCGACTCGAGCCGAACCCATGGAACGCGGCCAGGCTCCGAAGATTCTATGCCTAGCTCCGGACTCTATGTTCGTCCCCTCCCTTTGTCCATTTTTTTGCATATACATTATCTATCTTGTTTTTCTTTCTTCCTTTCTTTTATACTTTCTCTAGGCCCTCAAGGGCCAACTTGTGCCTCGCTTGCACATGATATATGCACTAGCGACGCTCATCATACCTGGGGGCTTCTTTCACAGAAGCTTAATTATTTATCTGGGCCTCAGGCCCCGCACATGTGTCATGCTTCCGCATGTACCTTTTTTCGCCATTATATGCATCAATATGACTTAAGTTTTGGCCAAGCTGGGTTGCCTGGCTCTTGTATTTATGCCCTACGTTCCCGTTAATTTGGCTAGGGCATAAGGGGAGCACCTCTGCGATTGTTACTGCCGGGTCCGCCGGATGTGTACCTCAGACTGGGTGAAGCCGAAAGCTAGCTTTCTTAAGGGAATATTTGGTTGGTGAACAAAAGATGATTTTTATTTATTGTCCATATCTGCCCACAAAGGTTTTTCCTGCTTTTCCTATCATAGTCCGGACATGCACTTTAGGGCATGCTTACCCAGGGAAAGGAACCCTTAACGGAACTATTCTCCATGGAAGATGTTTCTTACTACCCATGTAATATAACATAACTAGTTGGGCACTTGTCTGTTCAAGCACTAATGACCCCTACGCCTGGTCTCCACACATACCCCGGTTCTTATATAACTGAGCGGGTATTCGGATACACTCCGGACTATCGGGTCCCGAGGTTGAAGCGAAAAGGTCCGCCAAGACAAATGATCTACAATCCTGCTAGAAGGCATTATACATGTCACTTTAATTACATAGTCATGCAAACTGACTAAATTCCTCTTCTATACCATCCAACAGGCGGTCTAGCTTACAATCTTGTTGGGAATAATTCGCGGCTAATTCTACTTGCCCATAAACTAAGCTAACGGGGATCTCTTTTCCGTCGGGCCCCATAGGTCCGACCTCGGCCATGTGATTTGGGTCTGCCTTGGTATACCGCGTCTTCACCATGGGCCAGGCTTCTCTGGCACCCTGTCGGCAGGCCGATATCTTACATAATTGGAAGCGCCGCCATGCTCCCTTGAGCTTCTCCGTAAGCAATGCAACGCCCTCTGGCAGGGAGACGGATGGCCACAAGGTCTGGGCAACACCTTGCATCACCTGCAGAACTTGTTCGTGCAGATGTGACAGCTCGGATAGAAGATCACCCACAGACCCGGGCATTTCCTCCGCGGGACGACCCGTCAGCATACCTACAGACATAACGCTATTAGTCGGCTTCTTCGCCGAATTCCTTTAAAAGGATTCGTTAAAGCACTTACTGAAAATGCCGTGCCGAAGCCGCTTATTCTCCTTCTCGGAGTCTGCAAGCTGGCCCCGAACGTCTTTTAGTTCCACGCTCAGCTTAATATTGGCATCTTGGAGATTGTTTTTCTCCCGCCTAACCTCAGTCACCACGCGTTTGCCAGCCTCTAGCTATCGCATAACATGCTGGTCCTCCGGGTTTTCTCCGGATTCATCTACAACATCTGTTGTTAGATCTGCAGCCATGCGACACATTACATGGTAACCATCACTCTTTAAAGTAAATGTTACCAGCAGGTGACTTTTTCGGTTCCTGCAATGCAGCCACAGCAGCCCGCAGTTGGGTCTTGCATTCCTCTAGCTCCTGTGTTAGCCTAGTATTCTTCTCTGTAAGAACCTACACAATAAAGATGATCCTTAAATCAGTTCTGCTAACTGTTTCAAGTCTCAGGGGCTACTGATACATATAAATCGTCAGATTTACTTACCCGTACATCCTTTACATATTGATCCGTGGCTCTGGCTAGACCATCTTGAGCAGCACGGAGGTACGCCTCTCCGGAATTAAAGGCATCAAATGCCTCTGGTGAGAAACAAGCGTCCCGGAGTATGGCCTGGCGGCGCCTATGATTCATGGCGCTTTCCACTTCTGAGTTAGTAGCGGATAATCTATCTGCATCCTCTGTAGGGGGATTATCCGGCGCCTGCCCCATATCGGCTTCCGCCTCTATGTCAGGTCCTGGCGCCCGGCTGGTGGAAGCGTGATTAGTAACATCGCCGGACATATTCCGGCGAGTGTTTTTTCTGTTAAAGAAACACGGGCGTCATTATATTTCAAGAAAGACGACAACCACGGAGCGGGGTTTGTTATACCTTTGCGCCGGTGTCTCCGTCCTGACCGCCTTCCTTTTTGGCCTACCCGGCCTCGGTGCCTCCTGTTGGCGCGTTGCTGTGGGTTTGGCAGGGCGTCCTAAATGCCTTCCCTGTAAAAATGCCATGTGTATATGGTGGGTGAAGTGTCTAAAAGGGGATCCTGGTTTTGGAGTTGGGATTTTTGGTTTTTATTACGTGCGCTCCAGGGAGCGGTCCGGGATAGTCGGCCGTAATGGCCACCATGGCATCGTCGCAGCTTAACTGATAGAACTGCCAGTCTATCAGCTCCACGGATATAACCGAATCTTCTTCGAGTCCGGAGTTGAGGGCCTGGTCAGGGTCCTCTGGTTGTGGAGAGGGGCTGCTGACCTCCTTTATGGATTTTCACAATTCCTGCTACAAAGTGGCAAGGTGAATACTTATGACAAAGAATGCGGAAAAAATGGGAGCAGGGAGATATAACTTACCTAGCTTGGAGGATTGTACATGGAGAATCCATCCCGTGGCTTGATGCGGGTGAACTCCTCTTCCTCACCCTTGAACAATTTGGACAGAATTTTCGCTAAAGCAGCGGCATTTTCCAGACCCTTACGCCCGCAGCGGGTGGCGTCATCCACCCCGTTATAACACCACAAGGGGTGCCCACGATATTGAAGTGGTTGCACTCCCCGCATTATGCAAATCGACATAACTTCGATTATTGTCAATCCTGATTGAGCCAAAGCTTTGATCCGGTTCATCAGATAGAGGACTTCTCTGTTGTCTTCCACCTGGGGGCTCCGTGGGCACCAACTTCGGTGTTCCTTCAGAGGAGCATTGTTGAACTCGGGAAGACCCCACCGAACAGGGTCCGGAAGGGGAACGTCCTCCATATAAAACCATTCTGAAGGCCAGTCTTCGGGCGACTTCTTCGGAGTACTGGATAGGTATCCGGTATCGGCGATGCACCATATTTCGGCTCTGCCCACTTGATAAAGTGACCCCCTCTGTGTGCGAGGGACAAGGCAAAAAAGTATTTTCCACAGCTCGAAGTGAGCCTCACAGCCCAGGAACAACTTGCAGAGAGCCACATAGCCGGCGATATGTAGGATGGAGGCGGGGGTGAAGTTGTGTAATTGGAGGCCGTAGAACTCCAGGAGCCCGCGGAGGAACAGATGAATTGGAAATCAGAGTCCCCTTAATAGATAGGGGACAAGGCAGACCCGTTCCCCCATATAGGGACAGGGAAAGCTCTCCGCTTGCTCCCCGCCATTATAGGTGGCGAGCCCGGCTCGAACGGGCACCATGTACGCCAGAGGGAGAAATCCCTTAGTCTGCAGTTCGACTAAACGATTGTGTGGGACTGAACACCTCTCCCAATCATCAGGCTTAGGGCTTCGGGGGCGGGAGGAGGAGCTACGGAGGTCAGCCATGCTGGAATGGATCTTTCCGGAACGCGCTGTGATGGACTCTCGCTGGGGGAGGATGGTATGGATCGGATCTAAGGATCCCCATCCCTTTAATAGACAACTCATTTATCTGGCTAGGGGGGGTGAATGTAAAACGCCCTAGCGCCTCGTATTCATTCGACGCGTGGGAGAAAGCCCTTACTGGGCATAGAAGCCAAGAGGTCCAAACATTTATGGGACCGAACACTACTTTATAAACGTTCGGAAGATGGAGAAGAACCTGCCTTGCAATGCCGAAGACAATATTGCACGCCGGACTCATCGTCATTGAAGCCTGGTTCGGGGGCTACTGAGGGAGTCCTAGATTAGGGGGTATCCGGATAGCCGGATTATATACTTTGGCCGGACTGTTGGACTATGAAGATACAAGATTGAAGACTTCGTCTCGTGTCCGGATGGGACTCTACTTGGCGTGGAAGGCAAGCTAGGCAATACGGATATGTATATCTCCTCCTTTGTAACCGACCTTGTGTAACCCTAACCCTCTCCGGTGTCTATATAAACCGGAGGGTTTTAGTTTGTAGGACAACAAATAATCATACCATAGGCTAGCTTCTAGGGTTTAGCCTCTCTGATCTTGTGGTAGATCTACTCTTGTACTACCCATATCATCAATGTTAATCAAGCAGGACGTAGGGTTTTACCTCCATCAAGAGGGCCCGAACCTGGGTAAAACATCGAGTCCCCTGCCTCTTGTTACCATCCGCCCTAGACACACAGTTCGGGACCCCCTACCCGAGATCTGCCGGTTTTGACACCGACAACGACCACCATTAAGACGAGGGGATGGGGGCTTCCAGGAGCCGCACGCTATCGCCTACATCTTGGGCGAAGCTCAAGCCCCAGCCTCGCAGCGTATCTTCAAAGAGTTTGCCCGTGAAGTGAATGCAGTTCTCCCCAAGCTCGAGGCCACACGCCCACTCAAATGGTCCAGGTGACCCATCACGTTCAGTTTGGCAGATCAGCTCAAGTGCGCAGCTACTGCAGGCGCCCTCCCAATGCTTTGTTCACCAGTCATCAGCAACGTGCAAAGTTACCAAGACCCTCATCAACGGCGGTGCAGGGCTCAATGTCCTGTCCGTCGACACATTCGACAACCTCCAAGTGCCATATAACTAGCTTCAGCCGACCAAGCCTTTCTCAGGAGTGACCAACGGCTTTACTACCCCGATCGAGCAGGTTCGCCTCCCCGTTACCTTCGGAGAACGCAACAACTACTGCACCGAACTCATCGACTTTGACGTTGCCTACATCCGCCTGCCATACAACGCCATCCTCGGGTATCCAGCCCTGGCCAAGTTCATGGTGGTGACCCATCATGGCTACAATGTCCTCAATATGCCGGGAAGCGACGGAGTCATCACAGTCCCGTGCAAAGAAAGAGACGCGGTGTCCTCCTTCGAGCGTGCCTTCCAAGCTGCAGCAATCGACGACCCCGACAGCTAGGGCGAGCGCCCTCCTGAGGCCACCCCCAAGAAGAAGAAGAAGCTGCGCCACGCAGGGCCTCAGGCAAGCGGCGCCTCGTCAGGATCGGCGCCCACGCCTGGGGCGCCTCCCTCCATCGCATAGAAAAGCACGCGCAGCGCCCCTCTCGGGCAAGGCTCGGGGGCTCTCTTCTGGAGGGACTCAGACTTTACTAGCATCACGAGGGAGGCGCTTGGGCACCACTTGGAGGCGTGCTTCATGGCACGTTTCCCTCAGGAGAACACAGGGCAAGGAGTGCCCACCGTTCAGGAGTTCATCACCAAGATCACTCAGGAACTGCAAGACGCAAGGACCATGCACGGCGGCCGCCGCTCACCAGGCGCAGCTCCCCATCCAGGCGAGGATGCCGGGCTGCGCATCTGCATCGACGTCCCAGGGCTCAACCGGGCCGCCTCTCAGGAGCTTTTCTAGCCTTCGCGCGTGGGACGCTGCGAGGGCCCACCTCACAGCTACGTTCACATGCCTTTTGGCCTGCCGAGCGTGGTGACCGCCTATCAACGCAATCTGCGGAGCATCCTGGCGGCTCAGGAGGCTGGGCACCATGTTGTGCTGACGGAGATGAAGACAATCCTCAAGGAACCCCCTGGACGTCCAGAGCCTCCCGAGGCTCAGGGCCCCGGTGGCTCATGAGGAGTAGCCCCTTCACCGCATGCCTTCAGCTGCCCCAACTCTCCTTCATCAACAGAACCAGGTGACATTTT
The DNA here is from genome assembly GCF_002162155.2 of Triticum dicoccoides. Classification (NCBI taxonomy): domain Eukaryota; kingdom Viridiplantae; phylum Streptophyta; class Magnoliopsida; order Poales; family Poaceae; genus Triticum; species Triticum dicoccoides. The sequence continues at coordinate 315,729,678 of NC_041380.1, read as the reverse complement.
CCAAGTTCATTCAGCTGGGAGTGCCCCCAGGGCTGCATCATTCCCAGGCCGCGTGGGTCCGTCCCTGTGGCATGTATCCCTTTTTATGTCTTTAACTTACCTTGTCGGGGGCGCCCCTCGGGCTACATCATCCCCAAGCCGCTCGGACCGGACCCAGTGGCATCCATCTTCCCTGCATTTACTTAAGCCAGTATGCTTTCCATGCTTAATCTATCTATGACTATCACCTTCTTGATTGCCACCCACCATGGGAGCCGCGCGTCGGCCGTCTTTCTTCAGGACACTTCGCGTTGTCTAACCATCTCGCAGGACCAAGACAGTGACCAAGCACCGAGACCAGGTGCAACCTGCCTGGCCTTGAGTCCCGCGCTGGCTCACGAGTGCCGAGACACACGTCGTCTAGCCCTGTCGTGCAAGCCACGTGTCAGGACGGGGTTGTACATGCCCCGGGGGCTCTCCGCAGTAGGGAGTCCCCTCTCACGTGCCAAAAGCAAACCGGCAATCACCACAGCGACCGGTGCCCTTCCCCGTGCTAACTTGTAGGAACTTCCTGAGGGCCGCAGCAGGCGGTACCGGGACTCTCCCTCTTCTCTCATGCGATTCACTTGCATGTTAAAAGGGGGCTCCTGAACATCGTGCCTCAGGAGCTCTTACTGGCTCTCCAGCCCTCACCCCCTGGCCTTGACCATGGCACGCGACCTGGCATACCAGCGGCGGCTGAGCTCGCTCAAGGGCTGGGACCTGAGGACGCAGAGCACCAAGAAGAACATGGAGGGGAGGGGGAGACCCGCACGGGCCTGACCAAGCTACACTCTAGTGGCCGACATACGAGTTCATCACTGTCGGATGTGGGGTTCCGGCAAACCCTTAAGGTTCGAACACTAGGGTGCACGCGAAGTCTTTTCCTCCCACCGATCTACGCCCTAGCTCGCTAACATCTCGAGGACGAACTCGACGAACTCGCAACACATGAAGACACAAGATTTATACTAGTTCGGGCCACCGTTGTGGTGTAATACCCTACTCCAGTGTGGTGGTGGTGGATTGCCTCTTGGGCCGATGATGAACAATACAAGGGGAAGAACAACCTCCTGAGGTTGAGGTGTTCTTGTGCTTGGCTAACTTGTGTGGTTCTGGATGGTCTAAATATGGTCCTCCTTCTATGGTGGTGGCTAACTCTATTTATATAGGCCCTGGTCCTCTTCCCAAATACTGAGCGGGAAGGGAGCCAACAATGGCGGGCAAATTTGAAGGGGAGCAGCTAGTACAAGCCATCCTAACAAAAGTGGTCTTCGTCTACCAAAGGCTCTGGTGGTGACGCCGTCTTGGGCTCCACGGTGACCTCCGTCTTTTCGTCCTTCTGGTCTTGGTCTTGTTGCACCGATATGACAACCTTTGCCTAATGCCCCGGTACTCCTCGCCTGCGTTGGCTTCCTTAGCAGCAAAGAGGAAACAAGGACGCTGCACACGCTGGCGCCCGCCTGGTGTCGATCGTCATGGCTCATGTCACGAGAGCCTCGTGAGGTTCGCCTTGCCTTGATATCTCCGCACCTCATGAGCCTGCCTGACTAGGCCATTCCAGAGGAGGTCTTGCATCGTCCGCCTCGCGAGGCTTGGCCCCTCGCGAGGGTCTTGGATGCCTTGTTGATGAAGATGGGGCGTACGGCTTGCTGGCTTAGCCACGCAGCGGGCCGCAGGCAGGCAAGTTTGGGGACCCCCATTCCCAGAACGCCGACAGTAGCCCCCGGGCCCAAGGTGTGTTCTTGCTTGGATTCATGGTGAAGCCAAGGGTCAAGCATGGAGCACCGCGGGCCCCAAAAGCATGCGGCCTCGGTTGACGCATGGTGGTTGATTGGACGTGGGCGTCTTCGCTTCCCCACGCTGCCTCGACAACTTCACGACTTGATGAGTCCCCGCGACATGCAAAGGAAACCATCATTACCTGCGATCGTGGGAGGTGTCGGTTGGCCTTCTCTTGCTATAAATGGGGAGGGGGCTGAGCCCCCGTTGCCCATCTCTTCATTGCTCGCTTACTTCTTCTTCCTCGTTCCATTGCTCATTGTGCCACCAATGGCTCCACGAAGGAAGTTCCCCGCCGCCGAGAAGGGAAAGTCCCCTCGCGAGGGACCCTGCTCGCCGGTGCCCAAGCACGGATGTGGCCGTCCGCGCAAGCACGCTGCGTCCCCTGTCGCGGCCCACTGTCGAAGCGGCACCACGACACGCGGAGGGGGTCGTCCCAGCCATGGCGATCCAGTTGACGAGGGGAGGCGTGCTTTGGTGGCGCCCCCCCCCGTCCACGCTTTCACACGGTGGAAGTGTCGCTGGAGTTTGTCATCTGGTCGGAGAATCCGACCGGCAACTGGCTCCAACTTCCACGCTTCTTCGCCGACAAGCTCCGTCCTTTGGTCCAGGCGGACTCTGGCTGCAGGCGGATGGTTGCTGCAGCAAGGCCTCTTGGGTTGCAGTCGCGACATCCGCCGCGGGCAACATAGCCCTGGCCTGCGGTTGGCAGACGTTCACCCGCGCGCGCGGCTTGGGCCGGCGGTGCGCCCTCCACTTCAAGTACGACGGCGAGTCGACCCTTTATGTGAGGGTGTTTGGGGATGATGGTCTCCGCGCCGGGTGCTGCCCCGAGGCGAACGATGGTGAGGAGGTGCTCGGTCTTTGGGATGGTCGTGACGAGGATGAGGGTGAGCCTGCCCTCGGGGGCAGCTGTGTCTTGTCCAGCTACGGCGGCTCTTCCTCCGGTGACAGCTCCAGCAACAGTGGCCACGACTAGCCACCGCGCCGCCGTGCCCGCTTTGAAGGCGGCAGTGGGTCATCTCGTTGATGCCCCTCCGTGAAGCGCGAAGAAGGATCCGGCTAGGCTCGGGGTGCCACTAGGGGTCTGCCTCCATAGATTGCTGCAACGCTGCTTTTGTTTTACTCTTTTTCCTGCATCAAGAATGTAACCAGTTTGGGCCCAGGGGGGCATGTATCGACCTATGGTTCCTCAGTTGTGGCACTGTGCATGTTGTGTCATTATTTCATGCAAAGATAACTTAACCTGGTATATCCAGGACACCCTCTTCCTGATGAGGCGCTCATTTCCTCGCGTTCATCTTGCCTTGGTGGCCTGCATTTGCTCGGGAACTGCAAAAGCTCGTTAGTAAGTGCGTTAAAGGATTTTCTGTTCGCCCTGATCCTGACCTGGCGCCTTGTATCATGGTACCCGAGGGGCACGGACTAGGAGAGGCACGCCAGCATTTGGGCTCAAACGAGGGTGGCTCGCGAGAAGGCAGAGAAGGGAGAAAATGCTCACGAGGGCACCTGCCCAGCCCCCTCGTGAGGCATGCGAGAGAGAGAACACGAGCTAACCCGAGCAGGAAAAACGCAGCGAGAGGCGAGGGGGTCAAATCAGCAAGGAATGCCAAAAGAAAATTTCGATTAAGGGAAAGGGAGCCAAATACGGAAAGCAAATGAAAATCCACGTCCAACACCTAATCTAGTCTTCAAGTCTTCTCACCCGCGCGGAGCTAAGTTCTACCACTAGGCGTGGGCCAGAGCCCCAGGGCCTGAGGCCGGCACTCCTGAGACTCCAAGGCGTGTACAACCCTAACTCATTATTACGTGAGAGTGTCACGGGCAGCGATTCTTCACAGGCACCAGGCCTTCTTCACAGGCTCTGGGCCTTTCTTCTCAGGCTCTAGGCCTTGCTTCACAGGCTCTGGGCCTGGCTTCATAGGCTCTGGGCGTTGCTTCATAGACTCTTGGCCTTGCTTCATAGGCTCTGGGCCTTGCTTCACAGGCTCTAGGCCTTACTTCATGGGTAAAACTTCCGGAGGTGCTGGATGTTCCAGGCGTTTTGGACTGGTACTTCGTCTTGTGTCTCCAGGCGCATGGCGCCAGACCTGGAGATGTGGATGACCTTGAACGGGCCCTCTCACATTGGTGAAAGCTTATGCAGCCCTTCCCTAGAGAGGACCGCCTCAGGACTAGGTCACCCATCTCGAGTGTCCTGGAGCGGATGTTGCGGAAGTGGTATCGCCGCAGTGCTTGCTGGTACCTCGCCGCCCGTAGCACAGCTTCGCGGCGATGTTCCTCCCCCAACACGAGTTCCATCCCCCGCATGGCGTCCTGCTGTGTTTCGTCGAATGCCAGGACCCGTGCGGAGTGATGCTTGACCTCGTGAGGGAGGACCGCTTCCACGCCATAGACGAGGAAGAATGGAGTCTCTCCAGTTGGCTTGGTGGAGGTGGTCCGGATGGACCACAGTACGGACTGGAGCTCGTTGTGCCAGCCCCTGCCGCAGGCCTCCAGCTTCTTCTTGAAGGTCCTGGTCTTGAGGCCCCTCAGGGCCTCCGCGTTAGCATGTTCGGCCTGACCATTGCTCCTGGGGTGGGCCACCGAAGCGTAGCAGATCTGCGTCCCAAGGTTAGCACAGTAGGTTTTGAAGAGGTTGCTAGTAAACTGCGAACTGTTATCTATGATGATGCGGTTGGGGACCTCGAAGCGGCTCACGAGGCCCTTGATGAACTTGACAGCAGAGCCGGCTGGGATGGTACGGACGGCTTCCACTTCCGCCCACTTGGTGAACTTGTCGATGGAGACGTAGAGGTAACGGTAGCCCCCTGGCGCCTGAGGGAACGGGCCTAGGATATCCAGCCCCCAGACCGCGAATGGCCATGTGAGCAGGATAGTTTGAAGGCCCTGAGCAGGTTGGTGGATTTGCTTGGCGTGGAATTGGCAAGCTTCGCAAGACTTCACCAGACCGGCTGCATCGTTGAGTGTTGTAGGCCAGTAGAATCCACTGCGGAACACCTTGCCGACGAGGGTCTGTGACGACGAGTGGTGTCCGCAGTCCCCGCCGTGTATGTCAATCAGCAACTCCCTTCCTTGGTTGCTGGATATGCAGCGCAATGTGACATCGTTTGGTCGTTTCCTATATAACTCGCCGTCTTGGATACAGTATGTCATGGCTTGCCGGGCCACGCGCTCCGCCTCCTCTTCCTTCTCCGGCAACGTCCCGTGCGTTAAGTACTCCTTGAATTCCTTGGTCCAGCATTCCTCCTGGGCTCGAGCGCCAAGAGCAGCCGAGCTCTGGAGGTCGGTCCACATGTCGGGGCTCCCGTGGCCGGAGGCTGGGGGAGATCCTCCTGAGGCTGAGTCGTGCTTGAAACAGGTGGCGCAGCTGATGGATTGAAGAGCCGCTCCTCAAAGACGCCTGGCTCCTGCGGTTGCCTCTTGGATGCTCTCTTGGCGATGTCGTCGGCTTCTTTGTTGGTGCCTCGGGGCATGTGCTGCAGCTCAAGGCCCGAGAACTGTTTCTCCATCTTGCGCACCTCCGCGAGGTAGGCCTCCATATGCTCGTCCTTTGGCTCATACACCTTGTTAGAGAAGTTGACGAGGAGTTGTGAGTCACCTCTGACGGTGAGGCACTTCACCCCTAGGACCACTGCAGCTTTCAGGCCAGCTATGAGGCCTTCGTATTCTGCGATGTTGTTGGAGACCTTCTCGCTGTGCTGAAAGCAGAGTTGCATGGCGTAGTAGAGCTTGTCCTGGGTGGGCGAGACGAGCACTGCTCCAGCCCCCGCGCCCTGGTGTGCGAAGGCGCCATCGAATTACATGACCCAACCATCCAGAGCCTCACTTCCTGGGGAGGTGGACCGGTCTTCTACTTCCTCAAGTGTCGGGGCATCCGTCCATTTTGCCACAAAGTCGGCGAGTGCGGCCCCCTTGATGACCCTGGTAGTGTTGAACTCCAACTAGAACACTTGCAACTCGATGTTCCACTCTGCGACCCTTCCTGCTGAGTTAGGGCTCCTAAGTATCCTTTCCAGTGGGTAGGCTGAGACGACCTTGATGGGGTGGCCCTAGAAGTAGTGTCGCAGCTTGCGTGAGGCCACCAGGAGTGCGAGCAGGAGTTTCTGGGGCATGGTATAGCGCGCCCTCGCGTCCCATAGTACGGTGCTGACAAAGTACACCAGGTGTTCGACGAGGGCTGGCACATTGTCGAGACTCGGGTCCTGCGGAGATCGGGGCATATCATGAGGTGGAAGGGTTCCTGAGACCCGACTGTCCTCAGGAGCTTCTGCAACGCCGCCCTGCTGAGCTTAGCCTTCCACCGCTGATGCCTTTACTGCGCCTTCCTGACCCCGCGCTACTTCAGCCTTGGCCTGGCGGGGCGCGCCCTTGGCTTGGCACTCCTCCCGAACCGCCACCAATGCCGTGCTGGTGGAGTACGGGGTGGCAGCAAGGTAGAGTACCAGAGGCTCGAGGGGCCGTGGTGCCACCATCACTGGGGGGCTAGTAAGGTATTTCTTGAGGTCTTGGAAGGACCGGTCGGCCTCCGGGTTCCACCCGAACGGGCCCTTCCTCTTCATGAGCTTGAATGGTAAGGCGCGCTCTCCCAGTTTGGAGATGAAACGCCCTAACGCGGTCACCCGCCCTGCTAGCTTCTGCATCTCTTTGAGGGTGTGTGGCGGGCTCATGTCCTTGATAGCCTTGACCTTCTCCGGGTTCGCCTCGATCCCCCTGTGGGATACGAGGAATCCCAGCAGCTTGCCGGAGGGGACACCGAACATGCACTTCTCCGGGTTGAGCCTCAAGTTCACTTGGCGCAGGCTCTCGAAGTTCGCCTCCAAGTCTTGAATCAATGTCCTTGCCTTGCGAGACTTGACCACTATGTCATCAACGTAAGCCTCTGCATTCCTCCCGAGCTGCCACCCCAGAGCGATGTGCATCAACCACTGAAAGGTTGCGCCCGCGTTGCGCAGCCCGAAGAACATGCAGGTGTAGCCGTACACCCCAGATGGTGTCAGGAAGGCCGTCTTCTCCACATCTTCCACCGCCATCTTGATTTGATGATACCCTGAGAACGCATCCAGGAAGCACAGCAGGTCGCACTCGGCGGTGGGGTCAACAATCTAGTCGATGCGCGAGAGTGGGAACGGGTCTTGAGGGCATGCTTTGTTAAGATTGGTGAAGTCAACACACATCCGTTCCTTCCCGCCTTTTATCGGCACCACGACTGGGTTCGCCAGCCATTCGAGGTATCGGACCTCTCGAATGGCACCTGCCGCTTCCAGCTTGCGTGTCTCTTGGACGATGAAGCCCTGCTTCTCAGTGGACTGCCGTCCCGCTCGCTGCTTCACGGGTCGGATGTTGGGTCATACCCTTAGATGATGCTAGATCACCTCCCTCGGAACCCCTACCAGCTGATTGGGCTCCCATGCGAATATCTCCTTGTTCACGCGCAAGAAACTCACCAGGGATCCATCTTGTTCCGGGTCAAGGCCGGCTCCTATGGTAAAGTTGGCTCCTGAAGACCCGTCCTCGCTGACCGATACCTGCTTGGTTTCCTCCTTGTCTTGGGTGAATAGCTGCTTCTTCTTGGTGGGCACGGCCTCCCTGGCCGTGGGGGCACCGGCGTTGGTGGGTTGTGCTGCTCCCGCGGTCTTGAAGGCGAGCCTGAGTGTCGTCACGGCCTCCTTAGTGTCCCCCTAGATGGTGAGGACGCCCTTGCTCCCTAGCATCTTCATGAGGTTGTAGGCCGGGTGAGTCGCCGCCATGAACTGAGCGAGAGCCGGGTACCCGAGGATGGTGTTGTACGGGAGACCGATGCGAGCGATGTCGAAGTCCACCAGCTCAGTGCGGTAGTTGTCGCGTGTGCCGAAGGTGACAGGGAGGCGGATCTGTCCCAGGGAGTGGGAAGCTCCACCACCCACTCTCGAGAAGGGCTTACTGAGGCCGAGCCGCTCGAGTGGCACGAGGAAAAGGCTGAAGGCTTCCACGAAGAGCAAGTTGAGGCCAGCACCACCGTCGATGAGGGTCTTGGTGACGGCCACGTTCCAGATGGTGGGCGTGTAGAGCATCGGGAGCATTCCGGAGCCGGCGGTGGAGTCGGGTGGTCTTCTGAGCCGAAGGTAAGGTCGGCCTCTGGCGCAACCCAGCCCGGCGGAGCCCCGGGCACCTAGAGGTGGCCCCGATCTGACGGAGGAACGGCTTGGCGTGGCGGTATGGCGGCGGTGCTTGAGAGCCGCCCAGCAGGGCCGCGACTGTGTGGTGCGCCGGCACCGCGTAGCGAGCAGTGAAGAGGTCGCAGAGCTCCTCCCAAGATGCCACCGTGGATCCGGGAAGGTTGAGCAGCCAGGCGCGTGGCTCGCTGACGAGGGCCATGGGAAGCCAGTTGGCCATGACCTTGTCATCACCCCCGGCTTCGAGGACGGCCTCCTCGAACGCCAGTAGGAAGGCTGACGGGTCCGCCGCCATCGTAGCGCGGCGGCATCTCCGGCCTGAACTTGGGCGGCCACTGCACCCGCCGCAGGGCGGGGCCATGGCTCGAAGCCCCCTGGCCCCGTTGTCAATGCTAACCGTTGGAGTCGGCGGCAGGGCGCCTGTCATGTGGGCGAAGCGGGTGGCGACGGAGCGCAGATCGACGGAGGGGAAGCTACGGTGCACCCTACCTGGCGCGCCAAATGTTGGATGTGGGGTTTCGGCAAACCCTTAAGGTTCGAACACTGGGGTGCGCACGAAGTCTTTTCCTCCCACCGATCTACGCCCTAGCTCGCTAACATCTCGCGGATGAACTCGACGAACTCGCAACATAGGAAGACACAAGATTTATGCTGGTTCGGGCCACCGTTGTGGTGTAATACCCTACTCTAGTGTGGTGGTGGTGGATTGCCTCTTGGGCTAATGATGAAAAATACAAGGGGAAGAACAGCCTCCTGAGGTTGAGGTGTTCTTGTGCTTGGCTAACTTGTGTGGTTCTGGATGGTCTAAATATGGTCCTCCTTCTATGGTGGTGGCTAACTCTATTTATATATGCTCTGGTCCTCTTCCCAAATACTGAGCGGGAAGGGAGCCAACAATGGCAGGCAAATTTGAAGGGGAACAGCTAGTACAAGCCATCCTAACAAAAGTGGTCTTCGTCTACCAAAGGCTCTGGTGGTGACGCCGTCTTGGGCTCCACGATGACCTCCGTCTTTTCGTCCTTCTGGTCTTGGTCTTGTTGCACCGATATGGCAACCTTTGCATGATGCCTCGGTACTCCTCGCCTGCGTTGGCTTCCTTAGCACCAAAGAGGAAACAAGGACGCTGTGCGCGCTGGTGCCCGCCTGGCGCCCACCTGGTGTCGATCGTCATGGCTCACGTCACGAGAGCCTCATGAGGTTCGCCTTGCCTTGATATCTCCGCTCCTCGTGAGCCTGCCTGACTAGGCCACTCCAGAGGAGGTCTTGCGTCATCCGTCTCGCGAGGCTTGGCCCCTCGCGAGGGTCTTGGATGCCTTGTTGATGAAGATGGGCCGTACGGCCTGCTGGCTTAGCCACGAAGCGGGCCGCAGGTGATGTCTACTACACAACCTTCTTCTTGTAGATGTTGTTGGGCCTCCAAGTGCAGAGGTTTGTAGGACAGTAGCAAACTTCCCTCAAGTTGATGACCTAAGGTTTATCAACCCGTGGGAGGCATAGGATGAAGATGGTCTCTCTCAAACAACCCTGCAACCAAATAACAAAGAGTCTCTTGGGTCCCCAACACACCCAATACAATGGTAAATTGTATAGGTGCACTAGTTCGGCGAAGAGATGGTGATACAAGTGGTATATGGATGGTAGATAAAGGTTTTTGTAATATGAAAATATAAAAATAGCAAGGTGCTACGTCTTGAACTTGCGTTGGTTTTCCCCGAAGAGGAAGGGATGATGCAGCAGAGTAGCGTAAGTATTTCCCTTAGTTTTTGAGAACCAAGGTATCAATCTAGTAGGAGGCCACGCTCAAGTCCCTCATACCTGCACAAAACAATAGCTACTCGCAACCAACGCGATTAGGGGTTGTCAATCCCTTCACGGTCACTTACGAGAGTGAGATCTGATAGATATAATATTTTTGGTATTTTTGGTATAAAGATGCAAAGTAAAAATTAAAAAGGAAAGTAAAAGGCAAAGCAAGATTAAAGTGATGGAGATTGATATGATGAGAATAGACCCGGGGCCATAGGTTTCACTAGTGGCTTCTCTCAAGAGCATAAGTATTCTAAGGTGGGTGAACAAATTACTGTTGAGCAATTGACAGAATTGAGCATAGTTATGAGAATATCTAGGCATGATCATGTATATAGGCATCATGTCCGTGACAAGTAGACCGAAACGATTCTGCATCTACTACTATTACTCCACTCATCGACCGCTATCCAGCATGCATCTAGAGTATTAAGTTAAAACCAGAGTAATGCCTTAACCAAGATGACATGATGTAGAGAGATAAATTCATGCAATATGAAATAAACCCCATCTTGTTATCCTCGATGGCAACGATACAATACGTGCCTTGCCGCCCCTTCTGTCACTGGGAAAGGACACCACAAGATCAAACCCAAAGCTAAGCACTTCTCCCATGGCAAGAACTACCAATCTAGTTGGCCAAACCAAACGGATAATTCGAAGAGACTTGCAAAGATAACCAATCATACATAAAGAATTCAGAGAAGGTTCAAATATTATTCATAGATAAACTTGATCATAAACCCACAATTCATCGGTCTCAACAAACACACCGCAAAAAGTAGATTACATCGAATAGTTCTCCACAAGAGAGGGGGAGAACTTTCTATTGAGATTCAAAGAGAGAAAAGAAGCCATCTAGCTACTAACTATGGACCCGAAGGTTTGAGGTAAACTACTCACACTTCATCGGAGAGGCTATGATGATGTAGAAGCCCTCCGTGATGACGGCCCTCTTCCGGTGGAGCTCCGGAACAGGCCCCAAGATGGGATCTCGTGGATACAGAAAGTTGCGGCGTTGGAATTAGGTTTTTGGCTCCTGTTATGATCCTTTGGGGTCCGTAGGTATATATAGGAGGAAGGAGTACGCCGGAGGAGCACCGAGGGGCCCACGAGGCAGGGGGGCGCGCCCCCACCCTCGTGACCGCCTCTTTTGTTCCTTGGATCAGGGTCCAAGTCTCCCGGATCACGTTCGGTGAGAAAATCACATTCCCGAAGGTTTTATTCCGTTTGGACTCCGTTTGATATTCCGTTTCTTCAAAACACTGAAATAGGAAAAAAATAGCAATTCTGGCCTGGGCCTCCGGTTAATAGGTTAGTCCCAAAAATAATATAAAAGTGGAAAACAAAGCCCAATATAGTCCAGAATAGTAGATAATATAGCATGGAGCAATCAAAAATTATAGATACGTTGGACACGTATCACGAGGTAACTAATGATAAAAGTGAGCACAAACGGTATTGCAATGCTAGGAAACAAGGCCTGGGGTTCATACTTTCACTAGTGCAAGTTCTTTCAACAATAATAACAAATTGGATCACATAACTATCCCTCAACATGCAACAAAGAGTCACTCCAAAGTCACTAATAGCGGAGAACAAACGAAGAGATTATGGTAGGGTATGAAACCACCTCAAAGTTATTCTTTCTGATCGATCTATTCAAGAGTCCATAGTAAAATAACATGAAGCTATTCTTTCCGTTCAATCTATCCTAGAGTTCGTACTAGAATAACACGTTAAGACACAAATCAATCAAAACCCTAATGTCACCTCAAGTATCCGTAGGTATGATTATACGATATGCATCACACAATCTCAGATTCATCTATTCAAACCAACACAAAGTACTTCAAAGAGTGCCCCAAAGTTTCTACCAGAGAGTCAAGACGAAAACGTGTGCCAACCCCTATGCATAGGTTCATGGGCGGAACCCGCAAGTTGATCACCAAAACATACATCAAGTGAATCAATAGAATAACGCATTGTCACCACGGTTATCCCACGCAAGACATACATCAAGTGTTCTCAAATCCTTAATGACTCAATACGATAAGATAACTTCAAAGGGAAAACTCAATTCATCACAAGAGAGTAGAGGGGGAGAAACATCATAGGATCCAAATATAATAGCAAAGCTCGCGATACATCAAGATCGTACCACCTCAAGAACACGAGAGAGAGAGATCAAACACATAGCTACTGGTACATACCCTCAGCCCCGAGGGAGAACTATTCCCTCCTTGTCATGGAGAGCACCGGGATGATGAAGATGGCCACCGGAGAGGGATTTCCCCCTCCGGCAGGGTGCCGGAACAGGTCTAGATTGATTTTCGGTGGCTACGGAGGCTTCTGGCGGCGGAACTCCCGATCTATTGTGCTCCCCGATGGTTTTAGGGTATATGGATATATATATATATATATATATATATATATATATATATATATATATATATATATATATATATAGGCAGAACAAATACATCAGGGGATCCACGAGGGGCCCACGAGGGTGGAGGGCGCGCCCAGGGGGTGGGCGCGCCCCCTGCCTCGTGCTCTCCTCGTTGATCCCCTGACGTGCACTCCAAGTCTCCTGTATTGCTTTCTTTCCAAAAATAACTTTTCCGACGGTTTCATTCCGTTTGGACTTCGGTTGATATTCCTTTTCTATGAAACACTAAAACAAGGGAAAAACAGAAACTGGCACTGGGCTCTGGGTTAATAGGTTAGTCCCAAAAATAATATAAAAGAGCATATAAATGCATATTAACATCCAAGGTTGATAATATAATAGCATGGAACAATGAAAAATTATAGATACATTGGAGACGTATCAGCATCCCCAAGCTTAATTCCTGCTCGTCCTCGAGTAGGTAAATGATAAAAACAGAATTTTTGATGTGGAATGCTACCTAACATATTTCTCTACGTAATCTTCTTTACTGTGGCAAGAATATTCAGATCCATAAGATTCAAGACAAAAGTTTAATATTGACATAAAAATAATAATACTTCAAGCATACTAACAAAGCAATCATGTCTTCTCAAAATAACATGGCCAAAGAAAGCTATCCGTACAAAATCATATAGTCTGGCTATGCTCCATCTTCACCACACAATATATTTAAATCATGCACAACCCCGATGACAAGCCAAGCAATTGTTTCATACTTTTGATGTTCTCAAACTTTTTCAATCTTCACGCAATATATGAGCGTGAGCCATGGATATAGCACTATAGGTGGAATAGAATGGTGGTTGTGGAGAAGACAAAAAGGAGAAGATAGTCTCACATCAACTAGGCGTATCAACAGGCTATGGAGATGCCCATTAATAGATATCAATGTGTGTGAGTAGGGATTGCCATGCAACGGATGCACTAGAGCTATAAATGTATGAAAGCTCAGCAGAAGAAACTAAGTGGGTATGCATCCAACTTGCTTGCTCACGAAGACCTAAGGCACATGAGGAGGCCCATTGTTGGAATATACAAGCCAAGTTCTATAATGAAAATTTCCCACTAGTATATGAAAGTGATAACATAGGAGACTCTCTATTATGAAGAGCATGGTGCTACTTTGAAGCACAAGTGTGGTAAAAGGATAGTAGCATTGTCCCTTCTCTCTTTTTCTCTCATTTTTTTATTTTTTTATTTTTTATTTGGGCCTTCTCTTTTTTTGTGGCCTCTTTTTTTATTTGGGCTTCTTTGGCCTCCTTTTTTTTCGTCTGGAGTCTCATCCCGACTTGTGGGGGAATCATAGTCTCCATCATCCTTTCCTCACTGGGACAATGCTCTAATAATGATGATCATCACACTTTTATTTACTTACAACTCAAGAATTACAACTCAATACTTAGAACAAGATATGACCCTATATGAATGCCTCCGGCTATGTACCGGGATGTGCAATGACTCAAGAGTGACATGTATGGAAGAATTATGAACGGTGGCTTTGCCACAAATACGATGTCAAATACATGATCATGCAAAGCAATATGACAATGATGAAGCGTGTCATAATAATGGAACGGTGGAAAGTTGCATGGAAATATATCTCGGAATGGCTATGGAAATGCCATAATAGGTAGGTATGGTGGCTGTTTTGAGGAAGGTAATGGTGGGTGATATGGTACCGGCGAAAATTGCACGGCACAAGAGAGGCTAGAAATGGTGGAAGGGTGAGAGTGCGTATAATCCATGGACTCAAATTAGTCATAAAGAACTCACATACTTATTGCAAAAATATATTAGTTATTGAAACAAATTACTACACGCATGCTCCTAGGGGGATAGATTGTTAGGAAAAGACCATCGCTCATCCCCGGCCGCCACTCATAAGGAAGACAATCGATAAATAAATCATGCTCCGACTTCATCACATAATGGTTCACCATATGTGCATGCTACGGGAATCACAAACTTCAACACAAGTATTTCTAAAATTCACAACTACTCAACTAGCATGACTCTAATATCACCATCTCCATATCTCAAAACAATCATCAAGTATCAAACTTCTCATAGTATTCAATGCACTTTATATGAAAGTTTTTATTATATCCATCTTGGATGCCCATCATATTAGGACTAAATTCATAACCAAAGCAAATTACCATACTGTTTAGGACTCTCAAAATAATATAAGTGACGCATGAGAGTTCATCTATTTCTATAAAATAAAACCACCACCATGCTCTAAAAAGATATAAGTGAAGCACTAGAGCAACGACAAACTACTCCGAAAGATATAAGTGAAGATCAATGAGTAGTTGAATAATTATGCAACTATGTGAAGACTCTCTAACATTTAAGAATTTCAGATCTTGGTATTTTATTCAAAAATCAAGAAAATCCTAACAAAATAAATTGACTCTCCAAGCAAAACACATATCATGTGGTAAATAAAAATACAGCTCCAAGTAAAGTTACCGATGAACGAAGACGAAAGAGGGGATGCCTTCCGTGGCATCCCCAAGCTTAGGCTCTTGGTTGTCCTTGAATATTACCTTGGGGTGCCTTGGGCATCCCCAAGCTTAGGCTCTTGCAACTCCTTATTCCATAATCCATCAAATCTTTACCCAAAACTTTAAAACTTCACAACAGAAAACTTAACAGAAAACTCGTAAGCTCCGTTAGTATAAGAAAATAAATCACCACTTAGGTACTGTTGTGAACTCATTCTAAATTCATATTGGTGCAATATCTACTGTATTCCAACTTATCTATGGTTCATACCCTCCGATACTACTCATAGATTCATCAAAATAAGCAAACAATACATAGAAAACAGAATCTATCAAAAACTGAACAGTCTGTAGTAATCTGGATCAAACGTATACTTCTGGAACCCCAAAAATTCTAAAATAAATTTCTGGACGTGAGGAATTTATCTATTAATCATCTTCAAAAAGAATTAACTAAATGCACTCTCCAATAAAAAATGGCAGCAATCCTCGTGAGCGCTAAAGTTTCTGTTTTTTACAGCAAGGTCAACAAGACTTTCCCCAAGTCTTCCCAACGGTTCTACTTGGCACAAACACTAATTAAAACATAAGAAAACTCAATAATAACAGAGTCTAGATAAATTATTTATTGCTAAACAGGAGCAAAAAGCAAGGAACAAAAATAAAGTTGGGTTGCCTCCCAACAAGCGCTATCGTTTAACGCCTCTAGCTAGGCATGATGATTTCAATGATGCTTATATAAAAGATAAGAATTGAAACATAAAGAGAGCATCATGAAGAATATGACTAGCACATTTAAGCCTAACCCACTTCCTATGCATCGGGATTTTGTGAGCAAACAACTTATGGGAACAAGAATCAACTTGCATAGGAGGGCAAAACAAGCATAACTTCAAGATTTTAAGCACATAGAGAGGAAACTTGATATTATTGCAACTCCTACAAGCATATGTTCCTCCCTCATAATAATTTTCAGTAGCATCATTAATGAATTCAACAATGTAACCATCACACAAAACATTTTTTCATGATCTACAAGCACAGAATTTTTATTACTCACCACATAAGCAAACTTCTTCTCATGAATAGTAGTGGGAGCAAACTCAACAAAATAACTATCATGTGAGGCGTAATCCAATTGAAAGTTAAAATCATGATGACAAATTTCATGGATATCATTATTCTTTATAGCATACATGTCATCACGATAATCATCATATATAGGAGGCATGATTTCATCATAATAAATTTGCTCATCAAAACTTGCGGGACAAAAAAATATCATCTTCATCAAACATAGCTTCCCCAAGCTTGTGGCTTTGCATATCATTAGCATCATAGATATTCAAGGAATTCATACTATCAACATTGTAATCATTCTCATCATTCAAATATTTAGTGCCAAACATTCTAATGCATTCTTCTTCTAGCACTTGAGCACAATTATCGGAATCCTTATTTTCATGATAGATATAAAAAGATGAAGCATATGAGGCATCCTTAATTCCATTTTTTTGTAGTTTTCTTTTATAAACTAAACTAGTGATAAAACAAGAAACAAAAAGATTCGATTGCAAGATCTAAAGATATACCTTCAAGCGCTAACCTCCCCGGCAACGGCGCCAGAAAAGAGCTTGATGTCTACTACACAACCTTCTTATTGTAGACGTTGTTGGGACTCCAAGTGCAGAGGTTTGTAGGACAGTAGAAAATTTCCCTCAAGTGGACAACCTAAGGTTTCTCAATCCGTGGGAGGCGTAGGATGAAGATGGTCTCTCTCAAGCAACCCTGCAACCAAATAACAAAGAGTCTCTTGTGTCCCCAACACACCCAATACAATGGTAAATTGTATAGGTGCACTAGTTCGGCGAAGAGATGGTGATACAAGTGGTATATGGATGGTAGATAAAGGTTTTTGTAATCTGAAAATATAAAAAAAGCAAGGTAAGTAATGATAAAAGTGAGCACAAACGGTATTGCAATGCTAGGAAACAAGGCCTAGGGTTCATACTTTCACTAGTGCAGGTTCTCTCAACAATAATAACATAATTGGATCACATAACTATCCCTCAACATGCAACAAAGAGTCACTCCAAAGTCACTAATAGCGGAGAACAAATGAAGAGATTATGGTAGGGTACGAAACCACCTCAAAGTTATTCTTTCTGATCGATCTATTCAAGAGTCCGTAGTAAAATAACATGAAGCTATTCTTTCCGTTCAATCTATCCTAGAGTTCGTACTAGAATAACACCTTAAGACACAAATCAATCAAAACCCTAATGTCATCTAGATAGTCGAATGTCACCTCAAGTATCCGCGGGTATGATTATACGATATGCATCATACAATCTCAGATTCATCTATTCAAACCAACACAAAGTACTTCAAAGAGTGCCCCAAAGTTTCTAGCGGAGAGTTAAGATGAAAACGTGTGCCAACCCCTATGCATAGGTTCATGGGCGGAACTCGCAAGTTGATCACCAAAACATACATCAATTAATCAATAGAATGACCCATTGTCACCATGGTTATCCCACGCAAGACATACATCAAGTGTTCTCAAATCCTTGAAGACTCAATCCGGTAAGATAACTTCAAAGGGAAAACTCAATTCATCACAAGAGAGTAGAGGGGGAGAAACATCATAGGATCCAAATATAATAGCAAAGCTCGCGATACACTAAGATCGTACCACCTCAAGAATACGAGAGAGAGAGAGAGAGAGAGAGAGAGAGATCAAACACATAGCTACCGGTACATACCCTCAGCCCCGAGGGAGAACTACTCCCTCCTCGTCATGGGGAGCACCGGGAAGATGAAGATGACCACCGGAGAGGAATTTCCCCCTCCGGCAGGGTGCCAGAACGGGTCTAGATTGGTTTTCGGTGGCTACAGAGGCTTCTGGCGGCGAAACTCTCGATCTATTGTGCTCCCCGATGGTTTTAGGGTATATGGATATATATATAGGCGGAAGAAATACATCGGGAAGCCATGAGGGGCCCACGAGGGTGGAGGGCACACCCCCCTGCCTCGTGCTCTCCTCGTTGATCCCCTGACGTGCACTCCAAGTCTCCTGTATTGCTTTCTTTCCAAAAATAACTTTTCTGAAGGTTTCATTCTATTTGGACTCTGTTTGATATTCCTTCTGCGAAACACTGAAACAAGGGAAAAACAGAAACTGGCACTGGCTCTGGGTTAATATGTTAGTCCCAAAAATCATATAAAATAGCATATAAATGCATACAAAACATCCAAGGTTGATAATATAATAGCATGGAACAATCAAAGATTATAGATACGTTGGAGACGTATCAGCAGGCAGGCAAGTCTGGGGACCCCCGTTCCCAGAACGCCGACAGGCACGACTCAAGGAGCCGACTCCGGACAGCCAAGATAAGTTCTCGCTCTGGATCCACCATTCGCTACGACACGAGACCCTCGCTCACTCCCTTCGTTGCCCTACTGCGGCGACGTTTTCTTCCTTTCCCATCCTAAGATAGTTGCTTGCGCACTAAAGGGGACCTCTTGAGCATCATGCCTCAGGAGTTCTTACTGGACCTCGGGCCGCTCACCTTCTGGCCTTAACCACGGCACATGACCTGGCATACCAGCGACGGTTGCAGCCTGCCTGGGGACCGGGACCTGTCAGCGTAGAGCACCAAGCTGCCGCGGGATTGGAAAGGGGAGGCCGAGCCTCGGCAGGATATGCGCACGCAAATCTTCATAATGAGGGCTATATTGACAAAAGGCATTATAGACGCTTTACACACCCCCACGGGGTTCATTTCTTGATTCCTTGCAGGGAACAAAAGGGAAGGAATTCCTAGGAGTTCTATCTACACGCACCAGATGTCGCCGACGCAATCATCAACAGTGGGCCACGTGAGGCCGGCGCCAACCCCATCCAGATCAGCGGCGACGGTGGCTGGACGCCGCAACCCTGCTCTGGGCTCGGCGGGAGCTAGGGGGCACGTAGCTGTCATCGCTCGTCTCTAGAGACTCTACGAGCTCAGGAGAGTCACTAGACCACCAGGAGTCGCTGTTGTCGCTGGAGGAGATGCAGGCGAGACCTGTGGCCGGCCCAGTGCCCGCCGCAGCGTCGTCCTGGCGACCTCCTTCAGGGCAGCACTCCAGGCGGAGGCCTTCCTCGTCAAAGACCTTGAAGAACAACACGGAGGCACCGTCGTACTCGAAGTGGATCGCGAGGGCGCCCTCCGCATGACAGACTCAGGCAATCTCGCCCCAGCCTCAGGTCATGAAGATCTTCCCGGAGGCAACAGCTCCAATCTCCGCTCCAGTTGATGGGGTATCGCAGTCGGCGTGTTGCAGCCAAGGCTCGCAAAGGCCCCTCGGCGGCGAAGAACTGCCGGAGGCATATCCAGGTGCTCGGGGGCATCGCCGCCCACATCACGAACTCACGCGAGGAGTCCGCAGCATGGACCCCTGGGGCGACGGCGTGCGCCTCCGCAGCACGGCGACCACGGTCCTGGCACGGGCGGTGCTGCTCACCGCTCCTCCCTCTGGAATCATCAGCATGAGCATATAAGGGAAATGGGTACCCAGGAGGCGGCCTCTCATAGCAAGGCCGCGACACCACCGGCCTCACGACCATCTCGCGGCGATGAGACCTCCTCTTTTTTGGCGGGATCAGCTCGGGCTCGTTGAGGGGAGCCTTGCCCTTCCTTGCGGTCGAGAACCTCCGGATCGGCGCCATGTCTGCACAAGCAAGGAGTGGAGCAAGGAAGGAGAAGAAGCGGGAGAGGTAGAGGAAAGATGGGCGACGGGGGCTCTGCCCCCCCTCCTCATTTATACAAGGAAAAGGCCAACCAGCTCCCCCATGATCACAGGTTATGATGGTTTTCCTTGCATGTCGCAGGGACTTGTCAAGTCAGGTAGTTGTCGAGGCAGCGTGGGAAAGCGGAGATGCCCATGTCCAATCAACCGCCACGCACCGACCAAGGCCCCAGGCTATTGGGGCCAGCGGCGCTCCGCACTTGACCTTTGGCTTCGCCTCGAAGCCAAGCCCGAGCGCGCCTTGGGCCCTGGGGGCTACTGTCGGCGTTTTGGGAATGAGGGTCCCCAGACATGCCTGCCTGCGGCCCATGGCGTGGCTTTGCAAGCAGGCATGTACGGCCCATCTTCATCAACAAGGCATTCAATACCTTCGCAAGGGGCTAAGCCTCGTGAGGCGAGCGACACAAGACCTCCTCAGGAGCGGCCTCACCAGGCTGGCTCGTGAGGGGTGAAGAGTTCAAGGCCAGGAAAACCTCACGAGGTTCTCGTGACATGAGCCATGACGATCGAGACTAGGCGGGCGCCAGCGCGCGCAGCGTCCTTGTTTCCTCTTTGGTGCTACGGGGTCAAGCGCTGGCGTGGAGTATCAAGGCGTCAACCAAAGGTTTCCATATCAATGCAACGAGACCAAGACCAGAAGGATGGCAAGACGGAGGTCACCATGGAGCCCAAGGCAGCGTCACCACCAGAGCCTTCTGTAGGCAAAGACCACTTTTGTCAGGATAAGTTGTACTAGCTGTCCCCTTTCAAATTAGTCGTTGTTGGCTCCCTTCCCGCTCAATATTTGGGGAGAGGACCAGGGCCTCTATAAATAGGACTAGCCACCACCATAGCTAGGGAGAGGAGATGAAGGGTGAGATCGAGAGAGATCAAGAGAGACCAGAACACACACAAGTTCGCCAAGCACAAGAACACCTCAACCTCAGGAGGCTGTTCTCCCCCTTGTACTGTTCATCATCAGCCCCAGAGGCAATCCACCACCACATTGGAGTAGGGTATTACACCACAACGGTGGACCGAACCAGTATAAATCTCGTGTCCTTTGTGTTTCGAGTTCGTCGAGTTAGTTCGTAAGATCTTAGCTAAACTAGGACGTGGATCAGTAGGGGGGAAATCTTCGCGTGCACCCCAGTGTTCGAACCTTAAGGGTTTTGCCGGAACCCTTGATCCGACATGGGCCGTCGATAAATGGGCCTCCAACAGGGCCGTAGAGTCGGTGGGCCTCGGGCCGTCGGATAAATGGGTCAACATGGGCCATAAACGAACGTAATTGGTATCGGACCAGCATGGTAACGATCCGTTAACAGGACGAAGGACATCAAAGGCTTAATTCTATCACAGGCATAATGGGTCGTTAATGGGCCAGAATATAGGATGGGCTGGAAACAGCGTGACGGGTTAACAGGCCAGAAACGGGCCGACTCTTGTCACAGGCCGAATTTGGCCCATTAGGGGAACATGCTAGTAAAATGCCGAAAGTAATCGAGGGTCGGAAAGGAGCCCAAGAACGTATGGGCCATCAATAGGCCGAAAGCTAACACGGGCTGGAAGCGACCCATGTGAATCATGGGCCGTTAACGGGTACAAAGAAATTTACTGTTCATTATGGCCTAGAGTCACCGTGGGCCTCTAAAGGGCCTAAAGATACGAAGGCCTCATATGGGCCAAAAGACGTCGTGGGCCATACATGGGCCGAAAGTGAAACGGGATGGTGTTATATTCGACGGCCCACATGACATTGTTAGGCCGATTTCGGGTAGTGCCTAACGGGTCGTGAGTTACTGGGCCGTAAAATGGGCTATTTGCGAAGAGACCATTGACAGGCTTTTCATGGGCCAACCTACTAACTTTTAACCAAGTAAAATGGGCCGACTTTTGTAAGCTAAATGGGCCAGTGGTGGGCCGTCGCACGTGTCGACATATCATAGGCGCCTATCTGACCCACTGACGAGCTGACACGTGTTTCCTCCAGCCAATCAAAATTTTACACGTGGAAATTTCCCATTGGTCCGGGCTGTTAACCGGTTATCAGATCCAAAACCGGACCCGATAGCTTAACAGTGGCTCGTAACAGTGGATGCCACGTGTTGGCCACCCTTGACGAAAGCACTTCTGTGACGCGCGATTTATCATCATGGAAGTGGACATTTCTGTGATGATAATTTTGGTAGTGTCATGGAACACTTCTACGATAGCACATGTATGACTATCTTGATTCTATCATAAAATCGTCATGGATGTACATGCATGACAGAAAACATGACCTACTGTGACAAACACGTATCATCACGGAAGTGTATTTTTTGTAGTGTAAACAGGAGGGATAGGATACGATGCACATTTTGCGGGACAGATGTGCATGCTGGAATAGCAAGGTTCAAGCGTCACCTAGCTGGGGCTAGTACTAAAGGGAAGAAGAATTCTATAAAATGCAAGAAGGTGCCTGATGCTATTTCAAAGGAGATGCTGGATTTTATGAAGGCCTACGCAAAGAAGCATAATATGCCAGGGGAGTCTGATAAAGAAGATATAGCAACTGGTGATGAAGAAGAGGATGCAACGGCAACTCAAACTAGTAGTAGGAAAACAGCAAAAAGGAAGGCCGAGATTGTACAAACTGAATTACCGACACAACAGGCTTCAAGAACAATTGTCGCGATGATTAGGAAGACTCTAGAAGAATTCATTGAGCTAAGGCACTCGAAGAATCCTTCTCAAGCCGCATTGAACACATGTTGCTTCAAAAGGACCACCAAGGATAAGGATAGAGTTGATGATCATTGGCAGCATTTTTCTTTGCTAGTGGCATTCCCTTCAATGTTACCCGATCAAGAGCCTTTGAGATTGCATTGGAGTCCACCGGGCAATATGGTCCAGGCTACATCCCCCCAACTATTCATGCTCTTAGTCTTCCACTTCTTGTGAAAGCAAAGAAGAAGACACATGCATTGAGAGAGCAATATGAGCTAGCTTGGCAACAGTATGGTTGCACACTAATGTCCAATGGGTGGACCGATGGGAGGGCTAGGCACTTGGTCAACTTCCTTGTCCATAGTCTAGCAAGGACTTTCTTGATTGATAGCGTTGACATATCAGCCCTAGTAGCCAACAAAGAATTGTTGGCAGAATTGATGGAGAAAAGAATCAGCGACATTGGAAGAGGCAACGTGGTTCAGATTTGCATAGATAATGGTGCCAAATACAAGGTAGCGGGTAGACTCTTAATGGAGAGGATCGCTACATTATGGTGGACCCCATGTGCAGCCCATTGTTTGAACCTTATGTTGGAGTCCATTTGCAAAATCAAGCAATTCAACGAGTGTATTACAAATGGAAAAAAGGGTGTCTACATTCATCTACAGGCATAGCAGGGTTTTAGATGAAATGAGAGTGAAGACCGGCAACCGTGATCTTGTGAGGGCTGGAGCTACTAGCTTTGCCACAAATTTTCTTAACTTGCAAACTGCTACCTCTTGAGCATGCGTTGGTTTTCCCTTGAAGAGGAAAGGGTGATGCAACAAAGTAGCGTAAGTATTTCCCTCAGTTTTTGAGAACCAAGGTATCAATCCAGTTGGAGATAACATGCAAGTCACCTACTACCTGCACAAACAATCAAGAACCTCGCAACCAACGTGATAAAGGGATTGTCAATCCCTTCACGGTCACTTGCGAAAGTGAGATCTGATAGAGATAGTAATATAAATATTTTTGGTATTTTTGTTGGATAGATTGGAAAATAAAGATTGCAAAATAGTAAATGAGATGCGATGTAAATAAAAGAGATGCAATATAATAAGAAAGAGGCCAGGGGGCCATAGGTTTCACTAGTGGCTTCTCTCAAGATAGCATCTATTACGGTGGGTGAACAAATTACTGCCGAGCAATTGATAGAAGAGCGCATAGTTATGAGAATATCTAGGCGATGATTATGAATATATGCATCACGTCCATATTAAGTAGACTGAAACGATTCTTCATCTACTACTATTACTCCACACATCGACAACTATCCAACATGCATCTAGAGTATTAAGTTCATCAGAACAGAGTAACGCTTTAGGCAAGATGACATGATGTGGAGGCATAAACTCACGCAATATGATATAAACCCCATCTTTTTATCCTCGATGGCAACAATATGATACATGCCTTGCTGCCCCTACTGTCACTAGGAAAGGACACCGCAAGATTGAACCCAAAGCTAAGCACTTCTCCCATTGCAAGAAAGATCAATCTAGTAGGCCAAACTAAACCGATAATTCGAAGAGACTTGCAAAGATATCAAATCATGCATATAAGAATTCAGAGAAGAACCAAATATTATTCATAGATAAACTTGATCATAAATCCACAATTCATAGGATCTCGGCAAACACACCGCAAAAATAATTACGTCGAATAGATCTCCAGGAACATCGAGGAGAACTTTGTATTGAGAACGAAAGAGAGAGAAGAAGCCATCTAGCTAATAACTATGGACCCGAAGGTCTGTGGCAAACTACTCACACATCATCGGAGAGGCTATGGTGTTGATGTAGAAGCCCTCTATGATCGAATCTGTAACACCCTCGATGCGGCTATATCTCCCACGTGTCGAAGCACGACTTAGAGGCATAACCGCATTGAAAGCAATGTCGCAAGTGAGGTAATCTTCACACAACCCATGTAATACATAAGGGAAAAAGATACATAGTTAGCTTACAATCGCCACTTCACTCAATACATGAATTAAAGCATTACATTCATCCAAATACACTCAAGGTCCGACTATGGAACCAAAATAAAAGAAGACTACCCCAAATGCTACAGAGATCCCCGATCGACCCCAACTGGGCTCCACTACTGATCAACTAGAACGAAACAACACAAAGGATAAGATCTTCATCGAGCTCCTTGAGCTTGGTTGCGTCACCTGCTCGGTAACATCGGCACCTGCAAACTGGTTTTGGAAGTATCTGTGAGTCACGGGGACTCAGCAATCTCACACTCTCGCGATCAAGACTATTTAAGATTATAGGTAAGGCAAAAGGTATGAGGTGGAGATGCAGCAAGCGACTAGCATATATGGTGGCTAACATACGCAAAAGAGAGCGAGAAGAGAAGGCAAAGCGCGGTCGAGAAACTATGATCAAGAAGTGATCCTAGAACAACCTACGTCAAGCATAACTCCAACACCGTGTTTACTTCCCGGACCCCGCCGAGAAGAGACCATCACGGCTACACACGCGGTTGATGTATTTTAATTAAGATCAACTTCAGGTTTTCTACAACCGGACATTAACAAATTCCCATCTGCCCATAACCGCGGGTATAGCTTTTGAAAGTTCAAATCCCTGTAGGGGTGTCCCAACTTAGCCCATCACAAGCTCTCACGGTCAACGAAGGATATTCCTTCTCCCAAGACAATCTGATCAAACTCGGCATCCCGGTTACAAGACATCCTCGACAATGGTAAAACAAGTCCAGCAAAGCCACCCAGATGTGCCGACAAATCCCAATAGGAGCTACACATATCTCGTTCTTAGGGCACACCGGATGAGCAAGACGTCGGGTGGGCCATCCCAGAGTTGCCACTGGTAGCTCCGGACATCGCTCAGTTTGGACCAACACT
>NC_041380.1:315669542-315704095 GCF_002162155.2 Triticum dicoccoides | reverse complement strand
AAAATAAAGATGACCCTTGGGCTGGCCTAACCCAAGGGAAAAAGAGGCTAGGTGGCGAATGGTAAAACCAAAGTTGGGCCTTGCTGGAGTTGTTTTATTCAAGGTGAACTGTCAAGGGGTTCCCATTATAACCCAACCATGTAAGGAACGCAAAATCCGGGAACATAACACCGATATGACGGAAACTAGGACGACAAGAGTGGAACAAAACAACAGGCATAAGGCCGAGCCTTCCACCCTTTACCAAGTATATAGATGCATTAATTAAATAAGAGATATTGTGATATCCCAACAAAATATCCATGTTCCAACAAGGAACAAACTCCAATCTTCACCTGCAACTAACAATGCTATAAGAGGGGCTGAGCAAAGCGGTAACATAGCCAAACAATGGTTTGCTAGGACAAGGTGGGTTAGAGGCTTGGCTTAACAATATGGGAGGCATGATATAGAAAATGGTAGGTATCGCAGCATAGGCATAGCAAAAGAGCGAGCAACTAAGCAAGCAAAGATAGAAGTGATTTCGAGGGTATGGTCATCTTGCCTGAAATCCCGCAAGGAAGAAGAACGAGTCCATGAAGAAGACAAACGGACATAGTCGAATGGGTCCTCACAAATGCGACGTTATCGGAACCAACCCGAAGAAGCAACACCGGAAAGAAGCACACAACATAGTAAACAACCAACACATGAACATGGCATGATATGCGGGATGCGGTATGTGATGCATATGCATGATTTGGAAAGGAATGATTGAACCTGGCCTCAACTTGGAAATCCAAGAGTGCCACTGGAAAGAGGAGTTGATTTTGATCGATATCGATATAAAGATCACCGGAATCGGATGCACGGTTTGGAAATGACAAGCAAAACGAATATGGCACCGGTATGCGATAAACAGCAAGTAGCCTCCTAAATGCATCAAGCTAAATAAGCTACTGCACTCAAACATGGCAACAAAATACATGGCAGGGATCCACTCATGATGCTTGACAAAAGATGAACATTGAGCTACGGCTAATTCACTCAATAACAGGTTCAAACAAGCATGGCAAAAGTGCAAAAGATAACAAATTTCAGACTTAGTGAAATTAACAGCATGTCAGGAATTTATCATCAGGAAGCAATGTTTAGAGCACGATAACTACATGCTACAGGAACATATCATGTCAAAGCAAGGCATGGCATGAAGCTACTCAAAGCATATAACAAAAGTCCCCTAGTGACCATGAGCCAAAAGGGATAAGAAAATACAATTGCAAGCATGTGAACATAGCAAAAACATAAACAGATTCAGACTGTGAAAAACTGGAGCATGGCAAAACAGATAACGAGTAGACGTGTTTACGAGCTTTATGCACACACTACGAGGCATTTCATGACAAACTAAGCATACACCCAGCAAATAGACATGGCATAGAAGCTAGACATGGCAAGAACAACATCATAGCATGCACGGATCAACAACAACAAGCTCGGCAAAATTGCTAAACATGTTAACAATCTGCCAGGAACATTTTATAGCAAAAGTAGAGCTCGATTGACTCAATCTAGGGTGATCCATGGCATACACCCTTGTAAAGATAACATGGCATTCTACAAAACACATGTGGAGCTCAAGATCATAGCATGCACACATTAATCATGGCAAAAATGACAAAAGGGCATTTGCTGAAACAGATCTGAAACTATCATTACATAGCCCTCTTCCAACAGCATTTCGGGCATCAAGATGAGCTCAAATGAAAATGATGCAATGAGATGAAATGATGTACTCTCGAGATGAACAATTTGATATGCTACACGCATGAATCGGAGCTACGGTGAGGAAGTTATGATGCGTCAAAGATGCATAAAAAATACTGAAATCCTCGGGACTTGGCAGAAATTTCACCACCTCGAAGCAAAAGTCAACGGCGGCGCGGGGAACGAAGATGGCCGGAGACGCGCGCATGCGGCGAAGCACATGGTGGTGGCGGCGAAGCACCTGGCGGGCGGCGCGGGGATCCAGCGCAGGGCGGGCGCGCGAGTGCGGCCCCGGGCCCCGATGGGATCGG
This sequence comes from Triticum dicoccoides, assembly GCF_002162155.2. Taxonomy (NCBI): domain Eukaryota; kingdom Viridiplantae; phylum Streptophyta; class Magnoliopsida; order Poales; family Poaceae; genus Triticum; species Triticum dicoccoides. The sequence goes on along the minus strand of NC_041380.1, from coordinate 315,702,038 downwards.
GCGGGCCTGCCCCAGGCCCGGGCGGGCCGCGGCGGGGCTGGAGGAGAGAGAGGGCGGCGGGATGAGCTGGCAGCGCGGGATTCGTCGGGGCGGCGGGATGAGCTGGCAGCGCGGGATTCGTCGGGGCGGCGGCTGGACATGTTCGGGCGCGGTGGGGGTTTCGTCTGGCGGCGCGAGGAGGACGAAGTTAGGGTTTCATCCGCGCGAGAATTTCGGAGGAGAGCACATATTTATAGGTAGAGGGAGCTAGGAGAGTCCAAATGAGGTGCGGTTTTCGGCCACGCGATCGTGATCGAACGACCGAGATGATGGAGGGGTTTAGGTGGGTTTTGGGCCACTTTGGAGGGGTGTTGGGCTGCAACACACATGAGGCCTTTTCGGTCCCTCGGTTAACCGTTGGAGTATCAAACAAAGTCCAAATGATACGAAACTTGACAGGCGGTCTACCGGTAGTAAACAAAGGCCACATGACAAGTCTCGGTCCAATCCGAGAATGTTTAACACCCGCACACGAAAATAGGTAGAAAAGGACACTGGATGACATAGGAGCGCCGGATTGCAAAATGGACAACGGGGAAAATGCTTGGATGCATGATACGAACATGTATGCAAATGAAATGCACATGATGACATGATATGGAATGCATGACACTCAAGCAAAAGACAAGGCAACAACAGCGAATAACTGGAGGACACCTAGCACATCGGTCTCGGGGCATCACAGAATCCCCCTCCGGCAGATCACCGGAAAAGACCCCAGATGGGATCTCACGGGTACAAAAGGTTGCGGCGGTGGACAAGTGGTTCCATGGCTCTCCTTAATGTTTTTAGGGTATAAGAGTATATATAGGCGAAAGAAGTACGTCGGTGGAGCTCCGTGGGGCCCACAAGGGTGGGGGGCGTGCCCTCCTACCTCGTGGAAGCTTCGCAGAGTTCTAGACTTCCACTCCAAGTCTCCTGGTTTGCGTTTGTTCCAGGAAAGAGCCTCGCAAAGGTTTTGTTCCATTTGATATTCCTTTTCTACGAAACATTGAAATAGGCAAAAAAAACAGAAACTCGCACTGGGCCTTCGGTTAATAGGTTAGTCCCAAAAATAATATAAAAGAGCATATTAAAGCCCATTAAACATCCAAAACAAATAATATAATAGCATGGAACAATAAAAAATTATATATACGTTGGAGACGTATCAAGCATCCCCAAGCTTAATTCCTGCTCGTCCTCGAGTAGGTAAATGATAAAAACAGAATTTTTGATGTGGAATGCTACCTAACATGATTTTCAATGTAATTTTCTTTATTGTGGCATGAATATTCAGATCCAAAAGATTCAAGACAAAAGTTTAATATTGACATAAAAATAATAATACTTCAAGCATGCTAACCAAGCAATTATGTCTTCTCAAATTAACATAGCCAAAGAAAGCTCATCCCTACAAAATCATATAGTTTGGCCATGCTTCATTTCCGTCACACAAAATGCTCCCATCAGGCACAACCCCGATGACAACCAAGCAATTGTTTCATACTTAGCTTTTTCAAAAAAATTCAACTTTCATGCAATATATGAGCGTGAGCCATGGACATAACACTATAGGTGGAATAGAATGGTGGTTGTGGAGAAGACAAAAAGGAGGAAGATAGTCTCACATCAACTAGGCATATCATTGGTCTATGGAGATGCCGATCGCTAGATATCAATGTGAGTGAGTAGGGATTGCGATGCAACAGATGCACTAGAGCTATAAGTGTATGAAAGCTCAACAAAAGAAACTAAGTGGGTGTGCATCCAACTTGCTTGCTCATGAAGACCTAAGGCAATTTGAGGAAGCCCATCATTGGAATATACAAGCCAAGTTCTATAATGAAAAATTCCTGCTAGTATATGAAAGTGACAACATAAGAGACTCTCTATAATGAAAAATTCCCACTAGTACATGAAAGAAGTACGAGAGGGGGCTCCGAGGGGCGCACAACCCACCAGGGTGCGTCTGGGGGCCTAGGCGCGCCTAGGTGGGTTGTGCCCACCTCGATGGCCTCCCGAACCGCCTCTTTGCTCTATAAATACCCCCAATATTGCAGAAACCCTAGGGGAGTTGATGAAAATCAATTCTAGCCGCCGCAAGTTCCAGAAAGCATAGATCCAATCTAGACACCATCACGGAGGGGTTCATCATGCTCATTGGTGCCTCTAAGATGATGTGTGAGAAGTTCATTGTAGACCTACGGGTCCGTAGTTAGTAGCTAGATGGCTTTCTCTCTCTCTCTCTCTCTCTCTCTCTCTCTCTCTCTCTCTCTCTCTCTTTTGATTCTCAATACAATGGTCTCTTGGAGATCTATTTGATGTAACTCTTTTTGTGGTGTGTTTGTTGGGATCCGTTGAACTTTGAGTTTATGATCTGATCTATGTTTTTATCCATGAAAGTTATTTGAGTTTCTTTGATTTCTTATATGCATGATTACTTCTAGCCACGTATTTCTTCTTCGAAGAATCTTTGGTTTAATTAGGCCAACTAGATCGATTTTTCTTGCCATGGGAAGAGGTGCTTGTGATGGGTTCGATCTTACAGTGCTTGATCCCAGTTAAAGAAGGGGAACTGACACATACGTATCGTTGCTATTAAGGATAACAAGATGAGGTTCATTTCTACATAAATATACCTTGTCTACATCATGTCATCGTTCTTATCGCATTACTCCGTTTCTCCATGAACTTAATACACTAGATGCATGTTGGATAGCTGTCGATGTGTGGAGTAATAGTAGCAGATGCAGGCAGGACTCGGTCTACTAATCTTGGATGTGATGCCTATATAATTATCATTTCCTGGATATCGTCATGATTATTTGAAGCTCTATCTATTGCCCAACAGTAATTTGTTTACCCACTATATGCTACTTTTCTCGAGAGAAGCCACTAGTGAAATCTACGGCCCCGGGTGTCTTCTTTATTATATTTGCCTTCGTGATATATTTTTATTTGCTTTTATTTTCAGATCTATTAATCTAAAAATACAAAAATACCTTTCTGTGATTTATTATTGTTCATTTTATCTCGCGTTCCCACGAGATCTATTTATCCAATCTACTACAATTTTACCTATATTTTTACTCGTGAGGGATTGACAACCCCTCTCTAACATCAGGTTTCAAGTATTTGTTCTTTGTGTGCAGGAGTTGTTTATGTGGTGTTGCGTGGTTCTCTTACTAGTTCGATAACCTTGGTCTCATCAATGAGGGAAATAACTACCGTAGCTGTGCTGTATCATCCATTCCTTTTGGGGAAATACCGACGTAGTTCAAGTTGCATCATAGAGTTGCAGGACCTCCACGGGGTTGGAAGTGCCATCATAGCGGGGACGAAGCTCTGGCTTGAACTTCACGGGCCACCCCACGTGGTGTAGCTCGCGGGTGAAGGGAAGGCAGACCCCACTGTAGGAGACGATGCCGCCGATGAGGGCGGCACGGTTCTGGCGGCCGACCACGGCGATGTCCTAGATGGTGCGGTTCTGGCAGTCGCGGCGCTTCTCGATGAGCATGCGCATGTCACGCGACGCGCGCTGGATGATTGGGCAGCTGGGGTCGTGGTGGTGCAGCGAGGATGCGCTGTCGGACAGTTCCGTCGCGGGCGCCGCGGCGTCATCGTCGGCCGGAGGAGATGGAGGAGGCGCATCATGTCCTACTCGTGCGCCATGCGACAACTGATGAGGTAGAGGGTGGGAAGGAGCAGGGTGAGGGAGTCCTGTATTAAGGGGTCCTCGGGCTGCCAGCCTACTATATACGAACCAAGTGGTCACAAAGGCATGCCTCGGCTCCCTTCTACACCGCAAAACTCTAGGGGCTAGTCACTAGTCCGTGTCGTCAAGCTCATATGGGTAAGTGAAAGCAATAAAGCCGCATAGTCCGATTGCCTAGTCTCTCTCACGCACTACCGTCTTCGGGCACCAAGACGTTGCCTAAGGGTAACAGTGCGGAGATGAAGCACCCCTCGTCCTATTTACTTGGGGGCTAAAGCCGACAACTGGTAGCTTTCAGAATAATAAACAGCTGCACATGAGTCAAAAATAAAATATATAACATACAAACGGACCACATTATAAACCAAAATGTTAGGACGATAACTTAATACAAAATCACTCAATGATTACATCCTTCGAGCACTGGCCCTCTATCGCCCGAGCACCTTCCATAACTTGTGTGAAATATAGCTCGAGGTGGCAGTGCTCCTTCCCAACTGGCGGAGGACCAGTGGCCATATCCATCGGCTTGATCTTCGGTCAATGAACTGAAGGAAATATGCCCTAGAGGCAATAATAAAGTTATTAATTTATATTTACTTATATCATGATAAATGTTTATTATTCATGCTAGAATTGTATTACACGGAAACTTGATACATGTGTCAATACATAGACAAAACACCGTGTCCCTAGTAAGCCTCTACTAGACTAGTCGTTAATCAACGATGGTTAAGTTTCCTAACCATAGACATGTGTTGTCATTTGATGAACGGGATCACATCATTAGGAGAATGATGTGATGGACAAGACCCATCCGTTAGCATAGCATATTGATCATTCAGTCTTATTGCTATTGCTTTCTTCATGTCATATACATATTCTTTTGACTATGAGATTATGCAACTCTCAGATACCGGAGGAATGCCTTGTGTGCTATCAAACGTCACAACATAATTGGGTGATTATAAAGATGCTCTATAGGTATCTCCGAAGGTGTTTGTTGGGTTGGCATAGATCGAGATTGGGATTTTACACTCCGAGTATCGGACAGGTATCTCTGGGCCCTCTCGGTAATACACATCATAAGCTTGAAAGCAGACGACTAAGGAGTTAGTCACGAGGTGGTGTATTACGGAATGAGTAAAGAGACTTGCCAGTAACGAGATTGAACTAGCTGTGAAGATACCGACAATCGAATCTCGGGCAAGTAACATACCGATGACAAAGGAAAAAACATATGTTGTCATTATGGTACGATCGATAAAGATCTTCGTAGAATACGTGGGAACCAATATGAGCATCCAAGTTCCGTTGCTAGTTATTGACCGGAGAGGTGTCTCAGTCATGTCTACATAGTTTTCGAACCCGTAGGGTCCGCACGCTTAACATTCGATGATGATTTTGTATTATATGAGTTATGTGATTTGGTGACCGAATATTGTTCGGAGTCCTGGATGAGATTACGTGCATAATGAGGAGTCTCGAAATGGTCGAGAGGTAAAGATTCATATATTGAACAATGATATTCGGACACCGGAAGTTTTTCGGGGGTACCGGGTATATATCGGGTCACCGGAAGGGGTTCTGGCATCCCTCGGCAACTACATGGGCCTAATGGGCCAAGCAGGGGACAGACCAGCCCCTCGGGGGCTGGTGCGCCCCATGTAGTCCAAAATAAGGGGGGTGGAAAGAGGGGAAGAGAGAAATTCGGCCTCCCTATTCCTTCTCTCCTCCCTCTTCCTTCCTTCCCCCTCCGGATGAATATGGAAAGGGGGGAGGCCGAATTGGGAGGCACCCAAGTAGGATAACTCCTTCTTGGGGCACACCCTTGGCTACCTCTCCTCCCCTCCAACTTATATATATGAGGGGGGCACCTCTAGAACAAACATCAACACTTGTTAGCCATGTGTGGCGCCCCCTCCATAGTTTACGCCTCCAGTCATATTCACGTAGTGCTTAGGCGAAGACCTGCGCGGATCACTTCACCATCACCATCACCACGCCGTTGTGCTAAGGAACTCTCCCTCGACACTTTGCCGAATCAAGAGTTCGAGGGGCGTCATCGAGCTGAACGTGTGCAAAACTCGGAGGTGTCGTACGTTCGGTGCTTGATCGGTCAGAACGAGAAGAAGTTTAACTACGTCAACCACGTTGTCAAACGCTTCCACCTTCGGTCTACGAGGGTGCGTGGACACACTCTCCCCCTCTCGTTGCTATGCATCTCCTAGATAGATCTTGCATGAGCGTAGGAATTTTTTTGAAATTGCATGCTACATTTCCCAACAGTGGCATCCGAGCTAGGTCTATGCGTAGATGATATGCACGAGTAGAACACAAAGGTTGTGGGCGGTGATCGTCATAATGCTTACCACCAATGTCTTATTTTGATTCGGCGGTATTGTTGGATGAAGCGGCCCAGACCAACCTTACATGACCACGTTCATGTGACCGGTTCCACCGACAGACATGCAACTAGTTTTGCATAAAGGTGGTTGGCGGGTGTCTGTTTCTCCAACTTTAGTTGAATCAAATTTGACTGTGGCCAGTCATTGTTGAAGGTTAAAACAGCAAACTTGATAAATCGCTGTTGTGGTTTTGATGCGTAGGTAAGAATGGTTCTTGCTAGAAGCTCGTAGCAGCCACGTAAAACTTGCAACAACAAAGTAGAGGACGTCTAACTTGTTTTTGCAGGGCATGTTGTGATGTGATATGGTAAAGACATGATGTGATATACGTTATTTTACGATATGATCATGTTTTGTAAAAGTTATCGGTAACTGGCAGGAGCCATATGGTTGTATCTTTACTGAATGAAATGCAAACGCCATGTAATTGCTTTACTTTATCACTATGTGTTAGCAATAGTTGTGGAAGCAATAGTCGGTGAGACGACCACGACACTACGATGGAGATCAAGATATCAAGCCGGTGATGATGGAGATCATGACGGTGCTTTGGAGATGGAGATCAAAGGAACAAGATGATGATGGCCATATCATGTCAGATATTTTGATTGCATGTGATGTTTATCTTTTATGCATCTTATTTTGCTTAGTACGGCGGTAGCATTATAAGATGATCCCTTACGAAAATTTCAAGGTATAAGTGTTCTCCCTGAGTATGCACCATTGCGACAGTTTGTCATGTTGAGACACCATGTGATGATCGGGTGTGATAAGCTCTACGCTCACATACACCAGGTGCAAGACAGTTTTGCACATGCAGAATACTCGGGTTAAACTTGACAAGCCTAGCATGTACAGACATGGCCTCGAAACACTGGATACGGAAAGTTCGAACGTGAATCATATAGTAGATATGATCAACATAGAGATGTTAACCATTGAAAACTACTCCATCTCACGTGATGATCAGACATGGTTTATTTGATATGGATCACGTGATCATTTAGATGACTCGAGGGATGTCCATCTAAGCAGGAGTTCTTAAGTAATATGATTAATTGAACTTAATTTATCATGAACTTAGTCTTGATAGTTTTTGCATATCTATGTTGTAGATGAATATCTCGTGTAGTAGTTCCCCTATGTTTTTGATATGTTCCTAGAGAAAACTAAGTTTAAAGATGATAGTAGCAATGATGCGGATTGGGTCCGTGATCTGAGGATTATCCTCGTTGCTACACAGAAGAATTATGTCCTTGATGCACCGCTAGGTGACAGACCTATTGCAGGAGTAGATGCAGATGTTATGAAAGGTTGACAAGCTTGGTATGATGACTACTTGATAGTTTAGTGCACCATGCTTTACGGCTTAGAATCGGGACTTCAAAAACGTTTTGAATGCCATGGAGCATATAAGATGTTTCAAGAGTTGAAATTGGTATTCCAGACTCATGCCCATGTCGAGAGGTTTGAGACCTCTGACAAGTACTTTGCCTACAAGATGGCGGAGAATGGCTCAACCAGTGAGCATATAATCAGAATGTCTGGGTAGTACAATCGCTTGAATCAAGTGGGAGTTAATCTTCTAGATAAGATAGTGATTGATAGAGTTCTCTAGTCACTATCACCAAGCTACTAGAACTTCGTGATGAACTATAGTATGCAAGGGATGACGAAAACAATTCCCGAGCTCTTCGCGATGCTGAAATCGGCGAAGGTAGAAATCAATAAAAAAGCATTGAGTCTTCATGGTTTACAAGACCACTAGTTTCAAGAAAAAGGGAAAGGAAAAGAAAGGGAACTTCAAGAAGAATGACAAGAAAGTTGCCACTCCCATGAAGAAGCCCAAAGCTAGAACTAAGCCTGAAACTGAGTGCTTCTACTGCAAAGGGAATGGTCACTGGAAGCGGGACTACCCCAAATACTTGGCGGATAAGAAGGATGGCAAAGTGAACACAGGTATATTTGATATACATGTTATTGATGTCTACTTTACTAGTGTTCATAGTAACCCCAGGGTATTTGATACCGTTTCAGTTGATAAGATTAGTAACTCAAAATAGGAGTTGCAAAATGAACAAAGACTAGTTAACGGCGTGGTGATGATGTGCGTTGGAAGTGATTCCAAGGTTGATAAGATCACCATCACACACTCTCCTCTACCTTCGGGATTAGTGTTGAACCTAAATAAATGTTATTTGGTGTTTGCGTTGAGCATGAATATGATTGGATCATGTTTATTGCGATACGGTTATTCATTTAAGTCAGAGAATAATTGTTGTTCTGTTTACACAAATAAAACCCTCTATGGTCATACACCCAATGTAAATGGTTTATTGAATCTCAATCGTAGTGATACACATATTCATAATATTGATGCCAAAAGATGCAAAGTTGATAATGATAGTGCAACATATTTGTGGCACTACCATTTAGGTCATATTGCTGTAAAGCGCATGAAGAAACTCCATGCAGACGGGCTTTTGGAATCACTTGATTATGTATCATTTGATACTTGCGAACCATGCCTCACGGGCAATATTACTAAAACTCCATTCTCCGGAACAATGGAGCGAACCAATGAATTATTGGAAATAATACATATAGATGTATGCAGTCCAATGAGTGTTGAGGCACGTAGTGGGTATCATTATTTTCTGACCTTCACAGATGATTTGAAAAGATATGGGTATATCTACTTAATGAAACACAAGTCTGAGACATTTCAAAAGTTCAAAGAATTTCAGAGTAAAGTGGAGAATCATCGTAACATGAAAATAAAGTTTCTACAATTTGATCGCGGAGGCGAATATTTGAGTTATGAGTTTGGCCTTCATTTAAAACAATGTGGAATAGTTTCACAACTCACGCCACCTGGAACACCACAACGTAATGGTGTGTCCGAATGTCATAACCGTACTTTATTAGATATGGTGCGATCTATGATGTCTCTTACCGATTTACCACTATCGTTTTGGGGTTATGCATTAGAGACAGCTGCATTCACTTTAAATAGGGCACAGTCTAAATCCGTTGAGACGACACCATATGAATTGTGGTTTCGCAGGAAACTTAAGCCGTCGTTTCTTAAAGTTTGGGGTTGCGATGCTTATGTAAAAAAGCTTCAGCCTGATAAGCTCAAACCCAATGGAGAAGTGAATCTTCACAGGATACCCAAAAGAAACTGTTGGATACGCCTTCTATCACAGATCCGAAGGCAAGATCTTTGTTGCTAAGATTGGATCCTTTCTAGAGAAGAAGTTTCTCTCGAAAGAAGTGAGTGGGAGGAAAGCAGAACTTGATGAGGTAATTGTACCTTCTCTCGAAATGGAAAGTAGCTCATCCCAGAAAACCATTCCTGTGATGCCTAGACCAACTAGAGAGGAAGCTAATGATAATGATCATGAAACTTCAGATCAAGTTACTACTAAACTTCGTAGGTCAACCAGAGCACGTTCCGCACTAGAGTGGTACGGCAATCCTATTCTGGAAGTCATGTTACTAGACCATGACGAACCTATGAAGTATGAGGAAGTGATGATGAGCCCAGATTCCGATAAATGGCTTGAGGCCATGAAATCTGAGGTAGGATCCATGTATGAGAACAAAGTGTGGACTTTGGTTGACTTGGCCGATGATCGGCAAGCCATAGAGAATAAACGGATCTTCAAGAAGAAGACTGACGATGATGGTAATATTACTATCTACAAAACTTGACTTGTTGCGAAAGGTTTTCGACAAGTTCAAGGAGTTGACTACGATGAGACCTTCTCACCCGTAGCGATGCTTAAGTCTGTCCAAATCATGTTAGCAATTGTCGCATTTTATGATTATGAAATCTGGCAAATGGACGTCAAAGCTGCATTACTTAATGAATTTCTTAAAGAAGAGTTGTATATGATGCAACCAGAAGGTTTTGTCGATCCTGAAGGTGCGAAAAAAGTCTGCAAGCTCCAGCGATCCATTTATGGACTGGTGCAAGCATCTCAGAGTTGGAATATACGCTTTGATGAGGTGATCAAAGCATATGGTTTTATATAGACTTTTGGAGAAGCCTGTATTTACAAGAAAGTGAGTGGGAGCTCTGTAGCACTTCTAATATTATATGTGGATGACATATTGTTGATTGGAAGTGATATAGAATTTCTGGATAGCATAAAAGGATACTTGAATAAAAGTTTCTCAATGAAAGACCTCGGTGAAGCTGCTTATATATTGGGCATCAATATCTATAGAGATAGATCAAGACGCTTAATAGGACTTTCACAAAGCACATACCTTGATAAAGTTTTGAAGAAGTTCAAAATGGATCAGTCAAAGAAAGGGTTCTTGCCTATGTCATAAGGTGTGAAGTTGAGTAAGACTCAAAACTCGACCACGACAGAATATAGAGAGAGAATGAAAGTCATTCCCTATGCCTCAATCATATGTTCTATAAAGTATGCCATGTTGTGTACCAAACCTGTTGTGTGACTTGCCATGAGTTTGGCAAGGGGGTACAATAGTGATCCAGGAATAGATCACTAGACAACGGTCAAAATTATCCTTAGTTACCTTAAAGAGGACTAAGGAAATGTTTCTCGGTTATGGAGGTGATAAAGAGTTCGTCGTAAAGAGTTACGTCGATGCAAGCTTTGACACTAATCCGGATGACTCTGAGTCTCGACCTGGATACATATTGAAAGTGGGAGAAATTATCTAGAGTAGCCCCATAAAGAGCATTGTAGACATAAAAATTTGCAAAATACATACGGATCTGAATGTAGCAGACCCGTTGACTAAACTTCTGTCACAAGCAAAACATGATCAGACCTTAGTACCCTTTGGGTGTAGGTCACATGGCGATGTGAACTATTGGTGTTAATCGCATGGCGATGTGAACTAGATTATTGAATCTAGTGCAAGTGGGAGACTAAAGGAAATATGCCCTAGAGGCAATAATAAAGTTTTTATTTTATATTTCCTTATATCATGATAAATATTTATTATTCATGCTAGAATTTTATTAAACGGAAAATTGATACATTTGTGGATACATGGACGAAAACTGTGTCCCTAGTAAGCCTCTACTAGACTAGCTCGTTAATAAAAGATGGTTAAGTTTCCTAACAATTGACATGTGTTGTCATTTGATGAACGGAATCACATCATTAGGAGAATGATGTGATGGACAAGACCCATCTGTTAGCATAGCATATTGATCCTTCAGTTTTATTGCTATTGCTTTCTTCATGTCATATACATATTCCTTTGACTATGACATTATGCAACTCCTGGATACTGGAGGAATGCCTTGTGTGCTATCAAACGTCACAACATAACTGAGTGATTATAAAGATGCTCTACAAGTATCTCCGAAGGTGTTTGTTGGGTTGGCATAGATTGAGATTGGGATTTGTCACTCCGAGTATCGGAGAGGTATCTCTAGGCCCTCTCGGTAATACACATCATCAGCTTGCAAGCAAACGACTAAGGAGTTAGTCATGAGGTGATGTATTACGTAACGAGTAAAGAGACTTGCCGGTAACGAGATTGAACTAGGTATGAAGATATCGATGATCAAATCTCGGGGAAGTAACATACCAATGACAAGGTGAATAATGGATGTTGTCATTATGGTACGAACGATAAAGATCTTCGTAGAATATGTGGGAACCAATATGAGCATCTAGGTTCCGATGTTGGTTATTGGCCGGAGAGGTGTCTCAGTCATGTCTACATAGTTCTCGAACCCGTAGGGTCCGCACGCTTATTGTTCGATGATGATTTTGTATTATATGAGTTAGGTGATTTGGTGACCGAATGTTGTTCGGAGTCCCAATGAGATCTCGGACATGATGAGGAGTCTTGAAATGGTTGAGAGGTAAAGATTCATATATTGGACGATGATATTAGAACACCGGAAGTGTTCCGGGGGTACCGGTTACATATCAGGTCACCGGAAAGCGTTTTGGGCATCCCCCCGGCAACTACATGGGCCTAATGGGCCAAGAAGAGGACAGACCAGCCCCTAGGGGGCTGGTGCACCCCATGTAGGCCAAAATAAGGGGGGAGGAAAGAGGGGAAGAAAGAAAGGAATGGGAGCAATTCGTCCTCCCCCTTCCTTCTCTCCTCCCTCTTCCTTCCTCCCCCCTCCGGATGAATATGGAAAGGGGGGAGGCCGAATTGGGAGGCGCCCAAGTAGGATTCCTCGTACTTGGGGTGCCCCCTTGGCTGCCTCTCCTCCCACCACTACATGATACTGCTAACGCGACACTACGATCAGAGACCTTTGCCGAAACTGTGTGCGATGCAATAATCGCAAACGGTGGTGTAAAAAACTTTCAAAAAGGTGCAAAACGTTTGCGATGGCGGAGCCATCAAACACGGTTCAGATTTTAGTTGCGTGTGTGATGCAGGGCACATGGTTAATCCATTCCAACTTTTTGCGATGAGGCGGAACAATAGAAACGGGCACTACTAGGGAAAAGCCTAGCAGCAGCGCGGGTTTTAGGTATAGCAGTAGCGCGGGGTCCCGCGCTACTGATACGACGCTACAGCTAACCTGTAGCAGCAGCGCGTGTCTTCCTGCGCTACTGGTATACAAGCGTATCAGCAGCGTGTGGTATTAAAGCGCGCTACTGCTAATAGCTCTGGCGCACTTTACTAGGCCGCGCTACTGCTAGTGGCACGCTGCTGCTAACTTTTCTCCACTCGCTACTGCTAATTTTATTAGTTTTTGTTTTTTTGCATACTTGTTTTGTATTTGAACAGGCTTTATACAAGAATCTTTAGCACATACAAATGGCATCATCATACGCATATAAATGGCTACAAGACCACAAATGCAATCATAGCATATGCATACAAATAGTCTCATCATAATCATCATCCAATACAAAGTGGTCTCTCGTCATCATCTCGAAAATAATGATACATGCAAGTCTCGAATACTTGCAACTACAACTTCATCCATCTAAACAATGATATACACGAGAAGTGCTATCACTATGAGTGATAGCGGAACTATGCAGTACATGAGGCGGCGGTTATGAGGCCTCTCTCGCGCTAGCGTGTACCTCAAGTAACTAGCTTGTGCTTCTTGTCTGCTTTTGGAGCCTTTATGGCTGGCGCCCGAGACCCCCTCCACTTGCGCATAACACTCATACCACTCGTCGTACACTCCCGCAACCTTCCCTTCGTACACGACATAGCACTCCTTCACCATCAAGAATCTACATATCTGTTAGAGATGCATCTTCATCAAGAGAATGTACGATCATATGCAACAAAATATACTAGAGCAACACGAAAAAGAAAGGGTTAGAAACTAGATGCAACATATAGTACACAAACTATAACTAGAGGTATGCATGTCATCGTACCCAAACTAACAAAGTAGCATTACGCAAGTTCGGCAGGGACCATGGACATCACAAAGTTTAATTGCTATAGAAAGTATACAAGTTCAACCGACATATATCATCATCATCGACATCGTAAATCACTAGAAGTTCCATCCTTCCATATCATCAAGGATGGACCCTAGCTTCTTGAACGGCGTGAGGTCATGGTGTTGCATGCCTATGCGAGTTCGGACGTCAGCTCGTGATATAGGGCCGTGGTGGAACACCCCCTTCTCGTTGACGATTTATTTCATGATGATCATCGCAATGTCCCTTTGGATGCGAAAGAAGTCATCTCTAAGTTTATAATCCGCTTCTCCGTGAGATTCTACCCACTTGCAGATATGATCATCGTTTTTGGTTGTCATATGAAGCTTTTGGTGACCCATGTTGAACTCAATCATGAGATGGAGGAGGTAGAATCCATCTTTCTTGCTTGGTTTTGGGACATGGATGCAGCAGAAGTTAGTTTTATGCGAGAAAGCCAACTTCTTGTTCCTTTGTTTCCTGATCTACAGGTGGCCACCCCTAATGTTGAAGCCTTGGAGAGCATCATCTAGAATATTCATTATGTGGGTGTAGTCCTTCTTCTCGTAGTCTCTAGTAGGGTCAAAATACACGGCGTGGGAGACTCGCAGGTAAAGAACAATAAGGACGGCGCGCCCGTTGCTGCAGGGAAAAGACACCTCAAATTATTCTCCATATGAGTGAGAAGGAATGATAGAAATGTATGAAAGGTTTGTCCGGAACTGACTTACTTTGGATGATAAGGCAGGAGGACAATTTCCTCGTCCTTATTCCATACCATGAAGTTTTGGAGGTACTCCCTAGTAGTTTCACGCTCAAAGTCGCCGAGACTCAAGAAAGACTCGTGCATCTAGTGCGGATCCGCCACACAGATTTGTGAGACTTCTTCTCTCTTCATGACGGAGCTCATATGTAGTGCAAAAGGCGGACGATTCTAAAATCGAGCCGCCTTGCCAGAAACATCTCAAAGATATGGTCAAACCGCAGGAAGAACACCTCCGCGAGCCGTGTGTTGACGTAGCACTTCCCCTCAGGCACACGAGCCACGTATGTTGGATATCATGGATCCTTCGAGGCTAGTAGGCTTTTCTCAGTCAACAGCACATGGTCGTGCAGTCTCCTGAGATCCCCTGATAGTGCCTCTAGCTGTTTTGGCGGTAGCATCGGCTCGCCCGTGAGATGGAACATGGCCTCACCTTTCATGGGTACACGCCCTTCACAATCCACCGTCTGGATGCTATGTGCTCTGGCTTGTTTGGAGGTAGCTATCTTCCCCAGTCTCTTCCTCTCCTGTTTATTGGGCACACCTTCCAGACCCTTCCTTAACCCCTGCCCCAGTGTTGCCGGGCTAAGCACTGTATGACCCCCGGCTAGTTGAGCCTGTGTTGAGACAGCATCTTCAGGCGTGTCCTGTGAGGATTTCATGAAGAGATACTTCTTGCAATCCTACTATGATGTTCCTCCCCAGGAAGATCATCCATATCCTCATTAGCATCCTGATAGCCCGATTCGTCATATGGTTGACTCATCATATCTAAGTCACACTCATACGTGTTTGTATTAAGGAAACCCATCGGGTCCTCCGTCTCCTCCATCTCAGCATCCATTCTCTGTTCTACGGGACCGATTACATCAACCAGTACTATTGCACCCCCTTCATCACGTTGTCTGCCGCTCTCACCCGGCACAATAGGAGCTGGTAATTGCATAGGCGGGGTGGTGGTCTCCATACATGCTTGTTGATGTGTGGTTATCGGTGTGCTCTCGGCCAACTCTAGATGAAGAAGGTTCTTTGGCCATAGCAGCACCCAACCCTTGCAGCTTCCAATCCGCGGCGGGGTCTCGTTGTCCTCTCTCCCTAGGCGTAATGGAGGAGGAAAATCCTCTTGCCCCGATGTCACACTCGACAAGGTAACCCGGAAGTGCCCAGCGGGCATCGGTTGGTTGTGGAACATGAGATCCAAGGGCTTCCTTATCACCCCCTTTCCCACATCCACCTTCTGGCCTTTGATCAAGTAGAGTATGGTGCACGGGGTTTCGTCGGCCTACAAACACGTGTCTGCAGTGCAAAACATCTGAAAGGCAACGGAAATGTAATATTCTAGATATATATGTTCGTGCGACATGTAATTACTATGAGGGCGTCGAGCTTAGCCAAAGACGAAGGCCCGCCTAGTGCGCTAGAGACTGATGACGAGATGCTATGAGCGGGTGTGGGTACGAGAGGACGCCCGCTTACGTGAGCAAGTGATGGTGCGGTGGTGTTGTTGTTCACGGAGTTGCTCGCGACGAAACTGGGCAACGGGAAATCATGTACCATCTTGTCTGGATTTTCCTTCGTCCAGTTGATGATAGCCGGGACCAAGTTAGTAGCAAAATCATTTCTGCACGCAGTTACAGCGGCATTGACTGCCTGTTGTAGCAACTCATTTTTATCCTCGGCTGTTTTTTCGCGTCCTCGGTTGCTTTATTCTCAAATGCGAGCTTCACCTTCTCGTCGATGTCTGCCTCAATAAACTTCTTTTTCTGCTTCTTGACCTCCGGGCCCTCATTGTAAAACACCTTCCACGTGGCGCCGTCTCCGGCGTCGTGCACACAACCATATTGCGGCCGCTGGCCCAAAGGGAGTCCCTTAAGTTCGTTCAAGGCCCGGTTGAGAGGGGTGTCCCACTTGGGCCTCATCGGAGAAATAGGGCTTTCGGCTGCAAGCTGGTGTTGCTTCTCCTGCAGAAGGAACATGAACCATTTAGGAATGTGTAGTCGACTAGATCTGGAGCTAAATGTAAGGTGGTAAAAGAATAATTACCAGTAGTCTAATCAATTTCCTCGTGATCTGGTCCATGTAAAAAACCTTCTTTTCCTTGTCCCACTTGTAGCGGGCCGAGATAAAGTCACGCTCCAAGGGGTTGGTGAACTTCATAAAGGGTCTGGGAGACCCGCGGCTTCATGTTCCACGTCCTCCTTATCCCATATGGGCCTTTTACCGAGGTAGCCACGGCATCCGAGGCGATGCTTCCCCGTGTTCCTTTGCTGAAGGCTCTTGAATTTCGCGGCATTAGCCTTGGCTGCCTCGGTAGCTCAAGTGTCCTTGAGCTCTTCGAACTCCTCTTCCATAAGTGTCGAATTTTCCTCCAGAATCTTAGACAGAGGTTCCTCAGCCTCAATAGCTCGTTTCACCCTCCCTTTCCAGGAGGCCAAATCATTGTTGTACATGCCCATGGCGTGATTGTTAATCTTTTTCATCTTCGGAACTTGAATCTCTTGTGCAACTTCGTCAAGAGCAACTGCCTCAAATGTTCTTTACTCCTTAAGTCATCGTCGTTGATGCTTGCACATTCCCGTAGGATGCATCCTACTTGGTCCCAATAGCACTTGTGAGGTTCTTCCAGCTCTAATGGCTCAAACTTGCCAGGTGCCATCTTTGTGATCACCAGTCGTCCAATGCCTAGTTTGTTAGGGTTTTGTATCCTCTGCTTCTTCTTTTTGGTAGCGGCATCGGCGCCGGTACCTTCCCCGTCGGTATCTTCCCTGCCGGTCTCGGCGCCGCCATCGGTGCCGGCACCGTCGGTGTCGATGTCAACGTCAGTACCATCATCGAGGCCGACCTGCAAACCTTGACGTTGCTTAGCGGACAAAAAAGTCGAGGTACTCTTGTTCACCCTCATAATCCATCTTGTCTGTATCTTGGTCAGAAGACCTGGTTTCTTCATTGTTCAACATTGTTTTCTATGATTAAGTCTCCTTGTTTAATTCTAAAACTATGAAAAAAATGAGAAATGGCATGAAAAGGTCTATGTTTGCTAGAATGTCGTTTCCCAGCAACTCTCAGCACTCAATATGCCTACTATCTAGCACAAGTCATGCCAAAATTCACGGAAAATTTTGGCATGACCTTTGCTAAAAAAATGGACATATCGAGTGCCTGAAATTCACCGGAACGGAAATGAATCAACATTCTGGCATAACATAGGCCACTCGGATCATTTACCCTACACATAATCATCATTTTCCAGATATGACATGTCCAAAACAACACATGTCCAAATGATGTGTCCAAATTCCAAATATGACAAGTCCAAAACATTACACGTCCACATATCACATGTCCACTCCGAATTTTCATATAAAAGGAAGAAAAATGCAAGAAGTCATAACAATATTTGAAAGTAAAATTCAGCCTACCTAAATTTGCATTAACAAGGGATGTTGATTTGGACAATTGCTTAAATTAATTCTGTTTTTAAAAATACTAATTCTAATTAAGTAACTAAATTCTTAACTAAATAAATAACCTAATTAACCTACTGCCCTAACTAAAACCTAAGTAAATTAACCAAAGAACCCTAGCTAGCAGAGAGAGGAGGAGCAGTGGGGGCTTATAGAGGGTGCAGGCCCGACGACGGCCGAGGTTGGGAGGGGTCGGGGTCGAGCGCCGGGGTCAGAGTCGAGGTCGAGCGCAGGGGTCTGGGGCGAGCACCGGAGCCATGGTCGGGGTCAGGGTCGGAGCCGGGGTCGGGGGCGAGCGCAGGGGTCGGGGGCGAGCGCAGGGGTGCGGCGAGGGTAGGGCTCCGGTGGCGCGACGGGGGAAGAGAGAGTGGGGATTTGGGGGGAAAAGTGGGGGGATGAAGTAGAGATAGAATGATTTTGGGGTTTAAGTGGACATAGCAGTAGCGCGTTTAAACAATACGCGCTACTGCTATTACATGTAGCTATAGTTTCACAAGGAAACCGCTATTGCTACCTTGACTAGTTGTATCTCTTTTTCAGAAAAGCGCTACTGCTATAACCAGTACCTATAGCAGTTTTCCTGTATGTTTTCTTCTATTTTCTTTTCCTTTATTTTCTCTCACTTTTCTTTTCTTTTTTTCCGAGAGCAGTGAACGAAGGGAAGGCGATATATATTGCATCATTTGACGGTTAAGTATGTATACAAAATAGGAACATATATATTACATCATTTGAGCGATAACATTAGGTGCCTCAGCATTGACGTTTTCGTTTTTTAGTGAGCTTCTTTCCCTTCTTGTTCGTCGAAGAATAATTGATCCCCTCATTGTGACTTTTCTTTTCCATGGAGTATGATTTTTCTTAGGTAATGTAGTATTGATTCTTCTTTTGACGTATACTTCATCGTCATCGTCATCTTCCCTCATTGGGTTGCCGTACTGATCGTAGTCTTCCTCGTTGGTGACTCCATCCATTCCGATGATGTTCCTTTTGCCTCTCCTCACGACAACACGGCTGGGATTGCATGGGTCGGTTATGGAGAAGCATTGTGTCACGTGCTTAGCGTGTACCCATGGCTCGTTTTTGCGATAGCGTTCACGGTAGCGCTCTTGGCGTCGGGTATAGTCATGGTAGTGAAATACCGGTTTTCTCTTTCGACATTCTTAGCCCATGTGACATGGAACATCATCGTGTTGCGCAGTCCAAAGTAGTCAAGCTCCTAGATCTCCTCGACCCTTCCGTAAAATCTCTCAGTTGTGTCGTTGTCGCTGTTGGTCATGCATTCCATCATCACCCCTGAGTTCTGATCATCACTGTCCATATCTTTGGCCTCCGTGTAGAACATGTATCCGTTGATATCGTATGCATGATAGGTGACAAGGTTGGGCGAGGGGCCATGTGCTAAGGCGTATATGAGCAATCCGTGCTTAGAGCCCTCCTCCGAGGGATTAGCAATAATATGCTCTTTGAACCAATGCAGGAAAGTGGAGTTGTGCTCTCTAGTAACTTTGGCGTTCGTCCTGCATACCCCCGGTCATGATACTTCATTGCGATAATTTATTTGTGCAGTTCCACGAAAGGATCTACCTCATCTAGGTGTTGTAGCACTACCAAGTTTGCTCTATCAAAGTCATTGCGTCGATATGAGTATGCCACGTGCAATTCCCTGCGACCGTTGGAGCGACCTTCTCCTTCGAGCCTCCCATCGTGCTTGTTAACAGGCAAACCAACACTAACACCAGACGGCTGGTCTGCGCCATATAGAAAATTCTCGCAGAAAGAGATGCACTCTTGTGTCAAATAGCCCTGGACTATGCTTCCATACGGATAGGACATGTTACGAATGAATCCTTTGATGAACCCATTCATCCTCTCAAACGGCATCATGTTGTGTAGGAATGACGGCCCCAGGTCTATTATGTCGTCCACAATATGGACACACAGATGCACCATGACGTCAAAGAATGCGTGCGGGAAGTACATCTCAAGCTCATTCAATATCACAACGATCTCTTCCTGTAGCCTTCGGGGCTGCTTCACACTGATCGACTTTCGAGAGATGACGTCAAAAAAGTTGCAGAGACCAATAAGCGTGTCATGGACATGCTTGTCCATTATCCCTCTAAGGGCAACAGGTAGTATCTGCACCATCATCACATGATAGTCATGGGACTTCATCCCGCTGAACCTTTTCTTGTACGTGTCTAGATATTTGCTTATCTTGCCACAATATCCGAAACTAACTTTGACTCCAGTAAGGCACTTAAAGAATTGATCGATCTCAGCCTAACTTAATGTGAAGCAAGAAGGGGGGCAATAATCCTCTTCCTTTACTTTCTTGCCCTTCTTCTCCCGCTCCTCTGTCTCCGTCTCTGTCTCGTCTGTCTTTTTACGGGGCGGCATGTGTAGATCTTCCCTGATATTAAAATCTTGCAAGTCTTTTCTTGCCTTTGGCCCACCCTTGGTCTTATCCGTCATGTTAATCAGTGTCATGAGCAAGCTCTCAAGGAAATTCTTACAGATATGCATTTGATCAAGGCAATGAGGTGTGTCGAGTTTGTACCAGTACTCCAAGTCCCAGTACATAGACCTCGTCTTCCATACCTTCAACAGCGGCTCCGGCGCCTTTTTCATCATCTTTCCCGGCACGGGGCACTGTTCCCAGTTTTTCAACAGCTCATCGATTTCGGCACCGCTCAGCTTACGTGGAGGTCCTCGATGCTCAGTGTGACCATTGAATAGATCTCCACGGTTTCTCCACGGATCATCCGGATCGAGACATCTTCGATTCCCCATGTACATGATTTTCCCAGACCCACCATCTTTCCTTGACGTTAGCTGCTGAGACTGTTGGAAATATGCCCTAGAGGCAATAATAAAATGATTATTATATTTCCTTGTTCATGATAATTGTCTATTATTCATGCTAGAATTGTATTATCTGGAAATCGTAATACATGTGTGAATACATAGACCACAATGTGTCCCTAGTGAGCCTCTAGTTGACTAGCTCGTTGATCAATAGATAGTCATGGTTTCCTGGCTATGGACATGGGGATGTCATTGATAACGGGATCACATCATTAGGAGAATGATGTGATGGACAAGACCCAATCCTAAGCTTAGCTCAAAGATCGTGTAGTTCGTTTGTTGTAGCTTTTCTGAATGTCAAGTATCATTTCTTTAGACCATGAGATTGTGTAACTCCCGGATACCGTAGGAGTGCCTTGGGTGTGCCAAATGTCACAACGTAACTGGGTGACTATAAAGGTACATTACAGGCATCTCCGAAAGTGTCTGTTGGGTTGGCACGAATCGAGACTGGGATTTGTCACTCCGTATGACGGAGAGGTATCTTTGGGCCCACTCGGTAATGCATCATCATAATGAGCTCAATGTGACCAAGGGGTTGGTCACGGGATCATGCATTACAGTACGAGTAAAGTGACTTGCCGGTAACGAGATTGAACAAGGTATTGGGATGCCGACGATCGAGTCTCGGGCAAGTAACGTACCGATTGACAAAGGGAATTGAATACGGGATTGATTAAGTCCTCGACATCGTGGTTCATCCGATGAGATCACCGAGGAGCATGTGGGAGCCAACATGGGTATCCAGATCCTGCTGTTGGTTATTGACCGGAGAGGCGTCTCGGTCATGTCTGCGTGTCTCCCGAACCCGTAGGGTCTACACACTTAAGGTTCGGTGAGGCTAGGGTTGTAGAGATATTAGTATGCAGTAACCTGAGAGTTGTTCAGAGTCCCAGATGAGATCCCGGACGTCACGAGGAGTTCCGGAATGGTCCGGAGGTAAAGATTTATATATAGGAAGTCCAGTTTCGGGCAGCGGGAAGGTTTCGGGGGTTACCGGTATTGTACCGGGACCACCGGAAGGGTCCTGGGGGTCCACCGGATGGGGCCACCTATCCCGGAGGGCCCCATGGGCTGAAGTGGCGTGGGAACCAGCCTCTGATGGGCTGGTGCGCCCCATCCAAGGGCCCAAGGGCCCAAGGCGCCTAGGGTTGGAAACCCGAGGGGGCATGCGCCCCCCTGGTTGGAAACCCTAAGGGGGTCGTTGCCCCCAGGGGCCGCCCCCCCCCTTTAGATGGGATCTCCAAGGGGGCATGCTCCCCCCCTAGCCCCTATATATAGTGTAAGGGAGGGAGGGCAGCCGCACCTTGCTCTTGGCGCCTCCCTCTTCCTCCGTAACACCTCTCCTCCCCGCTCGTGCTTGGCGAAGCCCTGCCGGGATCCTTCTGCATCCACCACCACGCTGTCATGCTGCTGGATCTTCATCAACCTCTCCTTCCCCCTTGCTGGATCAAGAAGGAGGAGACGTCTTCCCAACCGTACGTGTGTTGAACGCGGAGGTGCTGTCCATTCGGCACTTGGTCATCGGTGATTTGGATCACGGCGAGTACGACTCCATCATCCCCGTTCACTTGAACGCTTCCGCTCGCGATCTACAAGGGTATGTAGATGCACTCCTATTCCCCTCATTTCTAGAATACTCCATAGATTGATCTTGGTGATGCGTAGAATTTTTTTAATTTCTGCTACGATCCCCAACAGTGGCATCATGAGCTAGGTCTATGCATAGTTACTATGCACGAGTAGAAGATAAAGTAGTTGTGGGTGTCGATATTGTCAATTTGCTTGCCGTTACTAGTCTTATCTTGATTCGGCGGCATCATGGAATGAAGCGGCCCGGACCAACCTTACACGTATGCTTACGTGAGACCGGTTCCACCGACTGACATGCACTAGTTGCATAAGGTGGCTGGCGGGTGTCTGTCTCTCCCACTTTAGTCGGATCGGATTCGATGAACAGGGTCCTTATGAAGTGTAAATAGAAATTGGCAATTCACATTGTGGTTTTGGCGTAGGTAAGAAACGTTCTTGCTAGAACCCCATTGCAGCCACGTAAAAACTTGCAACAACAATTAGAGGACGTCTAACTTGTTTTTGCAGCAAGTGTTTTGTGATGTGATATGGCCAAAGGATGTGATGAATGATGAATGATATATGTGATGTATGAGATTGATCATGTTCTTGTAATAGGAATCACGACTTGCATGTCGATGAGTATGACAACCGACAGGAGCCATAGGAGTTGTCTTTATTTATTTATGACCTGCGTGTCAACATAAACGTCATGTAATTACTTTACTTTATTGTTAAAGCGTTAGCCATAGTAGTAGAAGTAATAGATGACGAGACAACTTCAAGAACACACGATGATGGAGATCATGATGATGGAGATCATGGTGTCATGCCGGTGACAACGATGATCATGGAGCCCCAAAGATGGAGATCAAAGGAGCAAATGATATTGGCCATATCATGTGATGTTTATCATGTTTTACATCTTATTTGCTTAGAACGACGGTAGCTTAAATAAGATGATCCCTCATAATAATTTCAAGAAAGTGTTCCCCTAACTATGCACCATTGCGAAGGTTCGTTGTTTCGAAGCACAACGTGATGATCGGGTGTGATAGATTCTAACGTTCGAATACAAGGGGTGTAAAACAGATTTACACACGCAATACACTTAGGTTGACTTGATGAGCCTAGCATGTACAGACATGGCCTCGGAACACAGAAGACCGAAAGGTCGAGCATGAGTCGTATAGAAGATACGATTAACATGAAGATGTTCACTGATGTTAACTAGTCCATCTCACGTGATGATCGGACACGGCCTAGTTAACTCGGATCATGTTATAGTTAGATGACTGGAGGGATGTCTATCTGAGTGGGAGTTCATTTAATAATTTGATTGGATGAACTTAATTATCATGAACTTAGTCTAAAATCTTTACAATATGTCTTGTAGATCAAATGGCCCACGTTGTCCTCAACTTCAACGCGTTCCTAGAGAAAACCAAGCTGAAAGACGATGGCAGCAACTATACGGACTGGGTCCGGAACCTGAGGATCATCCTCATAGCTGCCAAGAAAGATTATGTCCTAGAAGCACCGCTAGGTGACGCACCCGTCCCACAGAACCAAGATGTTATGAACGCTTGGCAGACACATGCTGATGAATACTCCCTCATTCAGTGCGGCATGCTTTACAGCTTAGAGCCGGGGCTCCGAAAGCGTTTTGAGAGACACGGAGCATATGAGATGTTCAAGAGCTGAAAATGGTTTTTCAAGCTCATGCCCGGGTCGAGAGATATGAAGTCTCCGACAAGTTCTTCAGCTGTAAGATGGAGGGAAATAGTTCTGTCAGTGAGCACATACTCAAAATGTCTAGGTTGCATAACCGCTTGACTCAGCTGGGAGTTAATCTCCCGGATGATGCGGTCATTGACAGAATCCTTCAGTCGCTTCCACCGAGCTACAAGAGCTTTGTGATGAACTTCAATATGCAGGGGATGGAAAAGACCATTCCTGAAGTATTTGCAATGCTGAAATCAGCAGAGGTAGAAGTCAAAAAGGAACATCAAGTGTTGATGGTGAATAAAACCACTAAGTTCAAGAAAGGCAAGGGTAAGAAGAACTTCAAGAAGGACGGCAAGGGAGTTGCCGCGCCCGGTAAGCAAGCAGCCGGGAGGAAGCCAAAGAATGGACCCAAGCCCGAGACTAAGTGGTTTGATTGCAAGGGAAGTGGTCACTGGAAGCAGAACTGCCCCAAATACTTAGCGGACAAGAAGGCCGGCATCACGAAAGGTATATGTGATATACATGTAATTGATGTGTACCTTACCAGTACTCGTAGTAGCTCCTGGGTATTTGATACCGGTGCGGTTGCTCACATTTGTAACTCAAAGCAGGAGTTGCGGAATAAACGGAGACTGGCGAAGGACGAGGTGACGATGCGTGTCGGGAATGGTTCCAAGGTCGATGTGATCACCGTCGGCACGCTACCTCTACATTTACCTACGGGATTAGTTTTAAACCTCAATAATTGTTATTTAGTGCCAGCTTTGAGCATGAACATTGTGTCAGGATCGCGTTTAATACGAGATGGCTACTCATTTAAATCCGAGAATAATGGTTGTTCTATTTATATGAGAGATATGTTTTATGGTCATGCTCCGATGGTGAATGGTTTATTCTTAATGAATCTCGAGCGTAATGCTACACATATTCATAGTGTGAATACCAAAAGATGTAAGGTTGATAATGATAGTCCCACATACTTGTGGCACTGCCACCTTGGTCACATTGGTGTCAAACGCATGAAGAAGCTCCATGCAGATGGACATTTAGAGTCTCTTTATTACGAATCATTTGACACGTGCGAACCATGCCTCATGGGTAAAATGACCAAGACTCCGTTCTCAGGAACAATGGAGCGAGGAACCAACTTATTGGAAATCATACATACTAATGTGTGCGGTCCAATGAGTGTTGAGGCTCGCGGTGGCTATCGTTATGTTCTCACCCTCACTGATGACTTGAGTAGATATGGGTATGTCTACTTAATGAAACACAAGTCTGAGACCTTTGAAAAGTTCAAGGAATTTCAGAGTGAGGTTGAGAATCAACGTGACAGGAAAATCAAGTTCTTGCGATCAGATCGTGGGGGAGAATACTTGAGTCACGAATTTGGCACACACTTAAGAAAATGTGGAATAGTTTCACAACTCACACCGCCTGGAACACCTCAGTGTAATGGTGTGTCCGAACGTCGTAATCGCACTCTACTAGATATGGTGCGATCTATGATGTCTCTTACCGATTTACCGCTATCATTTTCAGGCTATGCTTTAGAGACTGCCGCATTCACTTTAAATAGGGCTCCGTCGAAATCCGTTGAGACGACACCGTATGAATTATGGTTTGGGAAGAAACCTAAGTTGTCGTTTCTAAAAGTTTGGGGATGCGATGGTTATGTCAAGAAACTTCAACCTGAAAAGCTCGAACCCAAGTCGGAAAAATGCGTCTTCATAGGATACCCTAAGGAAACCATTGGGTATACCTTCTACCTCAGATCGGAAGGCAAGATCTCCATTGCCAAGAATGTATCCTTTCTAGAGAAGGAGTTTCTCTCGAAAGAAGTAAGTGGGAGGAAAGTAGAGCTTGATGAAGTACTGCCTCTTGAAGCAGAGAGTAGCACAGCTCAGGAAAATGTTCCTGTGGTGCCTGCACCGATTAGAGAGGAAGTTAATGATGATGATCAAGATACTTCGAATCAAGCTCCTACTGAACTTCGTAGGTCCACAAGGACACGTTCCGCACCAGAGTGGTACGGCAACCCTGTCTTGGAAATCATGTTGTTAGACAACGGTGAACCTTCGAACTATGAAGAAGCGATGGCGGGCCCAGATTCCGACAAATGGCTAGAAGCCATGAAATCCGAGATAGAATCCATGTATGAAAACAAAGTATGGACTTTGACTGACTTGCTCGAAGATCGGTGAGCCATAGAAAATAAATGGATCTTTAAGAAGAAGACAGACACGGATGGTAATGTGACCATCTATAAGGCTTGACTTGTCGCTAAGGGTTATCGACAAGTTCAAGGGGTTGACTACGATGATACTTTCTCACCCGTAGCGAAGCTGAAGTCTGTCCGAATCATGTTAGCAATTGCCGCATTCTATGATTATGAGATATGGCAAATGGACGTCAAAACGGCATTCCTTAACGGCTTTCTTAAGGAAGAATTGTATATGATGTAGCCGGAAGGTTTTGTCGATCCTAAGAATGCTAACAAGGTGTGCAATCTCCAACGCTCAATCTATGGGCTGGTGCAAGCATCTCGGAGTTGGAACATTCGCTTTGATGAGATGATCAAAGCGTTTGGGTTTATGCAGACTTATGGAGAAGCCTAAGTTTACAAGAAAGTGAGTGGGAGCTTTGTAGCATTTCTCATATTATATGTGGATGACATACTATTGATGGGAAATGATATAGAATTCTTGGAAAGCATAAAGGCCTATTTGAACAAGTGTTTTTCAATGAAGGACCTTGGAGAAGCTGCTTATATATTAGGCATCAAGATCTATAGAGATAGATCGAGACGCCTCATCGGTCTTTCACAAAGTACGTACCTTGACAAGATATTGAAGAAGTTCAATATGGATCAGTCCAAGAAGGGGTTCTTGCCTGTATTGCAAGGTGTGCGATTGAGCATGGCTCAATGCCCGACCATGGCAGAAGATATAGAAGAGATGAGTGTCATCCCCTATGCCTCAGCCATAGGGTCTATTATGTAGGCCATGCTGTGTACCAGACCTGATGTAAACCTTGCCGTAAGTTTGGTAGGTAGGTACCAAAGTAATCCCGGCAAGGAACACTGGACAGCGGTCAAAAACATCATGAAGTACCTGAAAAGGACCAAGGATATGTTTCTTGTTTATGGAGGTGGCGAAGAGCTCGTCGTAAAGGGTTACATCGATGCTAGCTTCGACACAGATCTGGATGACTCTAAGTAACAAACAGGATACGTGTATATTTTGAATGGTGGGGCAGTAAGCTGGTGCAGTTGCAAGCAAAGCATCGTGGCGGGATCTACATGTGAAGCAGAATACATGGCAGCCTCGGAGGCAGCACAAGAACCAATCTGGGTGAAGGAGTTCATCACCGACCTAGGAGTCATACCCAATGCGTCGGGGTCGATGACTCTCTTCTGTGACAACACTGGAGCTATTGCCCTTGCCAAGGAGCCCAGGTTTCACAGGAAGACCAGGCATATCAAGCGTCGCTTCAACTCCATTCGTGAAAGTGTTCAAAATGGAGACATAGAAATTTGTAAAGTACATATGGACCTGAATGTAGCAGATCCGTTGACTAAACCTCTCCCTAGAGCAAAACATGATCAACACCAGAATTCCATGGGTGTTCGATTCATCACAATGTACTAGATGATTGCCTCTAGTGCAAGTGGGAGACTGTTGGAAATATGCCCTAGAGGCAATAATAAAATGATTATTATATTTCCTTGTTCATGATAATTGTCTATTATTCATGCTAGAATTGTATTATCCGGAAATCGTAATACATGTGTGAATACATAGACCACAATGTGTCCCTAGTGAGCCTCTAGTTGACTAGCTCGTTGATCAATAGATAGTCATGGTTTCCTGGCTATGTACATGGGGATGTCATTGATAACGGGATCACATCATTAGGAGAATGATGTGAAGGACAAGACCCAATCCTAAGCTTAGTTCAAAGATCGTGTAGTTCGTTTGATGTAGCTTTTCTGAATGTCAAGTATCATTTCCTTAGACCATGAGATTGTGCAACTCCTGGATACCGTAGGAGTGCCTTGGGTGTGCCAAACGTCACAACGTAACTGGGTGACTATAAAGGTACATTACAGGTATCTCCGAAAGTGTTTGTTGGGTTGGCACGAATCGAGACTGGAATTTGTCACTCCGTATGACGGAGAAGTATCTCTGGGCCCACTCGGTAATGCATCATCATAATGAGCTCAATGTGACCAAGGGGTTGGTCACGGGATCATGCATTACGGTAAGAGTAAAGTGACTTGCCGGTAACGAGATTGAACAAGGTATTGGGATATCGACGATCGAGTCTCGGGCAAGTAACGTACCGATTGACAAAGGGAATTGAATACGGGATTGATTAAGTCCTCGACATCGTGGTTCATCTGATGAGATCATCGAGGAGCATGTGGGAGCCAACATGGGTATCCAGATCCCGCTGTTGGTTATTGACCGGAGAGGCGTCTCGGTCATGTCTGTGTGTCTCCCGAACTCGTAGGGTCTACACACTTAAGGTTCGGTGACGCTAGGGTTGTAGAGATATTAGTATGCAGTAACCCGAAAGTTGTTCAGAGTCCCGTATGAGATCCCGGATGTCAGGAGGAGATCCGGAATGGTCCGGAGGTAATGATTTATATATATATGAAGTCCAGTTTCGGCCAGCGGGAAGGTTTCGGGGGTTACCGGTATTGTACCGGGACCACCGGAAGGGTCCCGGTGGTCCACCGGATGGGGCCACCTATCCCAGAGGGCCCCATGGGCTGAAGTGGCATGGGAACCAGCCCCTAATGGGCTGGTGCACCCCACCCAAGGGCCCAAGGCGCCTAGGGTTGGAAACCCTAGGGGGCCGTTGCCCCCCGAGGGGGCATGCGCCCCCCTGGTTGGAAACCCTTTAGATGGGATCTCCAAGGGGGCATGCGCCCCCCTAGCCCCTATATATAGTGGAAGGGAGGGAGGGCAGCCGCACCTTGCTCTTGGCGCCTCCCTCTCCCTCCGTAACACCGCTCCTCCCCGCTTGTGCTTGGCGAAGCCCTACCGGGATCCTGCTGCATCCACCACCACGCCGTCGTGCTGCTGGATCTTCATCAACCTCTCCTTCCCCCTTGCTGGATCAAGAAGGAGGAGACGTCTTCCCAACCGTACGTGTGTTGAACGCGGAGGTGCTGTCCGTTCGACACTTGGTCATCGGTGATTTGGATCACGGCGAGTATGACTCCATCATCCCCGTTCACTTGAACGCTTCCGCTCGTGATCTACAAGGGTATGTAGATGCACTCCTATTCCCCTCGTTGCTAGAATACTCCATAGGTTGATCTTGGTGATGCGTAGAAAATTTTTAATTTCTGCTATGATCCCCAACAGAGACGTCGTATCATCCATGCATCGCATGCATCCGCAATATCCATGGCACACCTGGCCTGCGACATATCCGTAACCGAGTAGTCGTGCACCATCGTGATCAGCGCGGCTCTCATGTAGAAATACTCGCCTTTGCTGGCGTCCCATGTCTTGGCCGGTTGAAAGGATCGATATAGTTGACTAGAGGGGGGTGAATAGGCAACTAGCAATTTTTAACTTTTCTTTACCAATTTAAACTTTGCATCAAAGTAGGTTGTCTAGATATGCAACTAAGTGAGCAACCTATATGATGCAACAAGAACAAGTACACAAGCAAGCAAGGCATATAACACAAATAAGCTTGCACAAGTAAAGGCACGAGATAACCAAGAGTGGATCCGATGAAGACGAGGATGTGTTACCGAAGTTCCTTCCTTTTGAAGGGAAGTACGTCTCCGTTGGAGCGGTGTGGAGGCACAATGCTCCCCAAGAAGCCACTAGGGCCACCATATTCTCCTCACACCCTCACACAATGCGAGATGCCGTGATTCCACTATTGGTGCCCTTGGAGGCGGCGACCGGGCCTTTACAAACAAAGTTGGGGCAATCTCCACAACTTAATTGGAGGCTCCCAACGACACCACAAAGCTTCACCACAATGGAATATGGCTTCGTGGTGACCTCAACCGTCTAGGGTGCTCAAACACCCAAGAGTAACATGATCCGCAAGGGATTAGTGGGGGGAATCAAATTTCTCTTGGTGGAAGTATAGATCGGGGCCTTCTCAAGCAATCCCTAGAAAATCAACAAGTTTGATTGGCTAGGGAGAGAGATCGGGCGAAAATGGAGCTTGGAGCAACAATGGAGCATGGGGACGGAAGAGATAGTCAACTCGGAGAAGAAGACACCCCTTTTATAGTGGAAGAAAAAATCCAACCGTTATCCACCAACCCAGCCTGCATAGCACAGTACTACCGCGCAAGGGCCGCGGTACTACCGCAGGGGCATGCGGTACTACCGTAGGGCCACGTGGTACTACCGCCCGAGTAGCACAAACCAGGACATGCCAAATGCACTGAAGCAGAGGGTGGTAGAACCGCTTGCACGGTACTACCACTCCCCCTAGCGATACTACCGTAACGCAGGGATGTTCCAGATTTTGAGAAGGCACGGACATATAAAAATGCATTCGTGGCAACTTCCGCTGTGTTGGAGTCAATGCAAAAATCCGACATGGTAGTACCGTGAGCCAAGGGCGGTAATACCGCGTGGGGTGCTGATGTAAAAAATTACATCCGCTCCTACTGCCGCGAAGGCTGCTAAGCCACACCAGAACGCACGGTACTACCACACATTGGGCAGGGTACTACCGCGTAGGGCGCGGAAGAAAAAAATACATCCGCTCCTACTACCGCACCCGCAGCAGCGCCCGGCCTGGGACCATAGTACTATAGCTCCAAAGGTGCGGTACTACCGTGGGCTCTTGCGGTACTACCGCGCCTGGGCCCGGTACTACCGCGAAGGCCTGCGGTATTACCGCTCCTAGGAGCAGTACTACTGCATGCCCAAGCTCAGCCAACACGACAATTTGCACAGACGAGAAAAAACGGAGGATGCTCCAAAATGCCAAAGGAAAGGTGGCGCAAAGGAGAAGATGTGTACGTGATGATTCCACCCAAACCTTTCCAAAGCGGACCGCCACTTAATAGTACAACTTTCCTACGACTCAAATCCACCGAAAAGAAATGTAGAGAAACGACGTCTTCAATAGTCTTCGAGGGGCACCAAAACGTCTTGTGCCTAGTGATGAAATATCTAAAATACTCAATGCACATGATTAGTCCGCAAAAGCTATCGGGGAAACTGATCCACGAACACCTATGGGGCCGGCGGACCGAGCCCCTTTCGGTTCGGCGGGGGGCGGAGATCGCACGAAGAGCGGATCGAGGCGAAGCACACGAGCAGTTTACCCAGCTTCGGAGCTCTCCGGAGAGATAACACTCCTACTGCTGCTTGTCTAGTTGTATTATCTGGTGTTCTTGCTCTCGAGCGAGAGTGTGTGATGTTTCCTGTGCTACGAATGAATCGAAGCCGATTGTATGAGGCTCCGAACCGAACCCCCTCTACGTTGCGCATGGGCCTCCTTTTATACGCTAAAGGGGTCACCGACAGGTGGCAACGCAGAGGAGGGTAAAAACATAAAAAGCGAGGTAGTTGGTACAGTTGCTTGTACAGTGCACCCTACCTAACCCTGACGGCAGGGGACAAGGGCATTAAATGCCCGTCTGAGTCGCCCGAATAGTGCAGAAAAGGACCGTTAGGGGCGCCACCGTCGGCCACGATGGCGATCTTGTCAGCTTCGCATGCCACTGCGCACGGCTGGCTGCACAGCCTCCCGCCACGCGCGCCCGGAGAGGCCCCCAGAGCGACACGTTGGTGGATGCGCTAGAGCGTGGGCGCAGAGTGGCCGCCTGCCGCGGCAAGCGCCTTGCCGCTGTTGTTATCTTGCCGAGTCCAGAAGCTCGTCGCTCACCGGGCCCCGGGGTACCTTGTTTAGGCTTCCCGGCAAGCTCCTCTTGCCGGGGCCTTGCTGCCTTTCCGGAGCACGTGGCGCGTCGCGACAAGTTCCTTGGAGCGCCTTGGTTGGCCTGCCGGCAAGCTCCTCTTGCCGGGGTCTTGTCTCCTTAGCTTAAATACTTTGTTCTTGGATGGCTCCAAAGGAACCTTGGGGGATCTTGGCGTTCGCCCGGCAAGCCTTTGCCGCGGGGTGCTGCAACTGCCCGTGCACAAGTTCGGGGTACTAGGGTACCCCTATTCTAGTACACCGACAGGAGCCCCCGGGCCTGGGCCAGACACGGTGCCGAGCGCTGTTGGGCCAGGCCCAAGAAAGGGCACGGGCACATGCGGGCTGGGCCACGCCAAATCTTGTTCCGTATCCACCGCACTCTCCCATAACGACACGCGTTGAATGCGGCATCGTGGGAGAGATCGTGGGTGGTTG
The DNA here is from genome assembly GCF_002162155.2 of Triticum dicoccoides. Taxonomy (NCBI): domain Eukaryota; kingdom Viridiplantae; phylum Streptophyta; class Magnoliopsida; order Poales; family Poaceae; genus Triticum; species Triticum dicoccoides. The sequence continues at coordinate 315,669,729 of NC_041380.1, read as the reverse complement.
TTTATTTGGAAGGCCGAAACGTCCGCCCCGTCCCTCTTTATAAGCAGAGGAAACAGGGGCAGTTCGTTCCCCCTCGCTGGTTGCTGCTACTCCTTCTTCACAAACTCCGTCGCTCCCCCCTTCTTCTCGAAGCCGAGAGAGAAGCGCTCCGCCCCCCCCCCCCATTGCCACCAGCACCACCACGCCG